>NW_027204492.1:33536533-34019033 GCF_024711535.1 Dipodomys merriami | reverse complement strand
AGCTTTGTCGGTATCCAAGATGGAGATCTCCGGTACTGGGGGGGGGGGAGAGGGGTGGCCTTCCCTCCTCTGCTCCCTTAGAAGGAGTGAGGACGTCAGGCTTCTACTCACGCCGAGTCTTGGTTCCTGGATTGTCTCTGGTCTGCGAACTGCAGGATGAAGATGTCTGCTCCTTGTCGGTTCTTGCTGGTGTTGAGTAGAATCCGCTCACCTGCTGCATCTGGCTCCTTCCTCCCAGACTCTCTGTGGCTCAGGTATGGCTCCTGAGATCGCCGCCGCCGCCACCGCGGCCACCGCCGCGGCGGCGGCTGGCAAGAGCTCAGATGTGTCTCCTTGCCTGGTTTTTCCCTCTCTGGCCTAACTCTCTGTCCTGTGATGGCACACTTGGTGTGATTCTCTGGCTTAGAACTGTTCACTGGAACTCTAAAACTGCTTTCTATGCGAGAGCTTGTTTAGACTCCAGCTTCTCCTCCGCCATCTTCCAGCATGACCTTTCTACTTTAAAGATTTCTATTCATTGAAAATATTTTCCAGTTTTCTCTGCAAATCTCACAGATTCAGTCAAGCACAGTAGGAGCCACCTGTAGTCCCACTACTCAGAAGAGTGAAACAGAAGAACATTTAGTTGAGTCTAGGAATTCAAGACCATCCTGAGTAACATAGGGAAAATCCAATTTAAGTATATGTGTGCTATAAGATATATAACATTAGTATAGTATATATTATTATATTTATATCTCCATATATTTAGACATAGATGTAGATGTCATCAAAATTCTATTGAAATTGTCTATATCTTCTGATGTTCAACTAGTTCTCCAAGTTACTACTATGTTATGTAGCTTCTTTTGGAGGTTGTCCTAGTGGGTATACAAAGACAGTGGCATAAGCATTAGATCTAATTCCTGCTTAATCACTTTTTAAAAAAATAATTCCCCTTTAAAAAATTGTCTGTCCCCTTCCACTATCACTTCCCTTACTTCCCTTAATTTTGTAGTATATACAGTGTGTTTCTGTTTTTTAAAGAGTTTTCTAAGTGGCAGGTTCCAAAGCATCAAAATATGTTTCTCCAAGGAAAACAACATGACTAGGTAGGTCTATGACATATAGTGATGTGGATAAATTCCATAAATACAGGACTCCTCTGAGCTCTCAATAAACGGTTTACAAAGTAAATCTATTAGATAAGACAAAATATTAAGCTTTACTAAATTGATTTACTAAATTGATTTTACATTTTTCTCCAGTCTTGTCGTACTTATATACATCAGAATATACTTTTGAAATCTTGTTCTATAAGTTATATAAATATGTTTTATAAATTCATTAATTTTGTTCAGTTCAAGAAACTTTGAAGGAAAAAAGGTTGCAATATATATAAATAGAACCCATTTAGGTTGTGTGGTTTTCCAAGGCTGGTAGCAGAGATTGTTTTTAAAGATTGTTTTGGAAATGCTTATTTTGCTTCTAATCATGAGGAAAAGCTTTTTCTTGACATAATTACCAAGAAACAAAAAGAAGTTTGGGAATGTGATCCTTTATATCTCAGAATGTTTTCTGATCTTTCTGTGATGCACTCGTGATATGACTAAATAATAGATTGTGTCTCATTTTTATCACAATTAACAAAGGAGCTTCAGGTCATAGCCCTCAACTTGATGTTTTAAAATTTGGAGGAGGGGGGCAATCTCAGCATTATACCAAAGTATGTACCCTTAAATACATAGAGTTTTAAACTGGTTTTCATCAGGTGAGAAAATGAGCACAGACATGGCCTGTTTTGGTAGACCCATCAAGAGTCTTAGGGGAAACAAAGGAGGAGGCTACAATGCTTGTTAAGAAATGTACTCATTATTTTGCCCATCTAATTGTAACCCCTCTGTACAGTATTTTCACAATAAAAAATAAATAAAAATTAAAAAAGAGTCTTAATTTCCTAAGACTCTTATTTCATCTGAGATTAGAAACAAATGTAATTTCCAACTGTTTTCCAATGTAGCCAGATTTATCCTTTCTCTCCATCCCATCTTTTTTAAAAAGATGGGATGGTTCTTAAAAACAATTACCCTGCTTGCTGTCTGTTACATGAGACTGAAGCTCCAGCTTAGGTGTAATTTCCCAGAATATTACATCTCAGAAAGACTTAGGAAGCATCTTGTCTTGTTATGGTTCAATTTAAACCTAGGAGGAATTATTTTTTAAAACTCAAGGGTAAGAGTGTATGCTTTGTAGGAGACAGGTTTGGCCACTGGCAGCCTTCTCCCTCCAAAAACTAATGAACATCTTCCTAGGAATTGCATTCTGCTTTTAGGGGACATAGACTACAGTGCATGTGAAAATAAAATATTTAGACTATGACAGTGACAATCAAAATTCCTGCCTGTAGAACAAAGTTGTACTGAATTGTCTACCTCCAAATCACCTGAGAGAATTATTTAAAAATACACATCCATGGTTGTCCATGCCAAATATATTGAAGCAGAATCTCTAAAAATGGAGCTTAATAATTTGAGATAAATTTGGCAATATATATATATACATATATATATATATATGAATGTATGTATGTATGTATCTCCAGATAACTTTGAAAACAATTTAGAAATTTCTAGACCTAACATTACAAATTCATTTGCTTTAAATGAGAACATACATCCACTACCTACTATGTGCCACAGTCTTCAGGATTTGCAGCCTTGTTTAACAAACATTCTTTATCTGAACCACAGTGCCCCCAAAAAATATCCTGACTAATTGTTCAATTCCTTCTACAATGGTACATAACATATCATCATAAATACACAGGAAAGGAGTCAACAGTTTATGCACAATAGTTACCTTTGAGTTCTTGAGACTTAGTCTTTTATGAGTTAATAAAGGTTACTAGTGGAAAAACAATTTGTGAAGAAGAGATAAAACCTGAATTACAATGTATGTTAACTGTGGATGGTTAGGCTAAAAGATGGTGGTTTTAGCCATCAGGACATGACTGACTGTGTGAAGCCCATCTCCATCTTATTTCTCCCACCTATATCAGAAGCTTACAGAGCTCAGTGAAGAAGTCACTGCTGAAGCCAGGTACCAATGGATCACACTTATAATCCAAGATACTCAGGAGACCCAGATCTGGAGGACTGCAGAAAAGTCCATAAGACTCAAACTGCAAAACAAGTAGCCTAGAAAAAAAGACAAGATATGAGTTAAGTGGTAGAACGTCAGCAAATAAGAAGTTCTGAGTTCAAACCTCAGTTCAAACCACAAAAAAGTTCGATGTTGATATTTGGGACAAATTTGTTAACACAGTACAAGTTAGTCTTGTCATAGGGAAAGCAATGTTAAAAAATTGAAATTGATTTAAAATAAAGTCATTGAATGTTTGTTAGCAACAATCATGTCAGATATAATGCTGACCACAGAGCTGAAACTGTATTGGAGAAAGACAAGAGTCAGTGTTAGGAGATGACTGTGTTAGTTCATTATTATTGAATTAATGTCTTTGTTGTTGTTGTTGTTGTTTTTATTGTGAAAATACCGCACAGAGGGATTACAATTACATGGGCAAGGTAATGATTGTATTTCTTATCAAGCATGGTTATCTCCTTTTTTGTTTCCCCTTCCCATCCCTTCCCATCTCTCCCCGCTTGTTTGCCCCCACCCCCGTGCCACAGTTGTAAAGATCGTTTTTCAACATAGCCTTTTGTACATCTCATTGTTGCAATGGTCCACCTGTATCCCTATTTAAACATTTTGTTTTTTCCCTTCCCCTCCACAAATTATACCAATATCAAATACAGTGAAAACAGGGGTTATACCGTGGGGGAGGGACATAAAAAACAACAAAGAAATCATCTTATAAATATGTTAGACACAATAGCAAGAAAGAAAAAACTTTTGAGTCCTTAACTTGGGGTTCATGAATTAATGTCTTTAGTCTACAAACAATTATTTTTAAAACTTCCTTTTGAGAAGATTTTGAGATACAGATAAAAATTTAAATAGTCTTCAATACTATGAAGGTAAAAACCATGGTGCTACAAAAGGGAAAAATTAAAAGCATAATACTGTATTAGACTGAAGCACACTGTGTGATAATAATGTACTCCATATGTGTGTGTGCATGTGTATATTTATATAACTTTCTCAGAATCATTATATTGCTATAAGAGAAATAAAATGACTGGAGAGCTGAGACCATATATGTTAGAAAGTCCACAAGAGAAAGAGGAAGATCAAACAACTGGCACATCCTGACTTACGTACTTTGGAGAACTGAATCAAAGCTTTGAACCAGCAAATGATCTGTAAGTGGACCAAAATGGTTCTGGAAACTGTGCTAAGGAACTCAGAGAAGTTAAGAGCAGCTGACAGATTTGACACAAATTGGGAGCACACAATTTAAAAAATTCACAGTGAACATTTAGGGGTTAGACATTTTATTCTATATTAGTTATATTAACTTGGAACAACTGCCTTCAGACAATTTAACTTAATAGTACTTTCTGGTAAAGATCAGTATGTGAACATAACCAAATTCTATTGAAACATCAATAAAAAACTGACATGGGCAAGGCCGAAGTTTGCTAAAGTCATATCAACTATCCACAAAGATAATGTTAATGCTCAAAATAATTCTATCCTATCTGGCTATTTATTTACATGTTCACCAGAGGTTTAACAACTAAAACCTGTGTAACTTAATGTTTGGATTATTAAAGTACTTTTTGCTAGGCATTCAGATGGCTTCTAGGCTGTCAGTCTGTCCATAAAGATTGCACAAGTCCTCTACTAGTATTCACAAGAAGTGCTTCAAACAAAAGAAGATACCAACAAACACAGGTACAAAAAAGCATTTATGGAAGCTAACAACAGAGAGAGAACATTGTAAATCATGAGCTGAGGATTGGTTTGGAAGACACATAGAATCTACTATGAAAACAGGATATTTTTGTACCTGTCCTTGGCTTTAAATACAGGGCCTGTCCCTGAGCTTCTTTAAGCTCAAAGCTAGCATTCTATAACTTGAGCAATGGTGCCATTTCATGAATTTTCTGAATAGTTTATTGGAGGTAAGAGTCTCATGGACTTTCCTTCCTGATCTGACTTTGAACCACTATCCAAAGATTTCAGCCTCCTGAGTAGATAGGATTACAGGGGTGAGCCACCAGTGCCTGGCTCAGGATTTTTTTAAATAAGTTTTTTATTGTGAAAATACTGTACAGAGGGGTTGCAGTTACATGAGCAAGGTACATAAGTACATTTCTTACCCAGAATTGTTGCCTCCTCCTTTATTTTTCCCCTACCATCCTGTCCCTCCCACCTCCTCAACTACACCCCCCCACCTCCCACCCCCCCCTCCACCCTCACCTAAATTGTAAAGTTCGTTTTTCGACATAGCAGCGTCTTGTACATCTCATTATTGTAATGGGTCAATCTGTATTGTTGCTTAATAGTTTTTTATTTTGCTCTTAAACTGGGAAGAAACTAAGTAATGAAAAACATGAGTCTCAGAGAAGCAAATTGACTTGCATGGAACATTAATAACCACCTATATCAACCTATTATCTCCTGGACAATATTATTTCAATTCTTCTAGGTAGAATTTTGGATTTGCAGTTTAACTTTTCAGGTAAAAGCGACAGATACAACATGCAGCATTTGGCATGAAATAAAATATGCTCAGAAAATAATAATCTGTCAATGTGGCTAAAGGAGAGGTTGCCAATTGTGGAGTAACAAGAGATGAAGTAGAAAAAACATCAGTTGAATAGGATTTTAGAAGCCATTGAAGAGAAAAGTATTACTATTTAGTTATGGAAGGTGGGGAAGATGGAATCAAGGAAAGCAGCTATGTACTTTTTATACCAGGTTAGTTGTGCCATAATCTGGGCTCAAACCAAGATGGTTTGAAACGTTTTAAAAAAAGAATATACTTAAAATTAATTGCGTATCTGTCTAAAAACAGTTGCAAATACATTTGTTTCTGTGACTGGTTTGAGGTATATGATTACTAATCAGGAAGAATTTAAAAATCAGTTATTATTAAATATGTCATATTAATTGTACTATGAATTTCCTTTCATTTTAACAAATTAATTTTGTTCATGTATGCCAATTTATCTTCTAGGTTTGGTGCTCATTCTAAAGGAAATGATAGAATAGAAATGGGGCTAGCCAATTGGTCCTTGGCTTAATCTTTTCTTAGCTATATCCATTTGAGAGTAGCCTTTTCATTCACCAAAACAGAGGCATGTTCTTCCTCCTTCCCCAGGTTTATGTTTTTGACTAAATTCCAACAGCAAAGAAGATCACTCCCTAAGAGAGAAGCCTAACCAAAGCAGTCTGCCTGCTTATTCTATAAGAATCAGTGTTAGCCACTTTTTATTTCTTTACTAGGTATCCTACTAAGATATGCAACTAGCCTCTTTCTGACTTCCCAATTATGGAAACTGTCCAGACCACCTCCAGTGGCTCTGCCTTGCACTGTACGTAGCAACATGTCAGAGAAAAGAGGAAACAAAAGAAGCCAGAGGAAGTGCAGAACCCACTCAAGCAATTAATCACTATCTAAATATGAACATTGGTGCTATTTACTTAAGAATCTACATTGTAATAGTGACATAGTTGTTGAGAGCTCAAGTTTTTTCTAGGTCAGATTTTCAAGTAATACACACACAATCATATGCATACTTTGGCCACTCTCCCTATTCACAATGACTAGGCTAAAGGAAAAGTAGAGTATTTCAGAGTAAAGCAAAAGGAGTGGGAAGGTGAGCAGGAAGGACAAAACAACATAAAGGACAATGTAATGGTGATTGTAGCTTGAATTTTTCTAGGGCAGTCTCATTTTATGCTTGTGGTAAAGAACAATTATTAATTGTAACTTCAATGTTGATCCAAATTTGGGAGGAAATTATACTTTTATGGAGTTCATTATTTTAAAGAGAAAACCCGTGCATTTTTGTAGATCATTATAATTTTTATTATTCATAGGAGTGGTTGGCAAATGCTCAATAGCTGTGTTCATATGATCACATAAAATAATAATTTGTGAAGTTTTCTCTAAGTAAAAGAAACACAAGACATTTTTAATTGCTGTTTTGTTTTCTTTTCCTTTTACCTTGTTTATTGGTTTCTTTGTATTTTGGAGGAGAAGGGGGTAAAAAAATGTGGAACAAAGGGTGAACAAATACAACAGTGGTACTCACTAGACGGAAAATGAGCTGTACATTTTGTGGGTGTGGACAGGAGAGAAAAAGTGGGAGAGAGTGAGAAAATGGGAGACAGTGAAAAAATTGTACTTATTACCTTATTCAGGCAACATATTTGTACATCACCTCTACAATAACAATAAAATAAAATAAAATAAATTTTATGGAGTAGAACATATGAGAAAACTGAACCTAAATATGAGTTTTTTCCATAGTCTAATAAACAGCAGAACTGAGACTTGTTTTCTACTCATGTGCTTTTTTCCCAATTCCAATGCTTTCCTATCTCCAATGGTATTCAATTCTAATGTACTGGTTAGCCAGCATAGAGTCAACAAGGTTGTGAATGCACAATATATAATCTGTTTTATTCCTAACCAACAACTAGAGGCTTTGTTCATACAAACCTGACAAGAGTAGACAAAAGTCCTGTGGAGTTTAAAGTGATGAGAAAATATTGGGTAAGTAGAACCATGCTGTCTATACCATGGCAGCTCTAATAAGAGTCAATCCAAGCTTGAATGATCAAATTTGGCACTGATATATTTGGCCTGATATGCTTGTATATTGATTAAGTCCAAGCAGACTTTGGTTTAAATGTGAACTCTGAAAAACTTGGCCTCAAAACTAGTACCACTCACACATATTCCCTTCTAAACCAAAATTGTCGTTATTCTCACTAAGTGCATGTTGCTCATTGTTTTCTGTATGCCCAACTCAACTGTGCAACAAATGACCAGGATCTGCAACTTCACTCATGAAAGTCTTGATCACCATTGAAAACAAGTTAAAGCCAGGTAGCAGATGAGGGGAACCTACTTGTATAGTGAGAGTTACTCATTGTGAGCAGAACAATGACAATTTGAGACTTTGAGAAAGAAAAAGAACAATGAAAATGAGAGAGAAATATCTGAACACACATTTTCTAAAAGATCAAGTATTAAGTAAAGAAAGATCTGAAGATTAAACTGGTGCTGGAAGTGGCGTTGTGGCTCAAGTGGTAGAGCACTAGCCTTGAGCTGAAGAGCTGAGGAACAGCTCCCAGGCTCAGAGTTCAAGCCCCACAACTGACCAAAAAAATAAACTTGTATTGTTGGTTCATGCATGTAATCCTAACTGTTCAGGAGACTGAGACCTAGAGGATAATGGTTTGAAGCCAGATCTAGGCAGAAACTTGGAGAGACTCCATCTCCAAAATAGCTAGCAAAAAGACTGGAGGTTTAACTCAACTGGTAGTTGAGCAAGAAAAGAGACCTAACAAGAAGAGGCAGAACCAACGAGGGTGTGCTTTGAATCCTGGTCTGTTGGAATCCAAAAATGTGTGGCCTTAATATCTACAATGCTGAAAACACAGTGTGAGGACCTCACTACACTGAAAGCTCCCAGGGAACTTGATAAAAATGCAAATTTCTAGTTGGATTGATTGTACAAGTCAAAAATTAGTAAAAATCATTCTGTCATTTGCTTAGAACAGGGTAATTTATGATATGTTAATTAGACCTCAATCAAGCTGTTTTAAAATGCAGATTTCTAAGTCCTGACCTAGACCAACTGAACACGTTTCTTGTGTTGAAGCCCAGGAATGTATTTTTTTAACTTCCTGTGCTAACCCTAATGCTTACTGAAGTTAGAGGTACATCTGAAAACATAGATGAAGTATAAAACTGTCCACATAAATTAGAAAAGCAGAAAGGGATCAATAATATACCTAAGATAAATTGAAAATCTATACAAGTTTTGTAAAAGTAAACAAAGAATAAAGATATGCATTAGCTACCTTAGAATGGTTGGCTGCAGTGAAGTTATGAGGAAGAGAAAAATAGAAAGGCAGAGAAAAATACACTTAACCAATTTGCTGGAGTACCAAGATTCTTTTTAAAGGACTACATTTAAAACCATCAAAGATCAAAAAGAGTACCTTTGCCACTTTCTTAACTTGGTCAGTATTGTCAAGCTGGTCTTTTCTTACTGTACAAATGGGTCCCTTTTAATGGAATGCTAGCTCAGCATTTCCTGATCCACCATAGGACTGTATAAAACTTCAAAGCTTTGTTCACACTCCTTCTGTGGAGTCTGTTTATGACTTGCCACTTGGATGATTCCCTAGAGAGGAAAGAAGGAGTTAAATCTCAAGTTCAATAGAGTCAATTCTGTAGTGATTACTTACATGTTTCAAAAGAAACCCCTCACTGTTAACTATTTCCAATTCTCTAGTGTTCGTAGAAAAATTCAGGGCAATTAGTAATAGGAAGCATATATTCAAAATATCCAATTAAATCTATTGGGTTATTACAAGTCTAATTCTCCTGAGCATAAAGCATCAATAAAAATCTGGGGAGTAACCCCTATTTCTCTTTACCCATTATTATCAGAGTGGTAATTTGTCCAGTTACACTGGTAGTACATGGGAACATACTAGAAATAAAGTGTGGTTTATTCCAGAATCACTGAAAGGACTCTCTGAAGAGGAAGTCCAGAAATCCTTGATTTTTAACATTGTGCTTCTGATGAACTAAACATGTTTTCTATGCTCGTAAGGAAATCAGTTCAGGAATCACAAATTTACTTCATCCAGCTAAATCTTCTGTCACTTTTGAATGGGTCAAAACAAGATGAAGAGTTCCAAGAACTAAATCTTTCAAAGGATTATTTCAAAAGACACTGCACTCACTCTTCCCTTCCCAGAAACATCCGTAGTTCCCCTACATTGTAAGATGACTTTGCAAAGCTCCAATCCACAATTTGCTGTCCCTTAATTAGAAAGAAATGATATTGTTTGATAAAATATCTAAATCTAGTTCTGTACATTTGTTCCTGATAAAATTGTATAGAAACCTGTCTGTTATATTCGGATAAGAAGGAGCTAGCCTTGAGCTGAAGAGATAAGGGACAGCATACAGGGCCAGAGTTCAAGCCCCATGACAAACCAAAAATAAAGGAACTAATGAGAAAGGTTCATTCATCTAAGGACTTTCCTCTCCTGCTTCTCCTCCTCCTTGTCCCTCTTTGGTTCCCTCCTTCCTATTTCCCATTCATGTATGCAATTTGTAAATGATAGCCTGTAAATGTTGGGTGTGTTATATTTTCCCCATGATATTCACATCAGATCACAAGCACAATTACCTGTAGAGAAATGTTGGGTAACCTAAATAATTATTGTAGTTATGGTACCAGAAAACGCAACACTGAGTCACTGTATCAAGGAAATAGTGATGACTGAGGATCTGAGTAGTACCTGGCTTTGGCTGAGTATAGAAAGAATAATTTTTATGTGAAATCTTGATTTTTAAATTTTGAGTCAATTAAGGCTACAATATCATGAAAATCAAACATTATATTTGAACTTGTAAACCAATAAGTCTGAATTTCTACTTCATATTACACCACCTAGGCCAAACCAAGAAGGCGTGGATGTGCACAGCTAGTCTTCTTACTTTCAAAGCCAGTTTCATGTGTCTTTGGCTGTGCTATGTAATCTGTAAGCAGAAGCCATCCCCTACTAAAAGCTCAGTGAAAGATTTGGATTTAGAAAACTCATATTGTATTATGCTCCATATGGAATAAAAATTTATGATGTAATTTGAGCCCATAATGACTGATGGTTAAGTTCTCATGACAAAGGCTATCTGCTAAAGCAGCCTACTCTGTCTCACTTTGTGAGGAACACCAGAAGAATTGGAATAAGTAGAACACCTAGTGACAGATTAAGACAACAAAAAGGAGTAAGAAAACAAGGAATACAAAGCTTACTGCCCAAAATAAATATATAGAAAAATACCAACTCTCATAATACTATAATGGTGACACATGAATCACTTTTAATCCTTTTATAAAAGCTAAACAATAGAAACATTAAGAATAAATGTATGCCAAAATTTTCAAGTATACTTTTATAATTAAAAAGTACACAGTATACTTCTATAATTATGATATAAACTTTTATATGAACACATAAAGTTTAATAAAGAAGGTAAGTAGAATTTTCATATATGGTTGAATTAAAGTTATTATCAGCTTAAAATGGACTACTAAAATGTAAGTTCAACACAAGTTTTGGGGCAAACATAGGGGAATAACAGAATACATATAAAAATAAGCATATCACTACAAACAATAACAAACTGCCAGGTGCTGGTGGCTCATGCCTGTAATCCTAGCTACTTAGGAGGCTGAGATCTGAGGATCATGGTTCAAAGCCAGCCCAGGCAGGAAAGTCAGAGAGACTCTTATCTCCAATAAACCACTAAAAAACTGGAAGTGGCACTGTGGCTCAAGCAGTAGCGCTCTGGCCTTGAGCTGAAGGGCTGAGGGATAGCCCCAAGCCCAGAGCTCAAACACCATGACCAACAAAAATTAAAAAAGCAAACTACCAAAAAAGATAACATGGTAGAGCACTTACCTGGGATATATGCATAACTTTGGGTTTGATTCCAACACTCCCCCCCAATAAAAGATATTCCATGAAAATATTAACCAAGAGGGAACTGGGTTGAGTATATATATGAGATAAAATAAACAATGTCAACAATATCATAAGGGACAAGGAAAGTAGTTACATGTCAATTGAACAAAAATTCAATAAAATAAATATGAATATATATACATCCATTATCAAATAATCTAAATTTATAAAGCAAAAAATAGTTCTAAAGAGAAAAATAAACAGTAACACAATAGTAGGAGATAGCACTACCCTATTTTCAATAATGGATAGATTATCAAGACTAAAAATCAATAAGAAAATAGCAAATTTAAGCAGCACTATAGATAAAAGGAACCTAATAGGTGTATAGAGAACCTTGTGCCTGCCTTCATCAAAATTCTCATTCTCTTAAAGTGCACACAAAAGCTGAGTGCTGGTGGCTCACACCTGTAATTCTAGCTACTCAGAAGGCTGAGTTTTGAGGATTGTGGTTCAAAGCCAGCCCAGGTGGAAAAGTCCCTGTGAGACTCCTATTTCCAATTAACCACTCAAAAACCAGAAGTGGTGCTGTTGCTCACCGTGGTAGATTTCTAGCCTTGAGCAAAAGAGCTCAGGGGCAGCACCTAAGCCTTTACTTCAAGCCTCACAACTGACCAAAAAAAGTGCACACAGAAAATTATCTAGGATAAATCATCTATTATGATAATGCTTTGAAACAACATTTAATGATAAATTATTGTTTTAATAGGTGAAAACCCAAAGTATGTGAACATCTTTTCTTTTTGTACTTGCATATCTGTTCTATTCACAGATTAGTACAGTGGATTAGTATACTTAAAATTATTTTATTACCTCCAAATACAGATATTGATTTTTTTTCTCTTCTTTGTGTTGTTACTTGCTTTTTATCTTTCAGTGGTGAGTCATGGTTACATTTATGAATAGCACATAATTGATAAACTATATAAATATGTTACAGATTTTAATATACATTTAAGCTACATATTATGAAAAAGCATCATGTTATTGGAAGCTGACAAATTTGGATAAGTTTCAAGTTTCACTGTCTTATATAAAGCATTCCTTTTTTATAAGCATGTAACAAGGAGGTTTTGTGTGACATTTTCATACATGCATAATGTGTTTGTATCAAATTCACCCCCTGTATCACTTTTCATTTCCCTTTTCACTTCTTTTCTTTTGTACAGAAGGATTTGCTTATTCACCATGCTGTGTACCAGGAACTGTAGTCAGTGTTTACACTGTTTAGAAGGAAATATATATCTATATCTATATCTATCTATCTATCTATCAGACATACATATGCTCATATAATTTAATTGATAGAAGAATATCTCAGGCAGGACTTGATGGACATTGTTTTTGCATATCAGGTTTAGCAGATGATGCAGGTTAGTTACAGACAATATTATGGTTATCTATAGTATTTTCTTTCTTTTTCTGGTAACTTTTTTTAAATCGTGAAAATATCGTACAGAGGGATTACAATTACATGGGCAAGGTAATGAGTACATTTCGTATCAAACATTGTTGCCTCCTCCTTTGTTTCCCCTTCCCATCCCTTCCCATTCCCCCCCCTCCCCTGCTTTCCCCTTCCCCCCTTTCAACCTGGCCAAAATTGTAAAGTTCATTTTTCGACATAACATCTTGTACATCTCATTGTTGCAATGGGTCCACCTGCATCCCTATTTAAACAATTTGTTTTTTCCCTTCCCCTCCACAAATTATACCAACATCAAATACAGTGAACACAGGGGTTATACCGTGGGGGAGGGACATACAAAGCAACAAAGAAATCATCTTATAAATATGTTAGAAACAATCACAAGAAAGAAAAAACATTTGAATCCTTATCTTGGGGTTTATTTCGCCTAACATTAACTTATCTGACCGTTTCTGCTTGTCTCAGACATATACTAGTAATTGCAAGTAAGGGAAACCATGGGACCTATGTTTCTTTGGGCCTGGCTTACTTCACTTAATATAATTTTTTCCAAGTCTTTCCATTTCCTAATAAATGGGGCAATGTCATTCTTTCTGATGGAGGTATAGAATTCCATTCACTCCTTAAAACAATCACAAGAGAGTTTACTGTTCTGTTTCCACATGTACATATAAAGTACTTTCACCTTATTTATTCTTACATATAAACTTTGTTGGCCCTGCCTCTCTTTCTGGTACCTGGCTGTAAATATAGCCTATGAATCTTTTCTGTCATTAACCATTTTAGTGTATAATAATAGGGTACAAAGGTGTTTCATCATGGTGCTTCACATGTGCATATATATTTAAGACAGATTACCTTTTTTATTGCTTCCTTTCCCCATTTCCCTACCCTCATATTGTAACAATTTTTAGTGATTTCTTTATGTCTTTTTCATATAGAGGCACAATATATATTTATGCTTTTCATCATGCCTCATACTTTCCCTGTACTCCTTCATCCTCACCATCTTATATTTGCAAATCAGGTAATACCTACCCATACACGTAATGCACGTGTGTACACACATACACACACACACAAATGCACAATATTCCAAAATGAATGAAAAAGTATGATATATGGCATTTGTCCAAAAAAGTGTAAATCACTATACAAGAAGGATAACTGCACACCCATATTGATTAACAATATTTTCATAGTAGTTAAACTGTGAAATCAGCCAGCATAACAACAACCAATGAATAAAAATGCATATATATCATGGAATATTATTTGGTCATAAACAAGTTATATCACAGGTAGGAAGATGGATAGATCTGGAGATTATCGTGTTATTGAAAATGTGATATACAGAGGGATTACAGTTACATATATCAGACAAAGAGTAAATTTTTTGAACAAGTTAACGCCTTCCATCACTCTCTCCCAGTTTTTCCCTCCAGTACTCACCCAAAGTTGTATAGTTCATTTTAAACATAGTGTCTAGTGATTATCACTGCTACATTTGTTCACCCTTTGTTCCACCATTTCTGTGCCTTCCCTTACCCTCACAAAGACAGATAAATGAACAAACAGGGACAAACCATATATCATACTTTTTCATTCATTTTGGAATATGTGTGTATGTTGTGTGTATGGGGGTGGGTGGGTGAGTATTACCTGATTTGCAAATATGAGACTGTGAGGATGAAGGAGAAGAGGGAAAATATGAGGCAGGATGAAAAGCATCAATATATTATTGTGCCTCTATATGAAAATGCCATATGAAACCAGCAATAAAAGAGTAAAATTCTTGATTTCATTTCCTGTAGTTCATTTTGGTAAATATTATTTTATATGATTAGCTTACATAGCAATTATACCTTTGTGATACTCTTCTAAGATTATCCCCCTTTGGTCTCACTCTGTATGAATGCCTAAAGACCTATATAATTTATCATATCCTAGTGTATTTTTTGTTTTATTTTTTTAACCATCCAATATGTTCATTTGTAGATTTATAGGCACATTCTAGTTACCACAAATGAAGGGAACCATGCAGACTATGTTTCTCTAGGTTTGACTTACTTTGCTTAATATGATAGATATATTCAGAACTTTTTCACATAGGAATATATTTCTATGAATACATTCTATATTATATATAAATATTAATGTTATAGCAACATTATTTTTAATTACAAATTTTATATAAAGCAAATAACTTCCCAAAGGATATCTTTCCAATGGTGAAAACTAAGAAAAGTTGACAGACAAAATAAAAAAAACAATAGCATTATAATATTACCCACAGAATAAGCATATCAGATTTCAATATACAATTGAATAAACAAGTGGAGAAGGAATAGTTGCTCCTTATAGAAGAATTCCAATTACAAAATATATAGAAAGAATGAAGGAAATACAAACTTGCTATTAAAACAGTACATAAATAAGTTTTGCAGAGAAGATCCTCTAGTGGATATTAAGATGAGGGAGCATAGGGACACAGATATCTTCCTAGTCTTAAATTATCTATTCTAAGGACAATTTTATATGGCAGCTTGACATAGATAGGGAAATTCAGATAGCTGATAGACATTTTGGATATGTGAGGAAATTTCTAGTATATATTGGTATTACAATTGGTAGACTGAGGAAAGGTTACCATCACTAATGTGGGTGGTCATCATCAAATCCATTGAGGACCTGAATAAAACAAAAATGTGAATAAATAGTAAATTTTCTTGCCATCCTTCAATCAGAAAATCCATTTCCCTGCCTTCAGAAATTAATGTTCTAGACCAACTAGACTTAATACACAACTACAGAATATTTCACCCAGCAGCATCAGCATATACCTTCTTCTGAGCAGCACATGGAACATTATCCAACATGAATCACATTTTAGGTCACAAAGCAAATCTGTACAAATTCAGAAATATTGAAATTATTCCAAGCATTCTGTCAGATCAAACTGGAACACCAAAAGCTGACATAGAAAAATCTCTAAATCATGGAGAATGAACACCACATTGTTGAGTCATTGAAAAGACCAGAATGGATATGCATAGATTTATGAAATTTAACAAAAATGAACACACAAAATACCAGCTCCTCTGAGACACAGCAAAGGCAGTACTCAGAGGAAAATGTAAAGCTCAACAAATTGGAGAAATCCCAAACCTACTATCTAATGATGCACCTTAATCTCCTTGAAAATGAGCAACAAGCCAACCCCCAAACCAGTAGACAGAAACAGTGAAAATTAAATCAGAAATAAATGAATTAGAGACTAAAAAAAAAAGAATCAACAAGACAAAAAGTTGGTTCTTTGAAAAAAATAACGAAATTGACAGACTCTTAGAAAGTCTGACCAAAAAAAAGAAGAGAACATAACAAAATAAGCAAAATTAAAGATGAGAACAAAAACATCATGACAGAAACAAGCAAGTTTCAGAACATTATAAAGGAATACTTTGCAAAACTTTATGCTAAAAAATTCAAGAATCTGAAAATAATGGAAGATTTCTGGGCAAATATTGATATACCCAATGAAATACACATGAAAATTCCAATGACATTCTTCAATGATATACAAGAAGCCATCCCAATTTTCAATAAAATAATAGAAGCAGAAAACAAGTAGCAAAAACAAAGGGCACCGATGGCTCACACCTGTAATCCTAACTACTCAGGAGGCTGAGATATGAGGATCCCGGTTTAAAGCCAGCCTGGGCAGGAAAGTCCATGAGACTCTTATCTCCAGTAAATCACTACAAAACCGGAAGTGGCGCTGTGGCTCAAGCCATAGAGCGCTCGCCTTCAGCTGAAGAGCTGAAGGACAGAGCCCAAACCCAGAGTTCAAACCCCACAACCGACAAAATTAAAATAAAATAAAATAAAAAGTTAATAGGAACAACAGTGCTGGAGGAATATCAATTCCAAATTTCAAACTCTATTATAAATCGATTGTTATATTTAAAAAAAAAAACAGCTTGGTATAGGCTCATTAGCAGGTCTGAGGATCCAGAAATGAACCCACAGACCCATCATTACCAAATCTTTCATAAGGGACCAAAAAAAAAAAATCCAGGATGGAAAAAAGGCAGCCTCTTCAACAAATGGTGCTGACAGAATTGGCTATAAATGTGTAGAAAACTGAAGTTCGATTCTTTTTTTTTCTTCTTTTTTTTAATTTTTATTTTTAGTGAACATACTGTACAGAAAGGTTACAATTACATGGGCAAGATAATGCGTACATTTCTTATCAAGCATTGCAGCCTCCTCCTTTGTTTACCCTTCACATCCCTTCCCTGCCTCCCCTGCCCCCCCCCGCCCCCACCCAATCCTCCATCCCACCCCACCCCCCTCCCCGCACCAACGTTGTAAAGTTCGTTTTCGACATAACAACTTGTACTTCTCATTGTTGCAACAGGTCCACCTGTATCCTTAAACGACTTGTTTTTCCCCATCTCCTCCACAAATTATACCAACATCAAATATAGTGAAAGCTTATATATCGCCCTGCAGCAGCAACAATTCCAAATGGATCAAAAAACCTCAATGTGAGACCACATACCTTGAAATATTACAGGAAGGGATAGTAGAAACAATATGGCTCCTTGGCACAGGTTGAAAACTCCCTAAGTAAAGAGCTAGAAACACAACAAATCAAAGAAAGGCTATATAAATAGGATTGCATTAAACTGCAGAGCTTCTGCCTGAAAAGGACATAGCTAGGAGGTTAAATAAAAAGCCACAGATTGGGAGAAGAGCTTTACTAGCTAGCTCAAAAGGAAATATACTCATTTCCTTACTCTTGTAACTGTAACACCTCTGTACAATATCTTCACAATAAAAAACATATATTAAAAATTAATCCCCCCAAGACAAATCCTCAAACAACAACCCCATCAATAAGTGGGCTAAAGACTTAAAGAGAGACTTCTCCAAAGAATAAATAAGAATACCCAATAGACGCATGAAGAAATGTTCAACATTCTTGGCCATAAAAAAATGTGAATCAAAACAACATTGAGATTCCACCTCACCCCAGTTATAATGGCCATTTTCAAGAAAATTAATAATAACAGATGCTGGCGTTTATGTGTCCAAAAGGAAATGCTACATTGTTGGTGGGAATGTAAACTTGTTCAACTACTTTGGAGTATGGATGTTCTTCAAAGATTAAACATAGAGCTCGCCTATGACCCAGCAATCCCCCTCTTGGGCATTTACCCAAATGACCACAAACAAAGCCGTACTAAAGCTACCAGCACAACTATGTTCATTGCAGCATTAATATCCATAGCTAAGATATGGAATCAACCCAGATGCCCCTCAGTGGATCAAGAAAATGTGATATATGTACAAATGGAATTCTATACTTCCATCAGAAGGAATATCATTGCCCCATTCATAAGGAAATGGAAATTAAGCCAAACCCAAAGAAACATAGGCTGTATGGTTTCCCTCACTTTTAATAACTAGAATATGTCTATAAATCTACAAGTTAATCCAGTGGATAGTAGAAGACAAATAATTGCACTTGGACATGATTAATTAAAAAGCACTGTAATCTTCGCACAGTGAGAAAAAAAGGAGGATATTCTTGGGAGAGGATCCCAATGGCTCAATAGCCATGTGCAAATGACCATATAAAATAATGCTTTTTGAAATAAAGTCCAAGAAATGAAAACAAGAGGCTTTTCATTGTAATGTATACAGTTTTCTTTATTTTTCTTTTTTTCTATTGGTTTATTCCCTGTTATCACTGTTTTTATTTTGGTACCCTTTGTATAGTTTATGTTTATCAGTTTGGGGGAGGGGAAGGGGAATCACAGAAATGCTGGGATAGAGGGTGAAACAATTCAGCAGTGATACTCGATACTATGTTGGAAATGATCTTTACAACTTGGGAGAAGGGAATTGGCGGGGAGGGGACAAGTGGGAGAAAATGAGGAAGGGGAATAATGTTCAAGAAGAACTCATTAAATTACTTATTTAACTAACTCCTCTGTACCTCACCTTTACAATAAAACTTAACAAATAAAGAAAGTAACATTCTAGCTCTTGAGACATCAGAGTCATACTGTGACATGTAATATTGACTCTATTTTAGTTCTTTGGGTTAAGATTGGAACTATGCACCATCTCTCTTGGGCCTCTTGTATGCAAACAGCAGTTCATGGGATTTCTCAGTCTCCACAATCATATTAGCCAAGCCTCACAAATGAAAGCTCAATTTCTACATATCTCTATTTGGCCTATTGGTTCTATTTCTCTGGAGAACTTTAATATAGTATTATTAATCACTAACAGGCTAGAGGGGCTAATGAGAGCAAAGTATCTTATATATATACATAACCATATCATAATGAAACACATTATATTTTACAATTAGTATATGCTAACAAAAAGTTAAAATCCAGCTAAATACATAGAAATCATGCAGTTTAGGATTTGTCTTGTGGTCTATAAATACATAAAATTTAAGACAGACACTTGCATATGTCCATCTCCTTTATATGACACATTTTACTTTTCTAACCTAAATCTTCCTGAAGTGTCTTTAAAAATTCATGATAGACAAAAAAGACTTTTGACTATTATTATGCACAGATAGATTAGTAATTTTGTTTTATTTCTGAATATTATTGCCTGGAGCTATTCATTTGACATCCTGAGAAGAGTAGATGAGTTGAGCAGGAAGTTTTTTTCTCCCTGGTTAAATGAAACTGGTTTTCTAAAGTTCTGGGCATCACATTCTTCATAGCATTTTAGAAACATTTTGTCCAACACTTGAACATAAATAGATGTTCTGCTTTGATTAGGGCATTCTTTATCTCTGTGTGGAAATTTACAGCTCATGTAGAGAAGCTATAAAGACATTAGTAAGAAGTCCACAAAAGTTTACCAGTGTGTCTCTCCTTGCTCTCATAAGATGCGGTCTCAGGAATGTTTCTGTTAGTTTTGAACAATGCTACAATGATGGAGTGCCTTGCAGTATATTTTGAGATGTATGTTCTGACTTTCTTTTATGTATCAGGAAGGGTAACTGTGAAAGAAGAGGAAGGAAAGGAAAGCAATAGTAGGCTGCCTTGACAGCAAGCATATCCTTAGGTATCAAATTTTAAGAAGTGATAGATGAGAAAGTTTAAATAATGCTGGAACCTGATTTTCCTAGTTTGTCCCTTTGCCTGAATTCTTCTTGGGAATCCTGTGTTCCTCTAAGGTGAATACTCCTGATCTATAGTTCCTCTAGCATTTTAGAAAGGACTGCCAAGTTTTCCATGTTTAATACTATTAATATTAATTGTGATTTATATCACTGGTATGAATATAACTACATAATGCCTTGTGTTAAATAGCATTTTTTTGGTTTTCAAATTCTCTTGTATACATTGCTTCTTGACAATCAATCCTGATCTTAGCCTAAAAGCAAAGTTACAAGAAGGAACGGCTTGAAGTCTTGCAGACTTTTCAGCCTGGTATGGCCAGGACCTGAAGTTCTAACAATCTCAGCCTTCCACATAGCTAAGATGACAGGCACATACTACTTCACCAAGTTCTAGGTTAAAAAGGTATCTTGTAAACATTTCTGTCCAGAATATCCTCAGCCTCCCAAATATCTAAGATTACAGGCATGAGCTACTGGTTCAAGACTGTAAGTAGGAATTCTTGAGTATCTCTATAGATAACTAGGACTATATGAAAAACCTAAAAGACTATGTGTTAGAAGTGATACCATCATGCATGGTGATGGATGTCTTTAATGTCACCTACTTTGAGAGGGTGAGAAAAGTGTACCTAGAATTTAATACCATGGAAAATTAGTGAGACCTTGTCTCATGAAAACAAAATAAAAACCAAAGGACTGGTAGAGGCATTGTGTTAAATCTTCAGTATCTAAAAATACTTTTTAAAAAGTAATGAATAACTTGTGCATCATATGGAGGAAATGTGGAAAGAATTTATCAATCATCTTTGGCTTCCATTTGTCAAGAGTAGTCTAAAGGATGAACAATATGAAACACACACAAGTGCATATGCACACACACATTCCAATGGTATAATCTATTACGCTATTGTTAATAAAAGACTTGCCCACTCTTTGCCTCAGTTCCTATAGCTAGAAAATGCACCATTAAAAGCCACTAACCTTTTCCATAATGAAAATAACCAAGAGAACACCTGCAGCATGGTTTGAGCTCCCAGAAGAATGTAGTTATGTAAGCAGATTATTGTTACATTACTTTACAATTCATTTGAAGGAAAATGAGTCTTTTGTCATTATGAAATATTGAATTATATGCAAAAGTTAAAAATATAAGTTCCAACTTTATTTGTCATTCTTCCTTCATATCCCTCACTAACCTTAAAGGGAGTTAGGCACTCTCTGTGTAAGCATAATTATACATAGTAATTATAAAATTCCATATTTTAGTACTATATAATGAGCCTCAAAATACACAAATACTACAAATATTCATAGTAAATATTTCATTCTAATTTTACAATTGAAATTTCAATGATGATTCTATTTTGTGCATCAAAAACAAATAAACCATGTGTGGTGACACACACCTATAATTCTGGCAACTTGGGAGCAAGAGCCCCTGGCACTGAGGAAAGAACATTTTGAGTTCAAGGCCAATCTTAGTAACTTAGAGTGTTCTATGCTAGCTGGGTAACATAACAAGACCTTATCTGAAAACAGACACAAAGAATAATTACCAGTATTGTTACTTCTCTAAATTTCTATATTTGTGGCATTCTTTGAAGGAAGCTGTATTGAGATCTTACCTGGGTCCTGGGCCATTTGTGATTCTCACCTACCCCAATATATTCAAACCTCAAATTCTGATGAGACACCAGCTTCTAGTGGCTCACATCTGCACTCATAGCTACT
Organism: Dipodomys merriami; assembly: GCF_024711535.1. NCBI lineage: Eukaryota > Metazoa > Chordata > Mammalia > Rodentia > Heteromyidae > Dipodomys > Dipodomys merriami. The sequence continues at coordinate 33,997,041 of NW_027204492.1, read as the reverse complement.
CAGGATTCTAAGTCAGCCCAGGCAGAAAACCCTAGAGGTCTCTATCTCCAACTAACCAGAAAAAGTTGAATTTGATACATGACTCAAATGCTAGAGTATCATCTGTGAGCAAGCAAACTGAGCAAGCAAATCAAGAGAGCAAATTGAACAAGCAAGCTGAGTGAGAGCATTAGAACCTAAATTGAAACTTGTGCTACTGGAACAAATAAATCTTTACTAGGTGATTATGTGTCAAATCACCCTCATGAATATGAAAAAGAAAGGATTCCTGGGCTAATAAGCTAGTTCTGGCTTATGGTCTGGGTCCTGGCACATGTAATTAGCTCAAATAAATCTATTTTGTCCTGATGAATTGACTGTTTAAGTGTGAGAAATGCCTATAGTTTTGGACTGTTACCCATATGATCACAATCATCTGAGAAAGCCTATGTGATATTGTGAAATGCATATTTTGTTTTTGTCTTATTTCCTGGCATATAATTCTTAATATCTCTGGAATCTCCAAGGTGATGAGTCTTTTTTGTGTCCTTATGAGTTAACTGGTGGTTATTTACCCCTAAGTAGCTTCAAGCTTCGGATCTGATTACAAGAAAGACAAAAAAGATGACTAAGCAATTCAATTTTCTTTCTTTTTTAAATTTTTTTTATTGTGAGAATATCGTACAGAGGAGTTACAATTACATGGGCAAGATAGCAATTCAATTTTCATCACCATTCCCCACCTATGGTTAAAACAGACAGGCTGAAGTTATGTTGATCACCTCTGGCCAATAATTTAATCTATTATGCTTTTGTAATGAACTTGCACAAATCCTAAAAGATCAAGCTTAGAAAGTATCCAGATAGTTGTTCTTGGAAGATAGTGTTCTACAACAGGACATAGAAGTGCTACACCTCTTCCCCCAAATCTCACTTTTCATATATCTTCAACTATATCCTTTTCAATGTACTTGATAATAAAGAAAAAGAGTATACATGTTTCCTTGAGTCCTGTGAGCCACTATAGCAAATTAATCATACACTTGATTTAGAGCCATCAGTCATAAGCACAGGTTGGAAATATAGGGGACTTGTGGGCAGCATCTAATGTGCAGAAAATGAGTGGCCCTAACAAGAAAAACTATGCTTAAATAGAGTAAATAAATTGCTTAATCTAAGCCAGTTTGCCGGGTGCCAGTGGCTCACGCCTGTAATCCTAGCTACTCAGGAGGCTGAGATCTGAGGTTAGTGGTTCAAAGCCAACTCAAGCAGGAAAGCCAGTGAGACTCTTATAAACCACTAGAAAACTAGAAGTGGTGCTGTGGCTCAAGTGATAGAGCGATAGCCTTGAGTTGAAGAGCTGAGGGACTATGCTCAAGCCCAGAGTTCAAGCCTTAACACACACAGACACACAAATCTAAGCCAGTTTGTCAATAGCTGAGTTGATATTCAAGCCCAGGGTTTTCTGACAACAGTTTGTTTTTTCTTTATAGGTAGTGTTCTGTCTTGAGTGGAAAGAAAATACTGTGCCCCGTGGTTATCAGGAGAATTTTCATATTTGCCTTGAATTGTTGTTCTTTTGTTATTAGCCTAATATAGGTGTAATTACTATTCTGACCTTCACATCATATTCCTTGGGTAAAATTACATCTGGCCCTGACCTTGTCATAGAAATTGTGTCATTCAACACTAATTGTTGTGGAAGTCAGGTGCCTTCAAAAATTCATAGTTCAAGATTTCTTCATCATCCTCACTGGGTTTATAATCTGAGTGTACCAAATGTGATGACACACTAAGTTGATCCTTTAAAGAAGTCTTGTGTTGGTTCATCATTTTTATATCCAGTTCCAGATCTTCTCCCCATTCGTTTATTCAAAATATTTGGAGCATGCTAATGGGGTTTGAACACGGGACTTTTTACCCTATATGTGAGTATCTGAATCATGTTCAGGTTGAAAATTGCCAGACTGACTGTAGAATTGAAAAGGAAAGAGGGAATAAGCATACAGAGACCAGAGCTGATCACAACCTTTGGGATGAATGTAACTCAATGCTTTTTTTTTAATTTTTATTTTTTTTAATTGTGAAAATACTGTACAGAGGGGTTACAATTACATGGCAAGATAATGAGTACATTTCTTATCGAGCTTTGCAGCCTCCTCCTTTGTTTAACCTTCACATCCTTTCCCAGCCTCCCCCCCCCCCGCCGCTCCCCCACCCAATCCTCCCCCCCCACCAAAGTTGTAAAGTTTGTTTTCGACATGACAACTTGTACCTCTCATTGTTGCAACAGGTCTACCTGTATCCTTAAACAACTTGCTTTCCCCCATCTCCTTCACAAATTATACCGACATCAAATATAGTGAAAGCAGGGGTTATACTGTGGGGGAGGGACATACAAAGCAACAAAGAAATAATCTTATAAATGCGTTAGAAACAAATGCATGAAAGAAAAAAACATTAAAACACATATCTAAGGGTTCATTTTCCTAACATCACCTTATCCGACCTTTTCTGCTTGACTCATACATATACTAGTTATTGCAAATAAGGGAAACCATGGGACCTATGTTTCTTTGGGCTTGGCTTACTTCACTTAATAAAATTTTTTCCAAGTCTTTCTATTTCCTAACAAATGAGGCAATGTCATTCTCTCTGATGGAGGCATAGAATTCGATTGTGTATATATACCACATTTTCTTGATCCATTCATCTACTGAAGGGCATCTGGGTTGGTTCCATATCTTAGCTATGGTAAATAATGCTGCAATAAACATAGTTGTGCTGGTAGCTTTAGTGTGGTCTTGTTTGTAAACATTTCGGTAAATGCCCAAAAGTGGGATTGCTGGATCATAGGGGAGCTCTATGTGAAGTCTCCTGAGGAACCTCCATACTGCTTTCCAAAGTGGTTGAACAAGTTTACACTCCCACCAACAATGAAGTAAGGTTCCCTTCTGTCCACATCCCCTCCAGCATCTGTTGTTGTTAGAGTTCTTGATTTTTGCCATTCTAACTGGAGTGAGGTGGTATCTCAATGTTGTTTTGATTTGCATTTCTTTTATGGCTAGGGAGTTTGACCATTTCTTCATGTGTCTATTGGCCATCCTTCTTTCTTCTTCAGAGAAGTTTCTCTTTAAGTCTTTAGCCCACTTATTTATTGGGCAGTTGTTTCTTTGAGGATTTGTTGTTGGGGGATTTAATTTTTTGTAGCTCAATGCTTATGCATAAGCCGGTGCCATTGGCTCAGGCCTGTAATCCTAGCTACTCAGGAGGCTGAGATATTAGGATCGCAGTTCAAAGCCAGCCCTGTCATGAAAGTCCATGAGACTCTTATCTCCAATAAGCCACTAGAAAACCGAAAGTGGCGCTGTGGCTCAAGCGGTAGAGCTCTCGCCTTGAGCTGAAGAGTGCAGGGACAGCGCCCAAGCCCAGAGTTCAAGCCCCACAACCGACCAAAAATAAATAAATAAATAAATGCTTATACATAAAATGGACTACTTTAACCTACTGTCTAGAGCTTTATGATTCTAGCAGATGTTCCTACAATTCTTTGAATCCAATTAGAATGTCTAATTTTATTCACATACTCCTCCTTGTTTGTAATCTGAATACCAAACGTGGTAACACACTTAATCCCTTAAAATGGGCTGTGCTAGTTCAAATAATCATTGTTTCAATAGCATTGGAGGAAACCTCTGTGCGGCTTCACTCTATCAAAAATGCACTAAATATCCTGAAGCAGTTAGACAGCTGGTGTTCCTTTGCAGTAAAGGTCTACTTTTTTTAAAAAATTGGATTGTAGTTGAGCAGGCCATACAAATTGCAATGGAACACAAACATTTTCAAGATTGGTTTTTGTTGACCAGAGACTGAGTCACATTAAGCAGAAAAACAGAGACAGCCCTCTTTTCTCAATTAATTTAGTGATTTCTTACATGGATTCACAGACTCTCATCACTTCAATACATGTGTTCTCTACATCATTGTCAGTGATGTGTCTCACTGGGATAGTCTCAAATTTAAAACCTCTAGAATCTGTCTCAGAGCTTATTAGATCTTGAATTCATCTGGAAGACTTTGAGTCATCATCATCTGATTTCAAACTTCTACATAGTAAATAAATCCCACCTGTCCTAATACATTTCTCCTTTCTGTTTCTATCTCCACTTCCTCTATCCTGATATTAAAGCTTTACTCATTCTCACATTTTTTCTTATACTGTAGTCACAACCTGGAGCACATTCCTCTCTCTTCCTATAGGTTTAAATCTTGCATTGCTATTTTCTGGTTCCCCCATATATATTTAGTGTATCATTGTATTGTCCATCTTAAACTGAATCTTCCTTATGATAGAACTTTATTCTCCTTCTAAGCCATCCAGAATGCTTATGAAGGTGAGATAAGTCATATAATTTAATCATTTGCTAAAGGAATCATAGAACTTCTGATTATTATCCCATATGAAGTACTGAAAATACTGAAGGACATATATTTCTCTTCCATCACCTGCCACCTGCTCTAATTTAGTCCATTCTGTGTGTTGAGTTTAAGATTAAGATATTTGAAAGAAGGGTTCTATTGGGTTTTGAAATATGAAAGTAGCTGATATAGATCATTCATTTATTCAAGCATCTATCCAACATTTACTAAATATTTATTATACAGCCAACATTGCACTAATTATTCTTCCAGACAGGAAAGGTAAGTGCCTGGGAGATGGTTAACTGACAATTTCTACACAAGGAGGAGACATTTCTGGGAATTAGAGTAATTCATCACCTAATATTTGATGTACTGATTTCACAGGTTGTTGGCTTGCCATCATTATTTTCTTAAGGGAGTATCGCAGAATAGGGTGTCCCTTCTCTAGTCCTCAACACTAGTTTCTCTCCCCTTGCACATTCAACTTGCCTTACTAGCTAGAAGTCAGAATGATATAGTTTTATTTTCTTGCACTTCTAAATCACATGCGAGATACTAAGATTCCAGACTGGTTATATTTCTTTTTAAGTACAAGTTTACCCTGTGGTGACTGGTATTTCTGCATTTGCTCACATAGCAGGCTGTCTACATGAAATCTTCCTCCTCACCCTTCAGGAATGTATGGAGATGCTGAATTGGCATCAGGAAACTGTTTTTCTCATAACTCTTCTGTAATCCTTAACACCAAGCACATGAACCAAAGTGTCCTGCTGCCACCACCACCAGGCAAAATTGAATCATGTGCAGACACTGATGCCCCAGGCTGTTGGCTGAGAATAAGCTCAAAATAACCTGCACTATCCCCAACGGACCTTACTGTCTGCCAGCCCTCTCTACATCTGCCTATGATTGGCTGAAAATCAAGGTGGATAACTGGTTTCTGAGCCCTGGAAATAACATTGACAACAGAAATAAATCTACTGTCTGGGTTAGAGGCTCATCAAAGCAGATATTCAATCACTCTGCCACTTTCTCAGCTGCACTCAAAAGTTCTAGTATAGGCTTCTGGGGGTTATGGACCTCCCTGCTCAGGTGAATGGGGTGTTCATTTGAGTAGTGGAGTCTGGGAACATGTCAGGAAACTTAAATGGGTTTAGTAGCAGGGGAGAGGCAAAGAGATGTGTATCTATGAATTGGAAGTTCCATTCTTATATTCAAATCACTGATATCAAGACCATCTGAAATCACAACAGGCAAGATATGGTTGTCTTGATAAAGGGAGGTAAGGATAGGGGTTTGCTCTCTGACCATGTGAGTTCTCATGATTCCATACTATCTCTACCACAGCAAATACAAAGCATAACTAAAGGGAACTCTGACCTACCAAAAGGAATTTAGCTCTCAGTGGAACCAATGATAGTATGATGGGACTAATCATGTCCTTGTTTCCCACTAGCCAAAAGGCAGAATTATTATTCTTTTAGGACTCAAATACTATTGATCAAAGGAAGGGTGTATGGATGGATGGATAATGTAAGACTGGCAGACTTTCAGATTTCCTGTCATAAAATGACCTTTGATGTAAACGACAGCTTCTCTGGCCCTTATTATTCTTACTTAATTGACACTTTTGCCTATTCATTGATAACTCCACTTTCCCTTCTCTCCCTAACCTATGTCCACTCCCATTTTTTTATTTTATGAGCTTGATGTTTCATTTGGTTAACACCAATTCAATCTTAGCCTAGGTTAGCCCCCAACTCGCAAGATCTCTTGCTTTGGCCTCCTAAGTGCTAGGGTTGCAAGTATGTACCATCATGTCTGGCTGAGTTAAATTACTTTAGATGCCCCATTTAAGCAGACTTGTGCAGTACATGTATCCCTATGGCTATTTTACTTGTCATAAAATTTGTTAAGAGGCTGGATCTCATGTTAAAGATTTTTTGTCAGAATACAGCACCAATAAAAATAAAAAATAAAAATCTAGAACTCTCAACAGGGAGGGAGAAGAGCAGCAGAGTAAGATTGTTTTCAAAAATCTACCAAAGTTATGATGATACCCACCTTGAACTTTGTTTTCATGCATTAGCCAGTCACTCATTAATTTCCTAATTCACTGAAGAGACAAAAATGGCTCAGATAAGTAACATGACCTACAGAAGGTCACACAGCTGAGCGTCCTGCCAGAATCTGCCTGTATCCTCAAGTGCTGACACACCTATCACTGTCAACCCACTTAAAATTTTGACTATGAACATCAGTGACTTCTCAGCAACTCACCCAGCACAGAACCAGGCTTTAGAACAATCTCCCTCCTTGTATGTATTAATCTGCACAGGTTGCTACAACATAGTACCACACATAGTTGTGGAGGCTGGAAATCTAAGCTCATGGTGTCATCTGATTTGCTTTCTCCTGAGGCATCTCTCCTTGCCTTATAGGTAACTAACTCTCACTGTGTCCTAACATGGCCTTTCCTTCATGCATGTGTTTCACTGGTGCTTCTTCCTTTTCATATAAGGACATCAGGCAAGTTGAATCAGAGCACCACCTTTTGTCATCTTTTAGTATTAATTGTCTTTGGTAATGCTTCAGTTGAACTTAAGGTTCTGTGGATGTTAGGCAATCACTCCAATACTGAGCTACATCTCCAATGTTAATGTTAATGCCTGCTCTAAATATTTATTTTCAAAATGCATTCATATTCTAAGGTATTGGTAGTCAGGGATTCAACCTACGAATTTGATTACAGAAGAAGCACAGCTCAGTCCATTATAACTGTGTCAATTAGTTAAAAGAATGAATTTCATTCTCACTTCACCCTGAATCCACAGAAAACATTTCACCCCATGCCACAAAGAATTTCCTTCTACATCTCTCATGTCCTTCCCCTAAATTCCATGCCTTCTGTTCTCCAGTCCTATAACACGTTGGTCTTCGGTTTCTCTGAAGGCTCATAGGACTGTCTTCTGTGTGTCTAGCTTCTGTGAAGGTTCTATGCTACCTAGCAGCCCCATTAACTGCTCAAGCAAAGAGACCACATCTTCCGAAGAACAGAGCAAATGTCTGGGAATGGTGGTCCCTTGAGCTGAAACCTGTTTATACCCTGGTTAAAGACATGAAATGACAGTAAATGTCATGGCACTCCAGAACTGTTGACTGACTGACTGCCAAGGGACTAAAAGAGGGTCATCTTATCCTCCTTTCTGCTCCACTTTTTTCATTCTTTTTCAAACACCATGGAAAAGGTCTTGCTCTCTGCTTCTGTTAGACTGTTCTATTTTCTACCCTTACACTCTAAGCAGTGAGAAACTCAAATAAGAATAAAGGGCATTTATCTCACTTTGAGATGCTCAGGTTTTTTTCCCCTGTGTTGCTCTGGAGCTCTCAATCTCCCAACTAAAAGAAGAAGAAATGAAATGAGTTCTAAGTAGCAGAGGAATGGAAGGTAGAAGGAAGAAAAAGAAGAATGGAGGTGGGAGGGAAGGATGAACAAACATTCCAACAGCTGCTGATGCTCTCCCTGGTGAGAACAGGAAAGAAACTACATTTTGCAAAGCACCTGCAAATATAGCCTTTCTCTGGACAAAAACCCTAATGGAAATTGAAAGAGGAGTGCGCTCTTTTCTGTTCTCATGATCATGTTGAAAGTATAATTTCATCATTTGGCTCCTAATCAGCCCAAGAACGAGGGCAGTGAGTGACTAGTGGTTTATTTTTATTTCTGATATCATCTTCCTGATCCCAGAGGGAGCCCAGCCTGGCTTATTTAAAACCACACCATGTGGCTGTGAAACTCGTGTGTACTCAAGGGACCCTTCCTATCTGTGGTAAGAGGAAATGAGAAGCTAAGAGGAATGACTTAGCTCTGTGACCCTTATCTTCCAGCCAGGAAGGAGTTTAAAAGAATTCATAAACCAGAAAAGCAGATCAATGATACCCTACATCCAACAAATACATTGAGCAATTGCACCTGGATACATGAGCTTCTTTTCTGTCATTTAATAGTTCTGTAATACTTACTGGACACAAGGCGACTTTGTTTGTGGGAAAGTGCCTCTTTTTGATGGAGACACCATTAACTATGGATTCAGGAGCCCTATGAAGATAGAGCAAGACAAATTCAGCAATGCATTAGTTCTTATTACTGTTTAATCAATTACTACACATTGGGTGGCTTAAAATAGCATCCAGGTATTAGCTCATAGCTCTCTAGTTCAAAAGTGAAGAATGGTGTGAGTAGAATTGTTCTTCAAAGTCTGACAAGGCTAAAATCAAGTTGTCAACTGAACTGCATTTTCATTTGGAGGCCCAAGGCTCTTTTCCAAAGCTCAGAAGGTTAGTTGTAGAAGAACTCAGTTCTCTGCATATACAAGATTAAGTCCTTACTTCTTTGTTGGCTGCCAGCCAAAGAATTACCCACTGCTCTCAAAGACTAACCATCATCCTTTGACTCTCTCTAACTTCTCCTCTATCCTCTCTTTCTGCCACCATCCAGAAAAAGGTTTCAAAAGTTTATGTGATTAGATTAAGCTTCTGAGATAATATCTCTATCTGAAGTCTACTGTACCATATGAAATAATATAACCAATGAAGTAATATAGTACTAGTGAGTAGAACCTCATCAGGGGTATGGAGTACCATTTTATAATTTTGCCCACCAGAAATATTAAAATGAAATTTATATACATGCATGCACCAACACATTCCTTAGCGATCTCTCATCACGATTCACAGACTTGCAGACCTGGTGGTCCATGAATCAATACACATCCCAAAGCTATCAATAATTAAACCAGTTATTAATTTTTCATTTTTGTAAGGATTCTAGAAATATAACAGAGCCTACTCTTCCCATCATTTCAGTAACCAGTGTAGTCCTTGAGATGAATGCACAAGAGCGACTGAATTACAGTTGGGACCAAACAGTACTTTAAAAACAAATTCTCCTTTGTAACTACCTTCAATGTTTATGAATGCCCCACAATTTAGAAATCAGATGAGTTTCTGACTATGGTCTTATTTGTCTGTCTACATTATCAAGTCAAGAAAATAGTATTCAAGGATGAAGGCATCAGAACAGGATAGGTTAGAGTTAGTGATGCTCCTGGGAATGAGATTGGGTAGAGGGCAAGTATTCATGCATCATGATGAAGATATACAGAAGAAATACAGGCATTGTTCTTTGGACTCTAAGAATGGACACTAAAATGTAATTTTGTTTGTATAACAGTATGAAATTTAAGATGTATGAGGATCCTAGCCAATTTCATTTCAAAAGTAAAAGGCTAAATTACAGAGGATGAACTTCATTTATATCTCTATCCTATGTCTGATTTATGCTTTGCAACTATCACAGTACATATACACAGGAATGCTTTTAAACATTCCAAATGCTCAAAAAGAATGACAGTATGAAGAAACCAACAAATAAAAAATCTCTTTCCAAATTTGCTAATCTCCTCTGTCATGACTTTAAAGAAAGGCAATTGTGCTGCTAATGAGTTAATGTTCCACACAACAGCTGACTCAGACCTAAAAGTATGGCTTGGAGATGTGCTGGTGCTGGCTCAGAAAGCAAAATTATGAAAGCCTGAGACCTGTGGGGAAGCTTCTTGTCAGAGAGAAGAGAAAGGCTTGCATAACAATGAGAAGTATCCTTTTTCCTAGGTTGTGTGCCAGATTTTGGAGTTTGGTTCAGGATCCTGGAATGATACTGAGTCAGAATTCGGTATAAATAATGAGAGCATGTCTGACCTAGAAAGGAAAAAAGAAACATAGGTAGTCCAGAGAACAAGGACTTTGCAGTCCTGGGGGCAAAAGAGCTAAAACAGAGTTGTGGCATTTGTGTTATGAAAGTACAAAGAAATTTGATGAACTAATAAAAACTATTACAGGACAAGTTATACTTCAATCTATAGTAAGTTGGATTCAAAGTAGTAATGGTGTACTTTTAATTTCTTTAGCTAGTGTTTACCTTGAACCATGAAATTCTTACTCAGCAAAAGGCTATTCATTGGAGGCCACCTTGATCACTCATTTCTAGGAGGCAACAATGCTCAATAGGAAATGTACTCATTACCTTGCCCATCATGTAACTAAAACCCCTCTGTACAGGATTTTTACAATAAAAAATACAAAAAAGAAAGTTAATCTTTTTCAAATAAGCAAAATTAATTGGTTAAGAAGCTTACCCAATGTCACTCAGTAACAGACTCAAGGCTGACTTCTGGCATTTTAAAGACATTTTTACTGTCTAGGCCCTTGACTCAAATAACTTATTGTATGACAAGGATTGAGGAGATTAAATGACAAGACACCCCTCCACTAAACTTATATAGACATGCATATAGATAATCAAATAGTGAGCTAAATCATTGGTGATTTTTTGAGCTGAGTGAAAACATCACCAATGATTTGATTCACTATATGAATGCCATAAAATGTGGATATTTAATGGCACAAAGATACTAACTTTACCAAGAATCTCATTGAACTGATAAATCCAAATAGTTCATTGTACAGAATGTGCAATTTTACATGAGGATTTTTACCAGCTAAAGGGAAAATATGCTCCACTTGTATATCATCTTTTAGTGAATGACAACATTACAATTTAGCTAAAACTACTCATTTTAACGGACCAAGAGTGACTCTATATGGGCTTATAAAACTGTGAGTTATTGGAGGAACACTTAAGAAGGCTTGAAGAAGGGCCAGAAGAGAAAGAATAGATCACCATAGACTTGACCACCGTATTTGAAGTAGTGCTTACTAAATAATCTACATGTCAATCTACCTTTCCTAAATTTCCTTGTAGTTAACTTGAAGCCATGTAATTACTTCTGACAAATAGAAGTGATGTGTACCACTTCTAAGTCATAGAACTTAAGATCTGGTGTCCCTCCATCTTTCTCTTTTCCTCTTGTGGTCTTAGAAGCTATATCTGGAAATGATGGTGTCATAAAATGGAAGAAATATGAATCTTCAAATCACTTCATGGAGGAGGATTTCCACTAATCTACAGTAAAGATAACAAAAGACATCTATTTTGCAGAAATACTGAAAGTTGATTACATTCTTGGTAGTAGTTAATGTTAGTAACCCTACTGCAATCTTGTTATTAAAATATCTATTTCAGTCAGTCTTTTACATAATTCCCATATTCCATATTCTTTCCAAATATGCAGTTGTTGAAAATGAAGTTAGTGATGTTCCATTCTCAAGACAAGGCATCTGATCTTGAGTGGAAAGTTACTAGGAGCTTGCTTGCCAGTGATTTAATGGTTTGCTGATGTGGCAATTGCAAAATTCATGCACCTGGAAGGTCCCTAGGCAATAAGGGTAGGTAAATAGGAGGTTACAAGGGGCCAGCTACCAGGGAGAAAGGTGGATCATGGTGAAATAAGCATGTAACTAAAAACTCTGTATAAGCCAAAAAGCATATTCCACAAAAGCCGTCCTACCTCAAGATATCGAAGTAGAGGGTGGGGGCAACCAAAATCTGCTTCCAAAATTCCCAAAAGATACAAGAGTATCTTATTATTTCCTGCATACAGTAATTTCTATTTTTTCTGTTTTAGTTTTATGCACCCTTTGCCTTGTATATAAGCTTATATGATCCATGGAAGGGAAAGCGAATCACAGAAATAGCAGGACAAAGGATGAACTAATGCAACAATGATATTACTAGACACTATATGGGAAATGAACTTTACAACTTGTGGGGGAGTGGAATGGGCAATGGTAAGTGGGACAAAATGAGGGACAGGGTAACTGTCTTAAAAGAAATGTACTGCCAGGCACCGGTGGCTCATGTCTGTAATCCTAGCTACTCAGGAGACTGAGATCTGAGGCTTGCGGTTCAAAAGCCAGCCTGGGCAGGAAAGTCCGTGAGACTCTTATCTCCAATAAACCACTAGAAAACTGGAAGTGGCGCTGTGGCTCAAGCGGTAGAGTGCTCGCCTTGAGCTGAAGAGCCCAGGGACAGCGCCCAAGCGTAGAGTTCAAGCCCCACGACCGACCAAAAACAAAAAAAAGAAATGTACTCATTACCTTACTCATGTAACTGTTCATCACACTCACAATAATTAAAAAATACACAATAGAAAATAATAAAACAGTTCTTTGGTACTCAGCAAACGAGGAGCTAGAAGGAGAGCCTTGCACTGGGAGGATAAAATGATTACTGTAATTGCTTTGCGTGTGCCTGTCCACCAGACACTTGATCTTGCAAGACTGTCATTAACCAGTGAAGTCTCATTTTCATTGTACTTCCTGTTTCTGAGTCCATTCTTTGAGCTTAGATAACTCTGTTTCTTGCAGTAAATTAGATGTTTCTAGTTTTATAGGTTTTATAAACATGTGACATTAATTTTGTATAACTTGGTTAAAAGGCACAAAGTAATAGAGCTAAAACTTAGGTATGTTTTAGGATTTTCAATAGGAATATTGTGCAAGAAATGCATTTGACGATGTAATATAATAAAGATTTTGAAACTGGATTCTAGTGATGGCTTCAGAACTCTATAATTTTACTAAGAATAAATTAAACATACCCTTAAATCAAGAGAACTTTATATATAGTATACATTTTGGTTTTTTTTAAAGGCAAACAAGCTATGGGCATTTTCACAAATTTTTATATAAATTCGCATATCAGTTTCCATTATTCCCAAATTCACTTCAAAGAGTCCATAAAGTGAGGTATGAAATTAATTATTATGAATAGAACTAAGGATAATAGTCCTTGGCCCAGAAAGATCTCTTGTTAATAATACCTACATAATGAGTTTGGTTTCAGTTTCTTTTAGCAAGTCCCACAAAATGGGGAAAGAACATGGAACAGTGTGGAACCCTACCAAAAAAAATCAATCTTCACTGATATTGAAACTGTCATTAAACATGTATTACAAAGACCAAAAAGTAATTTTTAATCATTCTAAGTGGGCTCTTGCTATAAGTTGGCTCCTGCTGAGTCAGAGAGTAATAAATACAACCAAATGGTAACTAGAACCATCCTAAGGAAAGGGAGAAAATATTACTCCAATATTACTTTATTTATTTTATTTTATTGTAAAGATGCTGTACAGAGGGGTTACAGTTACATGAGTAATGTAATGAGTACATTTCTTGTCAAACATTGTTACCCCCTCATTTGTTTTCTTCTACTATCCTTACCCTTACCTAACTCCCCCACTCCCTGCCCCCATTGTAATTTCATTTCCAGCATAGTGTCTTGTGAGTATCATTGTTGAAATGGGTCATCCTTCCCTCCCAAAATCAAATACAGTAACAACAAGGGATATACCATAGGGGGAAGAACATACAACAGAAACAAAAAAAAAATCACATAGCATATTAAAAACAAACCTCTTGTGTCCATATCTTGGGGTTCATTTCAATTACTTTTAGACTCTTCCCAAACCTCTGCTCAAAGTCTTCACATTAGCTATCTCCTCAGGAAAAGAGTGAAATATGATAGCAAGTAAAATTATTCACACTTAACCATTAGGAACATAACCCAGTGAACTTTATAATACGTAAGACATAAGAGAAAAGAATCACTCTACAATGGTGAAATTTAAAAAACTTTAAAAATGACAAGCTAGTTATACAGACATTATTTCAATAAAGCAACCTTCCAAGTCGGGCGCTGGTGGCTCACGCCTGTAATCCTAGCTACTCAGGAGGCTGAGATCTGAGGATCACGGTTCAAAGCCAGCCCGGGCAGGAGAGACCGTGAGACTCCTATCTCCAATAAACCACCAGAAAACCGGAAGTGGCGCTGTAGCTCAAGTGGTAGAGCGCTCGCCTTGAGCTGAAGAGCTGAAGGACAGCACCCAGGCCCCACGACAGACCAAAAAAAAAGAAAAAAAAGCAACCTTCCAAATACTCTTTTTTGGGGGGCTCCAGTTGTGGGGCCTGAACTCTTGGCCTGGGCGCTGTCCCTCAGATCTTCAGCTCAAGGCTACTGCTCTACCACTTGAGCCACAGTGCCACTTCCAGCTTTTTCTGTTTTTGTGGTGCTGAGGAATTGAACCCAGAACCTCATGATGCAAGGCAAGCACTCTACCACTGAGCCACCTTCCCAGACCCCAAATACTCTTAAACTTATACTACACAGGTAACTATTTATTAGTAGTGAAGTGTTAGTGATAATAAATAACTAACATTTATAGAACATTCATTATGTGTCAGGTCTTGGTGCTAAATGCATCATACCATTTTAATACCATTATATCATTCAATAATTTTGTCTCTGAAGTAGGTATTGTACAGTCTAAATAACCAGAGATTGAGATATAGAGAAATCAAATAACTTTTTCAGGATTGCATAGCCATTGTGAATAGTATTGCAATATAAATGGGCTTGCAGGTATCCTTAAGGTATATCACTTTAATTTTCTTCAGATATATCCCCAGGAATTGGACTGCTTAATCACATTATTGTTCTAATTCTAGTGTTCTGTGAATCCATGTTCCCACTTAGATTGTTTGTTTTCATCACTGATAAAGATATAAATATAAACAAATAATTGATATTTATTAAAAATGTTGACAGTCACTGAGGTTAGTAAAGCACACCTGTGGACATATCTATGTGAAGACCCACTCTGAATATCCATGGTGTCATCCCACAAGCTGTTGGCCTAGATGGTACAGTATAGAAAAAGAAGAGCTCCACAATTGCAGGCATTCTCTCTAAAAGACACATTCTGAATGTCCATGGTACTATCCCAGAGGCTGTCAGACTGGATGATACAGAATGGGAAAAAGGGAAGAACCACTAGTACACTCATTCTCTCTAGAGAAAATGTGAGCTGCTAAGATGTGAGTTGATCTTCTCTGCCATGCACTCTCTGCTATGACTGACTGAAGGGTCTGCAATTATAAGCTAAATACATCTTTCCCCCTTCTCAAAGTTGTTTCGATTTTCATTTCCTTTCATGTGCATTTATTTTATAGCTAGAGATGTTGAGCAATTCTTCATGTGTCTCTTGGCCACTGGTATTTCCTCTTTAACGAGGTGTCTCTTAAGGTCTTTAGCCCACTTTAATAGGGTGGTTGTTTCTTTGGAGGTTTGTTTTGGGGGAATTTAATTTCTTGAGCTGTTGATCTATTTTAGATATGAGACCCCAGTCTGTGGGGTTTCTATATATTTTGCTAGCTATGTCCTTTCCTGTGCAGAAGCTCTGCAGTTCAATGCAGTCCTATTTATCCAGCCTTTCTTTGATTTGTTGTGTTTCTGGATCTTTGTTAAAAAAGTTTCAACCTGTGCTGAGAAACCCTAGTCTTTCTCCTATTCCTTCTTGTAATATTTTCAAGGTATCTACTTTTACCTAGAGGTGAGATTCCACCTTACACCAGTTAGAATATCCATAATCAAAAAATCTAACAACAACAGATGCCGGTAGGGATGTGATCAAAGGGAAGCGCTACTACATTGTTGGTGAGAATGAAAATGTATTCAACCACTCTGGAAAACAGTGTTGAGGTTCCTCAAAAGAGTACACATAGAACTCCCCTATGACACAGCAATCCTACTTCTGGGAATTTACCCAAATGACAACAAACAAGGCCACACTTAAGCCACCAGTACAACGATGATCATCATAGTATTATTTACCATAGCCAAGATATGGAACCTACCCAAATGCCCCTCAGTAGATGAATGGATCAAGAAAATGTGGCACATATAGGCAATGATTCTATGCTTCCATCAGAAAGAATAACATTGTTGCATACATAAGGAAATGGAAAGATTTAAGTAGGTCACATGATCTCCCACATTTGTAAAAACTAGAATATGTGTATGATATTCTTAACAGGGGCTCTCAATAACCCAAATACTTAGTGCATAGAACTATATATAATGAAGTATATTAACTTGAACTCCAACTTATGGAAACAATAAGTTCTCATTAGACCCTGTATGTAGTTTTCTTCTCTATTATTTTTATTCTTTTTCCATTTCTCTTAGTTTTTTGTACCTCATGTTTTGCATAATAGACAATGCAATACAAGGAAGGAAAAAGGAATAACAGAAACAGCAGAACAATGCACAAACACAGCAACACTGATACTCACTTGACACTATGTTGGATGTGAAGATTACAACTTGGCCGAGGGATAAGGAGAGGTAAGTGGAGGTGAAGAGGGATGGGCTAACAATGATAAAAACAAATGCGAGTATTACCTTACTTATGCAATTGTAAAGCCCCTAACTCATTACCTTTTCAATATTTTTTTTTCTGGTCGTGGGGCTTGAACTCTGGGATTGGGCCCTGTCCATCAGTTCTTCAGCTCAAGGAAAGTGCTCTACCGCATGAGCCACAGTGCCACTTCTGGTTTTCTAGTGGTTTATTGGAGATAAGAGTCTTGTGGACTTTCCTGCCCAGGCTGACTTTGAACCACAATCCTCAGATCTCAGCGTCCTGAGTAGCTAGGATTACAGGGGTGAGTCACAGGTGCTTGGCAATAATTTTTTTAATTTTTTATTTGAAAATACTGTACAGAGGGGTTACAATTACATGGTTTTTTTAATTTTTGAAAATAAATCTTTTCCCCTTCTAAGTTGCTATGCCATGTATTCTGTCACAGCATTGAAAAAGCTAATATACTCATCAATAGTATATAAAAGTTCCGATTTCTTCATATTCTCAAAAGTATTTGTTATTTGGGGGGTTATTTTTTAATAATATCCATTCTGACTGGAGTGAAATGGAACTAAATGTAGCTTTCATTTGCATATACATGCATCATAGAGTATTGTTCAGCCACGGAAAGAAGGAAATCTTGACATTTGTAAGAAAATAAATGGAATTGGGGAACATTAGGTTAAGCAAAACAAGCCAGGTAGGGATCAATTTGCAAAATTAACATGTGTTAATTTTAAAGGAAAGGGGGGGAGAAAGGCCAAGAAGCAAGGGAACCTATGTCTTACCACTTCCATACATTCTTGAGATTGGTTTAACAGGAAAACATTGGCTCCTTAATAGAAAAAGAAAAAAGAGAAACTGACATGACTAAGTACTAATCTTCCAGGTCCAATAACATTCTGCTCTCAGGCCTATGCTCCATCAACTGCCTGCATGGCCTTTGAAGTACCATTAAGCATGCCCCTACTGACAGGGAAGGGAGCAGTCTCATTCTTTTCACAAGTGTTTGCTGAGTGTCAACTGTGTATCAGAAAAAACACTTGGTGCTTGGGCCACATCTATTAACAAATTAGGTACTTTTCCTACATTTATATTCTAGAGGGAGAGAGAGAGAAAAAAACAATAAACAGGAAGAAAGACAGAATGGAGATAAGAATCCCTTATTCCTTCCCTCAAAAATAACTACTCTATTGACTTTATTATTATTCCAATTTTAATATATACATATAAAACATGTGTCTATAGATACATAAAGAGAAAGATAATTGTACGTATATGTTACACGCAAACACACAATATACTTATAAATGTATGTATATGTGCATGTATATATCATGCAAACATATATGTGTGTGTACATATATATACATATGCATGTAGTGAGAGAAAACAGTGCATTCTTCAAGTTTTGCTCTACATCAGACACAGTATTTGACAACAACAAGCATTTATTCTTGTCCATTAAAATCTGCATCAGTTGGGACATCATTTCCCCATTATTTTTATTCTGAGGCTGATGCTGAAGAGAAAGCCACTGGCCACATAACCTGCTTATTGCAGAGTACATGAGTTCCCTAAGGTACCATAGTGAAGATGTGATGCTTCTTTATTATTAGTAGTGTCTATTGATTACACAAGACAATGGGGTTCATTGTAACGTTTTGTTTTTTAAATTTTTATTTTATTGTAAAGAGGCTGTACAGAGAGGTTACAGTTATATGAGTAAGGCAATGAGTACATTACTTGTCCATCATTGTTACCCCTTCCCTTCCTTGTTGTTGTCCCTCTATCCCTTCCCTCCCCGACCTCCCACACTCCTCCCCACCACACCCAATCCCCTGCCCCACCCAAAGTTTTTAAAGTTCATTCCCAATATAATGTCCTGTGGGTATCCTTGTTGCAATGGGTCATCCTGTTTTCTTGTTTCAGCATTTTGTTATTCCCCTTCCTTCCCCAGATTACACAGACGCTGTAACATTTTAATACTTATATATAATACGCTTTTTTAAGGCCTTCGTTCAGACTTTTGCTTTAGTCAAGCCATCAATTGACTGAGAAATAAGATTCCTCCAATAAAGATGCTGGGAGGAAGCATAAATACTTTTTGGAAAAATATCCAATCTATGACTAATGCACCTTATTTTGTATATTTTCAAGCTTTATGTAAAATGTGTACCATGAATGAAGTAATTAAGCAAACTGTATTTCTCTTTCAACGTTAGGATTTTTTATAGGTGCTCACACATGTAGCCTCTAAGTTATTCACTTAACTTTCACTGAATAATAAAATATATCATATTTATTTTTCCATTACTTTACTGAAAGATACTTGATGTCATCTATTCAGACATCAGTGAAGTTGTCAGTCATCAGTGGAGGCATTTTTATGCTATTGTACTAGATTTTCTTCACAGCATCTCCTTGGAGATGAGCTTTACCATATCTTAGTATACACTGACTTCTTCAACGTTATTAGATATTGACAAGTTCTCCAAAAGATTTATAGCAGGCTGTAATGTGGCTTAGTGGTAGAGTGCTTGCCTAGCATGAATGAAGCCCTGAGTTTGATTTCTTAGTACTACATAAACAGAAGAAGTTGGAAATGGCACTGTGGCTCAAGTGGTAGAGTGCCAGCCTTGAGCAAAAGAAGCTCAGGGATAGTGCCCAGGCCCTGCTCAAGCAGAAGACTGGCAAAAGAAACAGTTATAGAAATTTATTTTCTAGTCTACAAGAACAAGAGTTCCTATTTCTCCCCTAAATTTGCTAAAATTGCACTTCTACATTTTTACCAAACTGATAGATACATAGTTATATTGCTTTATTACTAAAGTAATTGTTCTTATTGTTCTATTATTGTTTTAGTTTTTCCTATTCTAGGCAGTTAAGTATTCTATCAAATTTTCTTTTCAGTAAATTACTCATTTTGGTATTAGTATTCTTTGTATTTTTACTGAAGTTCTTTATCATATTATTATCGTATTATTTTTGCTACAAATGTCTTTTTTCTTAATATGTATGTTTTATTGTAAAGATACTGTACAGAGGGGTTACATAAGCAAGGTGATGAGTCCATTTCCTATTGGGTGTTGTTATACCCTCCTTTGTTATACCCTCCATCCCAAAGTTGTAAATTTCATTTTCAACACACTGTTTTGTACATCTCATTTTTACAATGGGTCATCCAAAATCCTTATTTCAGAATTTTATTATTTCCTTTCCCCTCCCAAAATTAGAAAAATATTGTATATACAAGATTCAGGACACCGGAATAAAATACAGTGACAACAGGGATTGTATCATGGAGGAAGAACAAAAAAATCACATAATACATTAAAAGTACATTTAAAAGAACAGCAACAAAGATAAAATCACTTGTGTCCCTATCTTGGGGTTCATTTCATTTAGCATCAGCAGCAATCCAAAAATTCATATGGAACAATAAAAGACCCCGAATAGCAAAAACAATCCTTAACAGAAAGAACAGTGCTGGAGGAATATCAATACCAAATTTCAAACTCTACTACAAAGCCACAGTAATCAAAACAGCTTGGTACTGATACAAGAACAGAACTCAGGACCAATGGAATAAAACTGAAGTCCCAGAAATGGACCCACAGACCTATAGCCACCTAATCTTCAATAAGGAGCTAAAAAATTAGACTGGAAGAAAGCCTCTTCAGTAAATGGTGCTGGAAAAACTGGTCAAACACCTGTAGAAAACTAAAGCCAGATCCTTATATATCACCTTGCACCAGAATCAACTCCAAATGGATCAATGGCATCAAAATGAAAGTAGTCACCCTGAAAACATTACAGGAAGGAACAGAAGAAACTCTAGGGTTCCTTGGCACAGGCCGAAATTTTCTTAATAGAGTCCCAGAAACACAACAAATCAAAGAAACATTGGACAAATGGGATTGTATGAAACAGCAGAGCTTCTGCATAGCAAAGGACATAGCTAGCAAGATCAATAGAAAGCCCACAGATTGGGAGAAGATCTTCACTAGCCATACAACAGACAAGGGTCTCATATCTAAAATATACTTAGAACTCAAAAAATTAATAAGTGGGCTAAAGACTAAAAGAGACTTCTCTAAAGAGGAAATAAGAATAGACACACGAAGAAATACAAAAGTTTTTTATAGCAAAGCATGCATGGCCCATGACTATAATCTCAGAACTCAGAAGGATCATAATTTTAAGCCCAGCCTGGGTAACACACTAAGTCTCTCTCTCAAAAAATTATTTGGGCCTGGCTACAATGCTTGATAAGAAATGTACTCATTACCTTGCCCATGTAATTGTAACCCCTCTGTACAGTATTTTCACAATAAAAAAAGTTCTTTATGGGTTGGGAAGGTGGCTCAATGGTAGAGTGCTTGCCTAGCAAGCATGAAGCCCTGGGTTTGATTCCTCAGTAACATGTACACAGAAAAAGCCAGAAGTGGCCTTGTGGTTCAAGTGGTAGAGTGCTAGCCTTGAGCAAAAAGAGCCTCAGGGACAGTGCCCAGGCCCTGAGTTCAAGACCCAGGACTGGCACCAAAAAAACTTATTTACGAATATATTTACAAATACTTTCTCTCAGTCTTAAAACTTGCAGATCACTTTGTGACAGAATTTATGAGAATTTTCTGTAATGAAATAGGACAGAATTTGTTTATGAGAATTTTCTGTAATGAAATAGCAAACTGGGGCTCAGTTGTTGTGATCTGTTCCTGCAGTCCAGCTACTCAGGAGGGAATTAAGAGAATTATAGTTCAAGGCCAATCCAGGCAAAACGTTAGTTAGAGTCCCATCTCAACAAGTAAGTTGGGTATACCAGTATATATAGTTCTGAATTTGGGGTTATGTAGGATGTAGGAGGATTACAGTCCATGGATCCTGGGCAAAAACTTCAGAGCCTATTCCAAAAATAATCAAGCATAAAAGTCCTGGGGGTATGGCTAAAGTGGTAAAGAACTGCTCTGATTTCAAATTCCAGTATTGACAAAATAAAAATAAATATACACAGGGTACATACATCACTGCTGATCTGGAAATGCTATGGCTCAGTCTTATTCTGGGATTCCAGCTGCCTTCAAAAAAAATTCTGCTAGAATACTAGAACACTGACAGCATAGAGGAAAGAAAGAGAACTCACATTCCAGCAGAACTAATGCCATCGTCTCTCTCAACACAAAGAGCCACAAAAGCCAACCTAATCTTTTCATTCCACTGAAATTTTTACGTTTTCATATAGTCAAGCATATCATTCTTTCAATGTATAACCTTTACTTCACGTAAAAATCCTTTTCTACTGTGAAAATCCCCAATATATATTTTCTTTTCAAAACTCAATTTTTTTTCACCTTAAGGTCATTAATCTATCTGAATTGAGATTTTTTAGAAGCATTAAGTATTATTTTACTTTCTTTTCAAAAATAGTTTTCCCCCAGTATTGTTTCTTGATTTGTCCATCCTTCCCTCTAAGCCATGCTATGTTTTATCATATATTTATTTTCCTTGTAATCCAGACTCTGTTCCCTAATCCTCTATTTTGCTCCATCATGTATTTATTTAGCACTAGGTCAGTGTCATACTTGTTAATTATTATGGTTTTATACTATTTTGATAATTGCATAGAAATGTGAGGATTAGCACGCAAAGTTACCTTAAAAGATAGAAGAGAATATTTATTGGAATTTTGTTGAATAAATGTATTTAGAGAGAATGGACTTGCTTTAAGAAATGAAATCTTTCCATACATAAAACCTCTTTTTTATTTTCTCATACCCTTCAATAATACTTTATAATGTTCTCTGCATATTTTTAATTTAATTTTATTGTCAAGGTGATACTTTCTGCCCCTTTTGTAACATTACATTTCAGTATTTTATATTTTAGTTGATATAGGGAAGTACATTTTTTCTGATCATATTAGAATTTTTCTACAATTATATTATTTAGTATATTTCATGAAGTATTCAAAGATACAATTTATCAGGGAGAATGTTCCCTTTTAGAATTGTTAGCTATTACTTTTTTATCATTAATGTCTTAAAGTGGTAGTACATAGTGATAAGAAATATATCTGGAAAGTCAAATTAATAGGACTTGCACATAGATTGGAAGTAGGATCGAAATGAAAGAAAGAAATGGAAAATTATTCCCAGCTTTTTAGCTGGGACAATTAACTGAAAGAGAGAAAGGGAAAATTAATACCTTACCTTCTTTTGGCAAAGGTTCAATTTGAGCAACCTGACTCTTAAAGCCAACCTACATCAGCATATAGCTGATAATCTCCTGGGGAGGTTCAGACACCAGAAGAGCAATGTTACCTGGAACACTGCAACATTCAGAGGTTAACAGGGTCAGAAAGTGACAAGAATGAATGATGAGCGTGCACCCTCTCACCCACGCAGACTTAACAGAGGCAGATGGGCTACAGAAGGGACACCCAAAGAATTAGTGGATAAAGCCAGGTAAATATGGTACCATTTACTAAGGTGGGGATAATTATAGGGATTAGGTTTAGGGAAAAAAGTTAAGAATCTTGCTTGTGGACATGTACCATTTGTAATGCCTACAAGGCATCCAAGTAAAGATGGGGAGTAGGTTGTCAGATAAATGAGTCTGGAGGTAGAATTTTGTCTTTGTGATACTCACTTGGGAGTTGTCAGTGTTTAGTCAGTGATCTCAGTCATGGATGTATATTAAGCCATGTGGTTGCTGGGAGTGATGATATGCCATTGAGTAATTAATTCTTTCTATAGCTGTTGGAGGTCATGAAACCCAGAGAAGTTGGATAAGCTACCCAAGGACATATAGATAGGACATATTTGAGTTGGAATGCAAATCTTTTGTCTGACTCTAAAGCCTGGACTTTCATCATTTTACTAGCCAGCTAGAGGACAGTATTATGATGGAGAGAAGAGGTGAGTTTGATCAAGGTGTATTATATGAAATTTTGGACAAAAGTTCAGGGATAGCAAACAGACCCTGAGTTCAAACCCCTAGACCAGCAAAAATAGGAAAAAGTATACAAAGAAATACCTTGTGAATAAGTCAATAGGTTATATTGTTTCTGTGAAAAGATTTTGATAGTCACCTCTGTATTTATACTTTTTATTCCTCTTGACTTTGTTTCTCATCTGTGTTTTCCACTCCTCTTCAACAAGCAGAAACACTATATGATAGAAGGCAATATCAAGATGCTGCTCACATGGATGTCAGCTAGCCCCAATTCTCATCCCAAGTATGTTCTCTGAAGCTTCCTTTCTGGAGAGGACAGAAAGAAGGAGCAGACATACTTCTGTAGTTTAAATCCCCCTACTTCTGTCTCCTAACATATCAGCCAACTCTGTATAATGAAAATCTAAATCATTTGTGTACACTCATAGCAACTGCTTATTTGCTGTTAGCTTTAAGGACTCAGTAGGGGGTTGATATGTTTAGAGAAGAGATCAATCCTGCATGAGACTAATCTCTTAAGTAGACAAAAAGAAAATTGAGGCTGAAATTGCATCTCTCTGCATTTAAGGAAGAGGCCAGTAATAAACGACACTCAACTATAGCCCCTCTCCAGCTCAAAAAATTCTCTTAAACCAAGGACACAGGGAGGAGACAACTCCTTTGAAGGATACTACTACCTCATCTGGGGGCAGACCAGCTGTGAGTTCTAGAAACACACACTGAGTCAGATGGTTACCACCTCTGGTAAAATGTACTCGCCATTCGTGATTACTTCTCTTGGTTTCTATTTATCCCATCACCAGGATGTTTAGAGACTAAAATCAGTCCTGAAAATAATCTGCAGTAGTATTTCTACAGGATAAATGTCAAATTCTGAAGAAATTTTTTTCTGATTGGATATGGATTTTTCCCTACCCAAAAACATACGTATTGTGAACTTGGTCCCAATGTGATCATTTTTGAGATGGAACATTTTTTTCTTTTCTTTATTTTGGAAGAGGGAAGTACTAGGATTGAAATCATAGCCTCACAATCTGTAGGCAAAAGCTCTACCACTTGAGCCCTCAGCTCTCGTTGGTTTACTTTGGTTTTACTAGGGTCTCATGCTTTACTTCAAGGCTGTCCTTTGACCATAATCTTTCTACTTCTGCCTGTTATATAGCTGGGATCATAGGTATGTGTCAATATACCCAACTTGTTCTTTGAGATCAAGTGTTATTAACTTTTTCTTGGCTGTTCTTTAACTGAGATCAACCCATCTCTATCTTCTGAGAAACTTTGTAATTCTTAGGAGAATAAGTTGTTATAAAAGCCTGATTCTGACTCCTGAGTTTTCTTTGGCTTCCTCTATCAAAGTTTAATCCTTTACTACCTAACATAGTCTTACCATTTCCATCTACAAACCAAACCTTCTTTGTTCCCTTAATTCTCTAGGGATTTCTTTTATCTAGCCAAAACTTCTAAAGGCCAGTAGCTCCTTCAAAAAATTAGATGTCCTTATCAGTAGCCAGTAGTTCATGCCTGTAATGTTAGCTACTCAGGAGGCTGAAATCTAAGGATCACAGTTTGAAAACAGCTGAGGCAAGAAAGTCTGTGTGACTCTTATCTCCAATGAACCACTCAAAAGCCAAAAGTGGAGCTGTGGCTCAGTGATAGAGCTCTAGCCTTGAGAACAAAAGCTCACAGACAGCACCCAGGCCTTGAGTTCAAGCCCAAAGACCCAAAGAAGGAAGGAAGGAAGGAAGGAAGGAAGGAAGGAAGGAAGGAAGGAAGGAAGGAAGGAAGGAAGGAAGGAAGGAAGGAAGGAAGGGAGGGAGGGAGGGAGGGAGGGAGGGAGGGAGGGAGGGAGGGAGGGAGGGAGGGAGGGAGGGAGGGAAAAGAAAAGAAAAGAAAAGAAAAGAAAAGAAAAGAAAAGAAAAGAAAAGAAAAGAAAAGAAAAGAAAAGAAAAGCAAATACATGCCCTTTCTCCCACAGCTTTTTAATTTTGGTTTGCTTCTGCAAGGTTGGAACCTATGCCTGTAAGTCATCAGCAGCTGTGAGGGGATATAGTTGCTCCCATGGAGAAAGGGTAATGAGGTATGACACTACAGAAAGTCATGACTCAGGAGAGACCTGACTAACATAACTTGTAAATGCATGTGTAGAAATCTCACCTTCTAGGCACAAAAGCAGGCCAATTGATCAGTTGCTGCTTATCTGGGTAGCCTTTTATCCCAAAAGGAGTACCCTGCTAAATAGATCCTCAGGAAATTCTTGGTAAAGCAGAAGTTAGGTCTCCCATCTTCTTAAACCCTCCAGAGAGGACCTGAGGTTTGACATTCAGCCTGCACACACAGCTAGGGAGTATGGGAGTGATGGAGCCAGTCCATCACTTCATTCACTCGGCCTTCCATTTGACTCATGGTTTTCTTTTTCTTCTACACACACACACACACACACACACACACACACACACACACACACACACACACACACACTAGCAGCCAGAAGGGGAAGATTTACACACACACACACACACACACACACACACACACACACACACACACACACACACACACACACACACACACACTAGCAGCCAGAAGGGGAAGAATTAGCTTCTAAGAGTCTGCTTCAGGTCATAGAGAGATTAAAAAAACTACTCAGACATTTATGCCAAAACAAGACTTGGCAGGAAAGAACCCAGACACAGGCAGGGAGGAATTTAAATTCAAAATGAATATGAGGCTCAGTCCCTCTTTGAACATAAGCCCTTGCAGGCCTGGTTTCTTCATGGGGGGAGAAAGTCTTGTTTTTTAATTGGTCCCTTTTCTCCAGAAGAGGGAGAAACATTCTAAATAACTTCTACTTACACCTAATTCCTACAAGGTGACAGTCATTTGCAATATTTTGTTCACATTATCCCCTGCTTTCTTATGTCTCTTCTAGGACTCAAGCATGGTATATAGGTATCTGTACCCAGAAGGACAGATGCTTACTGGGAAGCTGTGCATAAGCACTGGTAATGTTGGAGGCTATGCAAACTCCCCAAGCTGTTCTTCTCTTTCCTTTTTTCCCTCTTTCTTTTTTAATTTTACCAAACTCATTTTAACTTCTATTTGTTAACAAGGACCAGCTTTTTATGTATTGGACTTGGGAAATATAAGGCTATTGAAATAAACAATGGAGCAACAGTTAGCACCTGTACAGAAGTATCTTGTCATCTTGTAAGATGTACAGCTTCAGAAAACTGGCCCAGCTCTTGTGTGATGAGACTCAGACTCACCAGACAAGGCTCAGACTCACTAGTCACCCTCCCTCAAGACAGAGATGGTGACTGGTGAGTCAGAAACAGCTCCTTCTTACTCTTGCTGGAACCTCCTGCTATGGCAATCATGTTGTATGTAGATAGTCTGTTTTGCCTTAGTAAGTGAAATAGGAGAAACCATGCTGACAGACCCTTTGAATCCCATTAGGAAGTTGAATCTTCCACATTGAAACTTCCAACTTCAGCAGTGCTCTAGATTTGGAACATGACTGTTTGGTGGCCATTCCAAATCCCAGGTGTCCTCATTTGATGGCTCTTCATTTCCCATTGTGGCCAATGTTGTAGCAATGTCTTGGTTCATTTATGAATGAGTGTCACCAGAGCCTATCAACCTGGAAATTGTCATTCCAGGAGCAGTCAGTGTGAGTCACTTCAAGAGGCCCAGTGGGTGGTGACAGCTGGGTTCACCGCAGACAAGGGCCATTGTCTTGGCCATATGTCCTGAGTGCATGATGATGGCCCTAAGTGGTTGCTTTGGAAAAGCAGGTACCCTAACAGCTGGTGTTGATAGCAATGCTGGATGGCTCAGAGAGCAATTGTCAGAATACTGTTCATTAAAGATCCTTAATGTGGGGTGAGGAATGGCTCCAGATAGATGTTCAGTATTAGCACTTGGTCCCTGCATGCATTGGGACTGCACAAACTGTTGCGGTCTTGAATGGTAAAAAATAATGCCACTGTGTGATCAGAAGCAAGAGGCATTTGATTCAAAGAAGAGTGGTTGTTAGTCAACAGTGGAGGATATGGAAAAATTGATGGCTGTGAAGGTAGCATTGTATACATCACATTATGATCATCTATGGATGGTTTCATTGGTGGGGAGGCACTGCTTCCAGTAATGAAGTCAAACTCTGAGCCCATGTGGGAAAAGACCAAAGTAGCAGCACATGTGGGAATAGAGGCACTGTGCTGCAGAACAACAAGAATGCCATTGGTGGTCCAAGGACACTATTTTTTTACAAAAATATTTAATGTACTTTTAGTAGTTCATAATAATTCTATATGAGTACAGTGTGATAGTTAATGAATACATGTAATGTGTAGGATCTGAAATCTTAAATGTACATCAAGCTGGGCATTGGTGACTCACACCTGTAATCCTAACTACATAGGAGATTGAAATCTGGGGATCATGATTCAAAGCCAGCCTGGATAAGAAAGTCTGTGAGCCCCTTGTCTCTACTAACTACCAGTAAAGTTTGAAGCAGAGCTGTGGCTCAAATGGTAGAACATTAGCCTTGAACATAAAAGTAACAGACGGTGCCCAGACCCTGAGTTCAAGCCCCAGGACTAGCACAAAAAAAGTACATAATTTCTTTATGCTAAGAACATTCAAAATCCTATCCACTAGCTTTGCTAAATAAAGTAACTTTTCAATCATAGTTATCTTACTGTAATATAGAACATTAAAAATTACTCCCAGTAGCTGTGGGTAATAGTGCTTTTGAGGGACCAAGAGTTGGGAAGGACAGGGCACCCTGTGTGGAGGTGGATTGGTGGGGGCTGGCCCCATTCCAAGTTGCCCCTGGTGCAGGTTACAGCGCACATGTGGAGATGGATAATAGGGGTAGAGTGTATAAAGGCCAGTGGAGATTGGCCCCATCATTATCCATGACGCAGGCTACAAGGAACCTAGGGAAATTAATAGGATGGGGTGTAGGGTGATTGGTGGGGATTGAGTCCATTGTTAACTGCCCCTGGTGCAGACTTCAGACAACCTGAGGAAATGGAGAAGGGTGGGGCATAAGGGGGAGAGTGGGAACTGGACTCATCATGACATGACCCTGATGCCGACTACAGAGGACCTGGAAAATGGATAAGGGTGGTTATAGGTGGGCTGGTTGCACTGGCCCATTCAGCAAGTTTCCTTGTTGCAGGCTACAGGGGGATTGGGGAAATGGATTGGGGTAGGTTGTAGGGTGGCACATGAGAACTGGGCCCATGGCAAGTAAGCCCTAGTGAAGGCTACAAAGGACCTGGGATAATGGTTATGGGGGAGGTATATGTGTGCTGATGGATACTGGGGAGAGATTGCATTTGCTCCCCATGATTCATAGGCTTTTTATGCCTAAACATCACTTGTAGATTCCCCTAACCCTATACACAGCACCACAAATGGTTCATTTCAGCCAAACGACTTAAGGATACCAAATTCCTGCCAGGACTCCAATATATGCACCCAATTCCCCAAATTCTATTCCACACAATTTCATAAGTTTCCTTAGCCCCCAATATGAAAGTGATCTAACTGATGAAATTGTCTTTTCTAAAGAGACTCATCTGCCTTTTCTTAACCATCTGAAAATTTTCCATACATCACTTTTCTAAATCAAGGCTGCATTTTTGTGTACAATAAAGGTGAGATTTTAATCAACTACATTTTTGTTTCTGCCATTTTTCTTCACATGTGTGAGAAAAAAGAGTTGCTGCAAACTTCATTACATTGCTTCCCCAAACTAGGGTTTATTTGACTCACGTTACTTTATACAGTTGATCATTTCTACTTATCATGTTTCCAACTATCAACAGCTCCTTTTGTGTTTTCCATATTAGTGACAGTATCTACCCAAATTCCAGAGTGTTACTCCCAAAATTTCTCTTGCCAATGTACATACAACACATGTCTACTAGGCATTGTGATACTGATTTCCAAATTGCAAGTCTAGTATCCATTATCCAAAATGCGTGGGACCAGAGTGATTCATATTTTTCAGATTTTAGAGCATTTGTGTCAACTCTACAACTTGAGCATCTCTAATTTAAAAATCCAGAATCTGTATTTCCCTGAAACTTTTTTGAGAATTAGTATGACATCTAAATGACTGAATTTTGGAACATTTTGGATTTTAGATTTTCAAATTAGGAATGCTCAATTTAAATCTTATTTTTCTGGCAGTACTGGAGTTTGAACTCAGAGCTTCATGTTTGCTAAACAAGCATTCTACCACTTGAGTTATGCTCCCAGCCTTTTTCACTCTAGTATTGTGGTGTGTGTGTGTGTGTGTGTGTGTGTGTGTGTGTGTGTGTGTGTGTGTGTGTGTGTGTGTGTGTGTGTGTGTGTGTTGGTCCAGGGATTTGACTCAGGGCCTGGATGCTGTCTCTGAGCTTTGTGCTCAAAGCTAGTGCTTTACCACTTGAGTCACAGCTCTACTTCCTGCTTTTTCTGTGTAGTTTATTAGAGCTAAGACTCTCATGAACTTTCTTACCTAGCCTGGCTTCAAACTGTTATCTTCATATCTTAGCCTCTTTAGTAGCTAGGGTTACAGGCATGAGCCACTGGCACCTGGTTAGTCAGGTTAATTTAAAGATAAAATCTCACATTTGCTCTGGTTAGATTGGACATTATCCTTCTATTTATGCTTCCCACAATAGCTGGGATGATAGAGACACCAGCTATTTCTGATGAGATTCTCCTAGTCTCTATTTTCCTTACAAGTTGGGATGATAGCTGCGTGTACTCAGCTTTTCATTGGGTGCTTTTCATTGGGTGGGATAAGAGTCTCAAATGATTTTGCCCATGAGATCCTCTTCATTGCTACCTCTACAGTGGCTAGGATTATGGACACATTGTGGCCAACTCAACCTGCATATTTATTCAAATTCATTCATATACCCTACCTCCATAGTCACTACTGAATTCAAGCTTGATCTTTTTATATTTAGATTATTAAAATATTCCAAAAATCTCCAAATTTTCTTCCATTCATATTATTGTAGCCAAATAAATCTTTGTAAAATGCAAACGACATCATGTCTCTTAACAAAAAGGATCATATCCTTTCCCCTTCAATGGCCATGTTTTAGGATAAAACTCAGACTCTTTATCCTGAGTAGATGGTTCCACAGAATTTGGCTCCTGCTTGCCTTTTCAGTTTCAACTTTTGTCACTTCCTTTTTAAAATCTGTTTGTCATCCATATGCTGTCCCAATGTCCTATTTCTGCTTATCTAGGGCTGTTTAACTCCCCCTACTCATCTATCAGACACAGCTTATGTACTAGCTTTTCTAGACATGTGGACCTTACCTCCAAATTGTTTTCACGGCTCCATTATATGATCACTTTCCTAATACTGTACACACTGGCAAATATCTATTGACATGACTGTTAATACACCAATAGTATTACTTTTAGGGTTAGAAACTGTGTTTACATTTAGTCCCAATATTTAGCACAGAATGCAGTATATAGAAGGATACTCAAGATATTTCCTGAATGAATGACAAAATAAATGAATGAACCATGAATTGGATAGATGATCAAATTGACTTACGTATGTAAGATCTTTATAAGAACTTTGATGCTGTACAACTCATCAAGCCATTTTTTCAATTTCTCTCCCTAGGTATGACTGTAACTAAACCATGTTGAAATGATTAGGAATAGAAACAGATGAAGTGATCTTTGGATTCACAAGCTCTTCTCAGTCCATAAAGCTGTGGTTATGGAACAATAGAACTGTCCTGAATTAACCGGAGGGGGGAGTGAAACTAATTTTGCCCCCAGGAGACACCAAGTTATTCTACACTATCAGTCAGCCTTGAACACAGATGGGATGCAGGCCAGACTAAAAATACTTCAGCCTAGGTGACATCAGTACTGTGTTCTTTCATGTCTAACTCATCACAGATGGAAAAGAAATCATTTGATAAGCAGTTATAGAAACAGGCAGAGTAACTTGCATCATGCTAGGGGTAACTACAGAGGCAAAATGCCACTGCAGATTTCATTGTCAATTATAACGAACTCTTATAGAAATTTCAGTATGAATCCAGCAGACATATCTTTGTCATTATCATTGTAAATTCTTATTTATTGAGTGCCTGATAAATGTTAGTCTCTTCTCAGACATTTGATGGAGTATTCCTGCATCTACAGTGGATCAGGGAATACTTGCTTGCCACTATATAGTGATACCAATCACCCAGACAGAAGAGAATGAACTCATATGAATAGTCTAAGTCATAATGCAGAAGAGGTCCCAGACTGTATACAGGCATCTTTTATTCCTGTTTTCATCACTGGGTGCTATCCTCCCACCAAGCTTTCCCATAACTGCAAAGGAAGAAAAGCAGAAGGTATAGTTCTGAAAAAGTCACACACTTCCAGCAGTGGTATTCCAGATATGTTTGGGGATGGCAATAAATGCCACAATTAGGGCCTTATAAATGTGGTAGGGATGAGCCCTGTTCATTTCTCCATCTTTCTCCATACAAGAGTGTTTAGCTTTTAAGTTTCAAACCAAGCAGGAAAGGTGAGCTGTAGAACTCTGAAGAGCTGCTTAGTTGTGTAGCTACTTTTCAAGTAAGGATCTTATTTTGCCTAATGCAGCATATTGGAACTTGGGTGTCTGTGAACACTCTTGTGCAGTAAATGAGAGAATAATTCTTCTAGATGACTTTTAAATAACCACTGATGCACTGGTTTATGGGAAGGTGTTTAAAAAGCATGCAAACTCTAAGCTATACTACTGGTAGATAGGTGCCAACTAATTGAGGTTTAGACCTCTTTCAGAGCTCCATTCATTTCCCTTTCCCATCCTTGCTAATCAATCTCCTTTCAAAGATCAGGGTTTGAGACAGTGGTCAAGCTCCATGGCATAAGAATTGGTATTTCTCATGAGGCTCTCCACCAACACAATAGGCTTTGGCTTTCTTCCAGCAAAGCATGAAAGCCATGTGCAGATCAACATGGCTGCTGCTGCTCCACCTCCAGCACAGTAATAGGCCCAACCAAGCCGACAAGTACCTGTGTAAACAAGAATAGAGACATGAGGGTAGGTTTGTTTTCTCATACATTGTCTTTGGCAGCAGACTATAGCAATAATTCTTTAAGTGCAATCTTTATACACTCTCCTGGGGATATCATGGTTAGACTAAGAAGAGAAAATAGTAGATGGAATTGAATTTTGTATTTTTTCCCTTTCTTCCTTTGCTGGCTGTTGATCCCTATTTCAGCAAGCGGTTATATTTTATTTTCATATCACAGTAGTAACTGGGGGTGCTTTGGGTGGTGATGGTGTGACAATGCTAAT
Organism: Dipodomys merriami; assembly: GCF_024711535.1. Lineage (NCBI taxonomy): Eukaryota > Metazoa > Chordata > Mammalia > Rodentia > Heteromyidae > Dipodomys > Dipodomys merriami. The sequence goes on along the minus strand of NW_027204492.1, from coordinate 33,964,188 downwards.
TACAATGATGATAAGAACAATTGATCAAGTGTCAAACATATGCTAAGTACTTTTTGCATACACCTCATTGATCATCAGAGAAACTACACGAGACAGGTTCTTTTTATTCTTGTCTGACAAAAGATGAGGCAACCAAGGCAGAGGTTAACCTAATTATTTTTTAATCACACATTTAGAAAATGATAGAATCAGGATATAAACCGTGTACATGATGACTTCAGTTTTTCTTGTAGGGTGTAGGGCTTGAACTCTGGGCCTGAGTGCTGTCCTTCAGCTCTTCAGCCCAAGGTTAGTTCTTTGCCACTAACAAAGCTTCACTTCCAGTTTTCTGGTGGTTTATTGGAGATAAGAGTTTCACGGACTTTCCTACCTGGGTTGGCTTTGAACCACAGTCTTCGGATCTCAGCCTCCTGAGTAATTAGGATAATAGGCATAAGCACCAGGTGACTCCAAACTTTTAACTGCTGTGAAGGGATTACTTTCAAAGGCTATGTCCTGCATCATGAGGAAGTATAATATGCAAAATCAAATCCCTTCCCTCTTTATCTGTTCTGACCTAGCCTTTCAACATGCAGGAGGGAAATACGCATTTGAATAAAAAATGAAACTTCCAAGAGAAACTTCCAGTTTGAAATGTAGTGGAAAATGTCACATACATAAATCTATTTACCCCACCACTTGCCAGTTTATTACAGATAGATTACTTTGTTTGGAGAATTTATAGTTTTCAGTCATTTGTAGTTTTCAGAAGATGTTAATGCCAAGAGAAACAAGAAGAGCTATTATTTCATGAGGTATTGGAGTAACTAACTGAAAAAATAACATGCTTTAGCCTAAATTATGCAGAATTGCAAGAAAAGTATTGAAAAGAGGAGGAAATAACCTTGACCTGCCTCACAATCTTGCAGAAGCTAGTCTTGACTATTCCAAGTTGAGGATGCCAAGATTGGTATTTAGGAAAATTTATTTTTTAAAGGCTATATTCAATCAAAACACTAACTGCTTCTGTTCACATGGTTCCCTGTGACTTGGTTTTCCTCGTTTTAAGTGGTTACTTGATGTACCATATGAAGAATCTAAAGAGGCCCCAAGTTAGGTTGGTTCACTCTTTTATTTAGGTTAGCCTAATTTATACCAAATTTCCCAACTTGGAAATACTCTTTCCACTATGAAATCGCCATCACGTTGTCTTTTTTCCCCAAACACTGTTTCTCCTCTTACTTACCAATTCATATCTACCACAGAACACTATTCAGGACTTGGCCCCAACTATATCCCTTCCCAGACTCACTCTAGTACACACAAGTTGACTCAACCAAGTAGTTGTTTGATAAGTCATCTCTACATCTCATATACAACTGCTAAGCAAAAACAATGGAAAGAAGATTTGCATTTCACATATTTTCATCTGCCAGTTCTCTTTTCTAGATTATTGGCTAAACAGTACAGGTGTATTTGTTTTTAGCTTGATAGTGATTTGTGTATGTTACCTATAATGGCTATAATTTCCAATATGTATGATCTAGTCTACTCATATTTTAGAGCTGGGTACACTGCATTCTCAAGCTTCAATATGCAAAACTCTGGCTCAAATTTTTAATTAAAATGGAAAATCCAGCTACTGAAATATTCTTTTTATTCTTTTTTTCTATGTATTTTGTTTATTTTCAAGGTGATGGACAAAGGGGTTAAAGTTACATAAGTAAGGTAATGAGTACATTTATTGTCAAAATTATTACCCTTTCCCTCATTTTTCTCCTACTTTCCCTCCGCCTCAACACCCCCCCACACAAATTGTATAGATCTTTTCCAAAATATTGTCTTGTGTATAACATACCATGGACCTTTCCACCATAAGAGCTATGCACATTCTCTTCCTCTACCTAATATGCTGTCTATGTGTACTTACGTTTGCATGTATCTGCCACACACACATACACAGAGTGTTTTTCCTTGATCAAAATTTGGCTTGATTCAATATTCAATATTCTTTTTTTTTTTTTTTGGTTGGTCATGCGGTTTGAACTCTGGGCTTGGGCGCTGTCCCTGCACTCTTCAGCTCAAGGCGAGTGCTCTACCACAGCACCACTTCTGGTTTTCTAGTGGTTTATTGGAGATAAGAGTCCCATGGACTTTCCTATAGGGGCTGGCTTTGAACTGCGATCCTCAGATCTCAGCCTCTTGAGTAGTTAGGATTACAGGCATGAGTCACCGTTGCCCAGCTAATATTTAATATTCTTTAGAACCCAATTATAACCCCTCTGTACATCACCTTGACAATAAAAGTAAAATTTAAAAACCCTGATAGCCCACATTATTTTTTATTGTCAAGGTGATGTACAGAGGGATTTCAGCTATATGAGTAAGATAATGAGTACATTCTAAGAGCAAATCTTTAAAGAACTATCTTTCTGATTTGGGAGCCATTATTAATACTCAGTTAATCCACAGAAAGCATCACGGGATGCTTCTACAAATGAATCATTGTATGGAAAGATATATCAGAGAGCAATGACAATGAATATCATTCTTTACCTGTGATTACTTTTTAGGAAGCCCTGTAGACTATCATCAATCTATAAATTTCATTCTTAGACATGCTATTTAAGAACTGAGAATGTAGTTCATTAGTCCTTACAGTAAGTGCTTGCCTAGCATGTGCAATGCTGTGAGTTCAATCCTCAGTTCTGCCAAATATAAGTCTTTTCCTAATACTCTTCTGACAAACATTTATTGAGTTCCTATGATGTTCCGGGCATTTTCAATACACAATCTTACTTGATTTTCACAACCACCTTAATAATTACTATTTAGAGGGAAATAAGTGTCTGAAAGGCAAATGTCTTAGCCAACTTAGACAGAGTTGATATGATATTGCAGCATTATTGACCATAGCTAATATATGGAACCAACCCAGATGCCCCTCAGTAGAGAATGGATCAAGAATATGTGGTGTATATACACAATGGAATTCTATGCCTCCATAAGAAAGAATGACATTGCCCCAATTTTTAGGAAATGGAAAGACTTGGGAAAAAATTATATTAAGTGAAGTAAGCCAGGCCCAAAGAAACATAGGTCCCATGGTTTCCCTTATTTGCGATAACTAGTATATCTCTGAAAGAAGCAGAAAAGGTCAGATAAGATGATGTTAAGTGAAATGAACCCCAAGATAAGGACACAAGTGGTTTTTCTTTCTTGCTATTGTTTCTAATGTATTTATAAGGTACCATGTGATTTTTATGTTGCTTTGTATGTCCCTCCCCCATGGTATAACCCCTGTTTTCATTGTATTTGACGTTAGTATAATTTTGGGAGGGGAAGGGAAAAAACAAATTGTTTAAATAGGGATACAGGCTGACCCATTGCAACAATGATATGTACAAGATGCTATGTTTTAAAATGAACTTTACAATTTAGGTGTGGGGGTAGTATAGTTGTAGAGATGGGAGGGAAGGGAGGGTAGGGGAAAAACAAAGGAGGAGGCAACAACGCTTGATAAGAAATGTACTCATTACCTTGCTCATGTAATTGTAAGCTCTCTGTACGGTATTTCACAATAAAAAACTCATTTTAAATAAATAAATAAATTTCAGAGTTGAGATGTGAAGGCTAAGCCTAATTTAAAGATCAAAGCTCAAAAGTAAATGCTCCATAACGTCCCTTTCAGTCATGCTAGTAGAACAAAACCAAGGACACAAATTATTAAGGACTACATTTTATGGGAAAGTAAAATATGTTCAACTAATATCCCCTCTTTCCAGGCCTCAGTTTCCCCTTTTAAAGTAAAAGTTTTATTAAGGGGATTGCTTTCTTAATTTTATTTTTATTTAACATATACCAAGCACACAAAGGGACTCATTATGACAATTCTATAAACATCTATACAGTATAATTTAAGTAAATCTTTCCACTACATTCTCATACCCTTCTACCTTCCTCTCTTTTCCAAACAGTCTTTGGTAGGTCTCATTATGATGTCTTCATATGTGTTCATGTGTATCAGGAATATTTTATATATAATATATTAATATTTTATAAATATATGAAATGTCCTTTGATCTTCTTTACCCCTTAGTACCTTAAGAAAAATTTGAGTCATTCTAATTCAAATTATCCATTATACTATAAAACGATAAGTACTTTAAGATACACATGAGTAAAACATCATAGGAATAGACAGAAAAAGAGGAATGAACTACTCCTAGATGGCTGATTTAAGGCTCAGGTAAGGCTTTAGGAAGAGACAGCGTTTCTTAGAAATCAGCCTGGCTCTAGTATTGGGAAGTCTCTTTGTCCAGCAGAGGGAGTGTTTTATGTGACTCCACAAGCACATAATAAGCTACAGAAGCAGCATACTATTCAGAGTTATTTTAAAAAATATGTCCACATGGAGTAAAAAAAATAAGCTAAATGTAACCAAGAGTGGACATGAGTTTTACTTTCTCACAAATAATGAGGTACAATGGATGGTTTCTCATTCAAGAAATGAATGAGTGGTTACCCACTATTGGCACACAATTTCTTTTTTTTCCACTGGAAAAAAAAGTATATTCATTTATTTAGGAAGTTCATTTTTAAGGTTAGATTATTATGGCAGTGCTCAGAAAATCATTAGCAATGATCAAGTAACTTCTTTTTTTAATTTTTTAATTTTTATTTTTTGTGAACATACTGTACAGAGGGGTTACAATTACATGGGCAAGATAATGAGTACATTTCTTATCAAGCATTGCAGCCTCCTCCTTTGTTTACTCTTCACATCCCTTCCCAGCCTCCCCCCCCAACCCCCCACCCAATCCTCCCCCCCAACCCCGCACCAAAGTTGTAAAGTTCGTTTTCAACATGACAACTTGTACTTCTCATTGTTGCAACAGGTCCACCTGTATCCTTAAATGACTTGTTTTTCACCATCTCCTCCACAAATTATACTGACATCAAATATAGTGAAAGCAGGAGTTATACTGTGGGGGAGGGACATACAAAGCAACAAAGAAATAATCTTATAAATGCATTAGAAACAAATGCATGAAAGAAAAAACATTAAAATACATATCTAAGGGTTCATTTTTCTCACATCACATTATCTGACCTTTTCTGCTTGATTCATACATATACCAAATATTGCAAATAAGGGAAACCATGGGACCTATGTTTCTTTGGGCCTGGCTTACTTAACTTAATATAATTTTTTCCAAGTGTTTCCATTTCCTAACAAATGGGGCAATGTCATTCTTTCTGATGGAGGCATAGAATTCCATTGTGTATATATACCACATTTTCTTGATCTATTCATCTACTGAGGGGCATCTGGGTTGGTTCCATATCTTAGCTATGGTAAATAATGCTGCAATAAACATAGTTGTGCTGGTAGCTTTAGTGTGGTCTTGTTTGTAAACATTTGGGTAAATGCCCAAAAGTAGGATTGCTGGGTCATAGGGGAGCTCCATGTGAAGTCTTTTTTTTTTTTGGATGTTATTGCTATTGCTATTCTTTTTTTTTTTTAATATTATTTTATTTTATTTGAGAACATACTGTACAGAGGGGCTACAATTACATGGGCAGGATAATGCATACATTTCTTGCCAAGCATTGCCAGCCTCCTCCTTTGTTTACCCTTCACCTCCCTTCCCAGCCTCCCCCCTCCCCCCACCCAATTATACCCCCCCCCCACACCGACATTGTAAAGCTGGTTTTGACATGACATTTTGTACTTCTCACTGTTGCAACAGGTCCACCTGAATCCTTAAATGACTTGTTTGTCCCCATCTCCTCCACATGTTATACTGACATCAAATATAGTGAAAGTGGGGGTTACACTGTGGGGGAGGGACATACAAAGCAACAAAGAAATAATCTTATAAATGCGTTAGAAACACATGCATGAAAGAAACGAAAACATTAAAATACATATTTAAGGGTTCATTTTCCTAACATCACATTATCTGACCTTTTCCACTTGACTCATACCTATACTAGATATTGCAAATAAGGGAAACCATGGGACCTATGCTTCTTTGGGCCTGGCTTACTTCACTTAATATAATTTTTTCCAAACCTTTCCATTTCCTAACAAATGGGGAAATGTCATTCTTTCTGATGGAGGCATAGAATTCCATTGTGTATATATACCACATTTTCTTGATCCATTCATCTACTGAGGGGCATCTGGGTTGGTTCCATATCTTAGCTGTGGTTAATAATGCTGCAATAAACATAGTTGTGCTGGTAGCTTTAGTGTGGTCTTGTTTGTAAACATTTGGGTAAATGCCCAAAAGTGTGATTGCTGGATCATAGGGGAGATCTATGTGAAGTCTTTTGAAGAACCTCCATACTGCTTTCCAAAGTGGTTGAACAAGTTTACACTCCCACCAACAATGAAGTAAGGTTCCCTTCTGTCCACATCCCCTCTAGCATCTGTTGTTGTTAGAGTTCTTGATTTTTTTAGCACACAATTTCTTCAGTCTGGAAAATCCTCTGTTACAGAGATGCATAAGGAAGACCTATGTTGTCCTAGGCATTGTAGCACTCTACCTTCTGCATATTAGATGTCCTCAGTAACTTATTCCTTCTCTTTCTCTTCTTTTAAAAGTAAAAAACTATGCCAGATATGGGGGAACAGTGTTTTCTTCTATTAAGAACCACAATATTAGAGAATTAGTGTGGGGTGATTATTCTGAATGTTATATGAAAGAGATTACAAGTATGCAGAGGACATAATGGTGTCAGTGTCCAAAGACATTGGCGTGCAGTAAACAAGGCATAAACCAGTTCCTAACAACAAAGTATGACTTAGTCAAAAATGTCAATAATCTTAAGGATAGGCAATCCTCATCTAGGCAAATACTAAGTATCTACCCCTTAAATTTGCTACAAAATGAATCTTGACAATGAAGGATTAAACCATCAGAATGGAATGTCTACAGTTAGGAAAGATCAAGCCGACTGGAATTGAGGTATCATTAGCTTTGTGTTTTCTTTTTTTTGGTGGGGGGGGTCCAGTCGTGGGGCCTGAACTCTGGGCCTGGGTGCTGTCCCTCAGCTCTTCAGCTCAAGGCTAGCGCTCTATCACTTGATCCACAGCACCACTTCCTGCTTTTTTTCTTTTTGCTTATGTGGTGCTGAGGAATTGAACCCAGGGCCTCAAGCATGCAAGGCAAGCACTCTACCACTGAGCCACGTTCCCAGCCCCAGCTTTGAGCTTCCTGCATTTTCTCATATTGTACTCCTAGAAAACTGGGGAAGCAGAGAGAAGGAGGCATATTGAGGAGAAGGCAATAGATTCCTGGGAACCAATACACTACAAAAATCTCGTGGAAAATTTTTTAACTCTAATAGGTCTAAACTCTCTCATCTCTAAAATGAGAGAAAATAATTATCTGCCTAAAGACAGAGAGCATTAGGATATATGAGTTCTTTTTTTCTGTTATTTTTATTGTGAAAATACTGTACAGAAGGCTTACAATTACATGGGCAAGATAATGAGTACATTTCTTATCAAGCATTCTAGCCTCCTCCTTTTTTCCCCCTTCCCATCCCTCCTGATCCTCCCCCCATACCCCCACCCAATCCTCCCCGCCCACACCAAAGTTGGAAAGTTCGTTTTTGACATAACGACTTGTACATCTCATTGTTGCAATGGGTCCACCTGTATCCCTATTTAAATGATTTTTTCCCTTCCCTTCCACAAATTATATCAACATCAAATACACTGTGGGGGGGGCATACAAAGCAGCATAGAAATAATCTTATAAATGTGTTAGAAACAATCACAGGAAAGAAAAAAAAAACATTTGAATACATAGCTTAGGGTTCATTTCCCTAATATCAACTTATCTGACCTTTTCTGCTTGACTCAGTCATATACTAGATATTGCAAATAAGGGAAACCATGGGACCTATGTTTCTTTGGGCCTGCATTACTTCACTTAATAGAATTTGTTCCAAGTCTTTCTATTTCCTAACAAATGGGGCAATGTCATTCTTTCTTATAGAGGCATAGAATTCCATTGTGTATATATACCACATTTTCTTGATCCATTCATCTACTGAGGGGCATCTGGGTTGGTTCCATATCTTAGCTATGGTAAATAATGATGCAATAAACATAGTCATGCTAGTAGCTTTAGTGTGGTCTTGTTTGTGAACATTTGGGTAAATGCCCAAAAGTGGGATTGCTGGGTCATAGGGGAGCTCTATGTGAAGTCTTTTGAGGAACCTCCATACTACTTTCCAAAGTGGTTGAACAAGTTTACACTCCCACCAACAATGCAGTAAGGTTCCCTTCTGTCCACATCCCCTCCAGCATCTGTTGTTATCAAAGTTCTTGATTTGAGCCATTCTAACTGGAGTGAGGTGGTATCTCAATGTTGATTTGATTTGCATTTCTTTTATGGCTAGGGAGGTTGAGCATTTCTTCATGTGTCTATTGGCCATCCTTCTTTCCTCTTCAGAGAAGTTTCTCTTTAAGTCTTTAGCCCACTTATTTATTGGGCAGTTGCTTAACCAAAGAAGTCAAGGACCTCTATGATGAAAACTTTAAAAACTTAAAAAAGGAAATCAAAACAGAACTTAGAAAGTGACAAAAACTCCCATGCTTCTGGATTGGAAAGATCAACACTGTGAAAATGGCAATGCTTCCCAAGGCAATCTACAAATTCAATTTGATACCTATCAAAATTCCAACATCATTCTTCAAGGAAATAGAAGTGGCAATCCAAAAATTCATATGGAACAATAAAAGAACCCGAATAGCAAAAATGATCCTCAACAGAAAGAACAGTGCTGGAGGAATATCAATACCAAATTTCAAACTCTACTATAAAGCCATAGTAATCAAAACAGCTTGGTACTGGCACAAGAACAGACCTCAGGACCAATGGAATAGAATTGAAGACCCAGAAATGAACCCACAGACCTATAGCCATCTAATCTTCAATAAGGGAGCTAAAAAATAGACTGGAAGAAAGACAGCCTCTTCAGTAAATGGTGTTGGCAAAATTGGTTAACTACGTGTAGAAAACTAAAGCTAGATCCTTATATATCACCCTGCACCAGAATCAACTCCAAATGGATCAAAGACCTTGGAGTCAAAGTGGACACTCTGAAAACATTACAGGATGGAATAGGAGAAACCCTAGGTCTTGTTGGCACAGGCTGAAATTTTCTTAATAAAGACCCAGAAATACAACAAATCAAAGAAAGATTCGACAAATGGGATTACATGAAATTGCAGAGCTTCTGCATGGCAAAGGACATAGCTAGCAAGATCAACAGAAAGCCCACGGATTGGGAGACAATCTTCACTGGCCATACAATGGACAAGGGTTTCATATCTAAAATATGCCTGGAACTCAAGAACAAATTAAATCCCCCAACAACAAATCTTCAAAGATATATAAGTTCTTGAAATGCCTTGAGCTCACTAGGGGGCACTTGCCCAGTGTGCCTAAGCTGAGTTCAATCCCCAGGGTGTATGTGTGGAAGGTGGGAGGATTAGGCCATGGAGAAGAGGAATGGGCAAGAGAAGAGAGGAGAGGAGAGGAGTGGAGAAGAGAGGACAGGAGAGGACAGGAGAGGAGAGGACAGGAGAGGAGATAATTATCTGGGGTCACTACTGCCTTTAGATTGAATTTTCCCAACTTTGAACCTTCCCCCTAGACTAGCTCAGAATTCACTGAACTGCCATCACACCTGCAGGTTTGTTCTACGCCAAGCATAGCTATCTGCGAAAACAAATGGGTGGCAAGATGGTTGGGGCAGGGGGAGTTCAAACTGCAAATTAGCTTTATGCAAAGCTTCAGGATGAGCTCTGAGACAAGCCAGTTCTTTTTTGTGTGCTCTGTATCATTTCTAACACCCTAACTGTGAGTCATTCTATTCCAGTGTAGAATTTGCTGTGACAGAAACTCTCATAAAAGTTATTAAATCATCACTCAGCAGTGGGTCTGACATTTAAATCAAGACATGTTGCTTTTATTCCAAGTTACAAATCAAATTGGTTTGGAGTCTGACTCTGTTTCCTTTGATTCATCATTAAGTTATATTATTATATCAGTATTGTTTACAGAAAAATTGTCACTGGATGCCGCTTAAAACTAACCACCTTCCCCAGAGCCCTATCCCTATGCTCTTCAGGGGCATAGAGCCTGTCCAGCTGTCAATGGGTTCTCATGAACTACTGAAAGAAGTCAGCTCCAAACTAATGTTTGTAGTACAGCCTAGTCCTAGACTGATGCAGGCTTCAGATTTAGGAATCAGAACAGAACAGAGTCTAACAGAGAAACTTCTTCACGGAGTAGGTTCTCAGAATGCCAGCTTAGAAGTCAAGAATATTGCCAGGTACTGGTGGCTTGCACCTATAATCCTGGCTACTCAGGAGGCTGGGATGTGAGGATCGCAGTTCAAAGCCAGCCTGTGCAGGAAAGTCCGTGAGACTCTTATCAACCATACACCACCAGAAAACTGGAAGTGGCACTGTGGATCAAGTGGTAGAGCACTTGCCTTGAGCAGAAGAGCTGAGGGACAGCGCCCAGGCCCAGAGTTGAAACCCCACAACTAACAAAAAAAAGCAATCAAGAATATTGGAGCTAGGTGCCAGTGGCTCACACCAGTAATCCTAGCTACTCAGGAGGTTGAGATCTGAGGATCACAGTTCAAAGCCAGCCCAGGCAGGAAAGTCTGTGAGACTCTTATCTCCAATAAACCACTCAGAAAACTAGAAGTGGTGCTATGTCTCAAGTGGTAGAGTGCTAGCCTTGAGCTGAAGAGCTGAGGGACAATGCCCAGGCCCAGAGTTCAACACTCACAACCAACAAAAAAAAGAATATTGGGGAACTAATCCAAAGAAAGAACACTGTAAGGTCCACTCCTGGATGGTGAGCAGACCCCACCCAGTACCTATGTTACCTAGGCAACTGGCACACCTGTAAGAGGTCATATCCACATCCACTGAGGTCACATCTGGATCCAATGTGGTCACACCTTTCTCCCACCTATTCCTACTTCCCTTTACCTGGCCACACTTTTCCCTGCCACTACCCTAGATAAGGCATAGCCCAGGGCCAGACCGCCTCTCTGCCAGCTTCACAGAGTGCCAACCTGGCCTGGTGCCAACAGGTCTACTGAATAAACCTACCCCTTACCTAAATACCACGTGTGTGGTGCTGTTCTTACTCAGCAACCTCTTTAAAAACCTAACATAAATAGAGCTGTGAACCCAGGAAGGGCTTAAAGTCAGGATTGGTGGGATTCCTCTCCGTATTTTTTTCTCTTTTTTTTCATTTTTTTATTTCCCCCTTCTTTTTTTGCTCTGAGGAATACCTCTAGTTCTGATGGCCTTTTTGCAAATCAGTCTTCTGCAGACACAGCATGAATACCACTGCTGGCCTCTGCATCCACCTCCACGCTTCTACATTTTGGGGAGTAAACTACTCTCTAAGGGTTCTCTGTTGTTCAGTCTCTCTCCAGACATGGTACCGTGCCAGAGAACCTGCTAGGCCTTTAACTGGAAGGCTGGTCACCTCTGGAGCCAAGGATGTTGACTCTGGTTGCTTGGCCACTCCTCCCTAGAGGGCTAGGTGGTAAGTCGGAATGCCGTTTTCATTCAGTAAGCCCTCCTTCACTCACTAAATTTTTTGCTCCTATGTTTTTCTCTCTTGAATCTTTAATGGGTTGTTGTAAGTCATGCCCAAAGGAGGAAACTCCATTGGAATGCCTGCTGTGGTCCCTGAATGTCTTGTCCATTAAGGACTGCATCAACAAAGAACGCCTAATTTATTATTTCGCTCAAGTTTGGCCACAGTACCAACTGGATAATCGCTCTTGATGACCCAAAGACAGGACTCTTGATTGTGTCATTCTCAGAGATTTAGATAATTTTTGCCAGCGCAATGGTAAATGGTCTGAGGTCATTCATATTCAGCCATTCTTTGCTCTCTGGGACAACACAGCCCTATGCCAATCGTGCCAGCTTTTCCACTCCTCCTGGCACATGGAGAACCCACTTCTGAGAGTACAGGGCCCCTTCCAGAGCCTGATGTGCCTGACCCTCTTTTAGACTTTGCTCCCTTTTCTGCTGAGCATCTGGCACCTTCCCCACCTTCTTCTTCTTTACTCTCCTTCCCTTCACCCTCTCTACCTTCTCCCCCTGCAAACTCACACCCAGTCTCACACTGGTGGTACACAACTTCCACCAGACCCCATGTGCCCTTGCAAGAGTTGGCTGGGCCTGAAGGTATAATTAGAGTGCATGCCCCATTCTTAATGTTTGATATTAGTCAGATTGAGAAGTGGCTGGGATCTTACGTCCAAGAGTCTAATAATTATATCAAGCAGTTTAAAAACCTGGCTGAGACCTATGACCTAACTTGGCAGGACATATATCTAATACTATCTTCTACCCTTACTGCTGAGGAAAAGGATAGGGTGTGGACTGCTGTCCAGGCACATGCCGATGATGCCCACCACTTAGATATTAACTTTCCAGTGGGAGCAACAGTTGTGCCTAGGGAAGAGCCCAATTGGAATTATCAACATGATGCTCCTAGGTTGGAAAGCAGAAATAAGATGATAACTTACTTAGTAGCTGTTCTTCCTTAGTGGCAGCCTATCGTCCTGTCAATTATGACAAATTAAAGGCCCAATGAAATCCCGGCTGAATTTCTTGAATGCCTTACAGTAGTGCTCCAGTGCTATACAAGACTGGACCCAAAGTCAGCAGAGGCTAACGTGATTCTTAGTACTCATTTTATTGCCCAAAGGAAAAAGTTAAAAAAAGGCTGAGGATGGTCCTCAGACCCCTCAACGAGATCTGGTGAGTATGGCATTTAAAGTTTTTAATAATCCAGAAGAGCAGATTGCTGATAAGACTGCTCGTAAGAGGGAGAACTATCAAATCCTGGCTGCTGCCATCTGGCCTCCTCCGAGAAGAGGCACCCAGCATGCACCACCTGGAGCATGCTTCATGTGTGGGCAAGAGGGCCACTTGGCAAAATTCTGACCTTCATCACTACTGCCACCTGGACCCTGCCCAAGGTGTGGGCAACAGGGACACCGGGGAGTCAACTGCCCCTCCTCACCTCCACAAGTTAGGCCAGCCTTTCCTCCACCCCACCCACCCAGGCAGGTGGAGCCAGACCCATCAGAGATTCTCTGCTTGGCTACAGGATGAGGGTGCCCAGGGCTGCCTGCTCCCAACAATCAGACATCACAATGGCAGAGCCCAGGGTGTGTTTCTACATAGCCGGTAAGTTAATATCTTTTCTCTTGGATATGGGAGTGATTTATTCCATGTTATTTCAATATACAGGCAAGACTTTTCCCTCCCAGATCTGGGTGGTGGCTGTGGATGGCCTACCTACCTGTCTCCCAACTACAGGACTGTGCCATGTAAAATAGAAGACTTTCCCTTTTTACACTCCTTCCTAATCCTACCACACTGTCCTACCCCACTCCTAGGGAGAGACTTGCTCTCTAAATTTCAAGTTTCCCTCTCATTCCATATCCCCAAACAGCCTACACTTGTTCTACTTTTATCCTTAGCTGAACCTCCACCTGTAACCTCCCAACCAGATCCTTTCCCTTTACCTCCAGATCTTGTCAACCCTCTTATCTGGGATACTTCCACTCCTACTGTGGCTAGACACCATACTCCTGTCCTCATTAAACTTAAAGACCCTACCCATTTCCCTAGCACTTCCCAATACCTCATTTCTCTTAGACACAGGCAAGGTTTAAAACCCATCATCCTGGAAGTGGCGCTGTGGCTCAAGTGATAGAGCGCTTGCCTTGAGCTGATAGAGCTGAGAGATAGCGCCCAGGCCCAGAGTTCAAGCCCCACAACTGATCAGAAAAAAATATCATGCTTTGCCTTCTTAAACAAGAACTTCCCAGACCTACTAACTCCCCCTTTAACACCCCTATCCTGCCAGTAGTTAAATCTGATGTGACCAATTGCCTAGTCCAGGACCTGCACATTATTAATGCTGCAGTCCTTCCTATTCATGCTGTTGTACCTAACTTATATACTCTCCTTTCACAGATACATCTTGGTAACACCCACTTTTCAGTGCTGGACCTCAAGGATGCATTTTTCACAATCCCCCTGCATCCCAACTGCCAAGACTTCTTTGCTTTTACTTGGATGGACCCAGACACTTCAAGGGCACAACAGCTGACCTGGACAGTCCTCCCTCAAGGGTTCTGAGACAGTCCCTATTTCTTTGGACAGGCTTTAGCAAAGGATCTCCTCTCTCTTCAGGTGTCTCCTAGTATCATTCTCCAGTATGTGGATGATCTTTTGCTTTACAGCCCTTCCTTTGAGTTGGCTCGCCAACATACAGCTGACTTCCTCAACATCCTGTTGACAAAAGGATATAGAGTCTCCCCTTCCAAGGCCCAGATAACAAAGCCAGAGGTAATGTACTTGGGTTTGTCCCTAACTCCAACAGAGAGAAGAATTACTCTTAATAGAAAAGCCTACATTGAGTCTCTGTCCCACAGACCAAGGAGGACATTCTGTGTTTCCTTACACTTACAGGATTACTTTGTATTTGGATACCCAGTTTTGCTACCTTGGCCAAACCTCTTTATGAGGCAACCAAGGGTTCCTTACTAGAGCCTCCAGACCCCACAAAGCCCATTGACATCCCATTTAAATTTCTGAAGCAAGCACTTCTTTGGGCACCAGCACTGGCTCTACCCAACCTTAAGGAACCCTTTAAAGTACAAGTCACTGAGAAGTGGGGAATTGGCCTTGGAGTTCTTGGACAAATGTCAGCTCCCTCCTTTAGATCTATGGCTTACCTCTCAAAACAGCTAGCCCCAATGGTAAAAGGCTGTCTAGCCTGTCTTCGAGCTTTGGCAGCAGCAGCCACCTTAGTACATGAGAGCACAAAACTCACTTTTGGCCAGCCCAATACCCTTTGATCTCCCCACGGAATAAAAGACCTTTTGTCTCATAAATCCCTGTCTTCCCTTTCCCCTTCCCACCTATAGTTGTTTCATGTTACTTTTATTCAAAACCCTGACTACTCACTGGAAAGCTGCTCCCTTCTCAATCCAGCCACTTTGCTTCCATCCAATTCTAACCCTCTTTTCCATTCCTGTACAGACCTTGGAGGAATTCCCACCCCATTTTACAGGTATCTCGGAAACTCCTCTTCCTGACCCAGAAAACACCTGGTATATCTATGGCAGTTCCACATCTAACTCTTCAGGAAGCTGAGTTGCAGGCTATGCATCATTAATAACTGTACTATTCTTGAAAGCAGCCCTCTGCTGGCTAATACTACCTCACAAAAGGCAGAACTTATAGCTTTAACTAGGGCCTTAATCCTAGCCAAGGATCAGAAGATTAATATTTATACATACTCAAAATATGCCTGTCATATTCTCCATTCACATGCAGCAATCTGGAAGGAACATGGGTTCCTGACCACCAAAAAGACTCCCATTACTAATGCCTCTCTTATTCTTAAGCTTTAAGAATTGGCTTTCCTTCTCCAACAGGTAGCCATTGTTAACTGTAGTGGACATCAGATGGGACTGGCTGCCATTACTGTTGGCAATTCAAAAGCAGACTGGGAGGCAAAGCTAGCAGCCAAGAGACAACTCCAGGGACAATTTGGAGCTCCTATGCTTCTGGTATTGCCTTCAATACAACCCTCTTATACCCCACAGGAGCTCAAGGAACTTACCCACCAAGGAGCCTCCCAAGAAGCACAGGGATGGTGGTCCCTAGAAGGATGAGTTGTTCTTCCTGAGACACAAGCAGATAGCTTTCTTTCCCAGGTTCAGCAGGCACTGCACACTGGATACAAGCCTCTCTCCTACCTTCTTAAATCTTTAATCCATTACTCTAGCCTAACTACCTAACTAAAGGCCAAGCCTGCCCCAGGTGTTATCTTACCTCCTAATAGGGTGGTTTCCGACCAGCTGTGTTCCCCACACACCAAGCACAGGAACATACCCCAGAAGAAGACTGGCAGATAGACTTCACTCACATGTCCAAATATAAGCGGCTGAAATACCTTCTAACTATGGTTGATAACTTTTCAGGATGGATTGAGGCCTATCCCACAACATCAGAGACTGCTGACACTGTTGCCTCTGTCCTTCTTAAAGAAATTATTCATAAATTTGGCTTACCCAGGTCACTTCAATCCAACAACGGGCCTGCTTTCATCTCCGAAGTGACCCAACAGGTGGCAGCCTCTCTAAACATCCAGTGGAATCTTCACATTCCTTACAGGCCTCAGTCTTCTAGATAGGTTGAAAGAACTAATGCACTCCTCAAAACACAACTTACTAAACTTTCTCCAGAGCTCCAGCAATCCTGGCCAGAACTGTTACCCCTGGTGCTCACCCGCTTACGTGCCTGTCTCTGCAGCCTTACTTTCCTCAGCCCCTTTGAATTAATGTATGGAAGACCTTTTCTCCCTACTGACAATACCAAGACTGCACTAATAGGCTACCTTCCCGTCCTAACCTTTCTTAGGCACATGCTGCGCCAACATGCTGACCAGTGTCTCCCTCAGCCTCATCAAGGCCCCTTTCCTACTCCCCCAATTTTGCCTGGTGATCAAGTGTTTCTCAAGATCCTTAATCCATCTGGTTTACACCCTAAGTGGACAGGCCCTCACCAGGTTCTGCTGACCACCCCCACAGCAGTCAAGCTCAATGGACAGCCACAGTGGATTCATCTGTCAAGAATAAAAAGGGGCCAGGCACCAGTGGCTCACACCTATAATCCTAGCTACTCAGGAGGCTAAGCTCTGAGGATCGAGGTTCAAAGCCAGCCCAGGCAGGAACATCCATGATACTTATCTCCAATAAACCACTAGAAAACCGAAGTTGCACTGTGGCTCAAGCGGTAGAGCGCTCACCTTGAGCTGAAGAGCACAGGGACAGCGCCCAAGCCCACAGTTCAAGCCCCGCAACCCACCAAAAAAAAAAAAAAAAAAGAATAAAAAGGGCTCCTTCTCCTGCCCCTTCTATACCAATATTGTCTTTGAGGTACACCTGTTACCCCCTTTGCAAAACTGGAAAAACCAAGATCATGTAGGGACTGAGGAGTAGAGATAATTGTGTTACTTGCCACATTCCTTCCTATGAGTGTATTGTTTTCTTCTTTGCAAATTCATTTCAAGAAAGCCAAATACTCTTCCCTTCAATATGGCACCATCTAAGCAGCCAGAGAGAATCTGCACCCTATTTCATTATTATTGAAAGGCTGGAATGTAAGGTCCATTCCTGGATGGTGAGCAGACCCCCACCCAGTACCTGTGTTACCTAGGCAACTGGCACACCTGGAAGAGGTCATATCAATATCCTCTGAGGTCACATCTGGATCTGAGGTGGTCACACCTTCTCCCATCTGGTCCCACCTCCCCTTACCTGGTCCCACCTCCCTTTACCTAGCTACAGCTTTTCCCACCCCTACCCTAGATAAGACATAGCCCAGAACCAGACTGCCTCTTTGCCAGCTATGTGGAATGCCAACCTGCCATGGTACCAGCTGGTCTACGGAATAAATATACCCCTTACCTAAATACTACATGTGTGCTGCTGTTATTACTCAGCAACCTCTTAAGAAACCTAACAAACACCTTCTTAGAGGAAGAAGGCAACAATGTTGAAAGGGACCGAATAAGTCTGTCTTTTCCATTTGTCATACGTTCTTTTTTAGAGAATCATCTGACAGGCCTTCAAGCCTCCAGAAGACTGCACAAAAGTTAAGAAATCAGGGAAACAGCCAACTAATTCTACCAAACTGACTAGCACTAGATAAAACTTAAGGAAACTTTCAGTATATGAAAGTTTGATTTGACACAGTGTTTCCAACACTGAAGGTCTGCTTAAGGTATAACAGAGGCTTATGGAAACTGGAAAAGATAACAACTATAAATCTGAACTTCACAGTGGACCAAGAAAGGATAATGCTGTCTGGAAAATGTGAATCTTTCAGGAGTATAGAGAGAGGCCACCTGTCTCTACAAATATGAGATCAAAATTCTTGGAATTCATTGAATCAGAAATTTGGACCGGGTAGAATTCAGAGAATAATATACACATTTATTTCTCAATCCAACATACTCTAATGACCAGAAAGGTTGAAAGACACTGTTCTGACCTTGAGATAGGCAAAATATGAGGCAAGGGATAACATGAAGGTCAGAGGGAAACTTACAATGAGAATCTGCATATCATCCTCATCCTTATCCCCCATACAAAATAACAAGACAGATATGCAGAAAAGTCTATTTGGGAACCACCTATGATAGCTTCCACAACCTTTCTCACATGAATAGCTGTTTATGGTGGCTCTGAGAGCAAGACTTTTGCTACAAAAGGACACTTAGAAATGCTTTAGAATTCAGTGGAGTAGAAAGTGAGAAGTAATACAGACAGGTAAAAGAATCGAAAGAAACAAAAACAAAGTTGACGGAAAAATGGAAAACTAGAAAAACTAAGATCATGGTATGTAGGGACTGAGGAGTGGAGGTAATTGTGTTACTTGCCATATTCCTTCCTATGAGTGTATTGTTTGCCTCTTGGCAAATCCAGTTCAAGAAAGCCAAATACTCTTCCCTTCACTATGGCACCACCTAAGTTCATGACACTAAGATTCAACCCATCTCCAAACCTGAGGGTTGGTGTGCATAGTAAGGGGTGATGGAAAGAGAGGGTTACTATTTTCCTAATTCTGCATATTTTTGCCTTAAGGGTTTGAACTTTATGTCAATGAGAGGGAGTATCAGAGACCTAAAAGAAGCTAGTGATCCCATCTGTTCAGAGATGACTTTAGATTTTTAGAGTTTAGGGTCTCTATAGGTAGCAACATAAAATATGTTCAATATAACCAAGCCAAATGAGGAGACAACATTCTCCACTAGGTTCTAGCAAACACAGATGAATAATCTTCCAAGATAAAGCAAAGCCAAAGAATTCAAGAGAAATTGACAAATACCCTATCACCCTCATTACAGTCCTCAGTAAAATGACAGCCAAAGCTATAAGAACTGTAGTCTCAAAATCCGTGCTGTATATGAGTATCATCAGAAGCCCAGACTGAAGCCCCAGAACCTAATGAACATTTCAGAAGGCTGATATGTTCACTTGGCAGAAAAGGAAAACAATCCTCTGAAAACGATACATGTCCAGATACACATGGGATTACTAGTAGCCATGGAGACAGTGATCCAGTTAGATCTTCCAAGGAATGTGACATGTGGAATTTCAACTTCAGATTGGTCACACACAATACTTTTAAAGGTACAGATTCCAGGACACTTGCTAGGAAGTCAATGGGGCATAAAATAATGAGCTGTCCTCATTATGATAGAAATGCATTGATTTCCTTCTTTGAAGATGACGTGATCTTGTATTTAAAGAATCCCACGGACTCCACTCCCAAATTATTCAAGCTGATCTGAAATTTGGCAGTGTAGCAGGGTATGAAATTACCCCTCAAAAATCAATTTCTTTTTCATAATGGCACAAGAACAGACCTGAGACCAATGGAGTAGGACTGAAGACCCAGAAATGAACACACAGACCTATTGCCACCTAATCTTTGACAAGGGAGCTAAAAATAGAATGGAAGAAAGACAGCTTTTTCCGTAAATGATGCTGGCAAAATTGGTAAAACACTTGTAGAAAATTAAAGCTAGACCTGTATTGATCACCATTCAGCAGAATCAACTCTAAATGGATCAAAGACATTAAAATAAATGCAGTCACTCTGAAAACATTACAGGAAGGAATAGGAGAAAGTCTAGGGCTCCTTAGCACAAGACAAAATTTTCTTAATAGAGACCCAGAAACACAACAAATCAAAGAAAGATTGGACAAATGAGATTGCATGAAACTGAAGAACTTCTGCATGGCAAAGAACATAGCTAGCAAGATCAATAGAAAGCCCACGGACTGGGAGAAGATATTCACTAGCCATACAATGGATGAGGGTCTCATATCTAAAATATATTTAGAACTCAAACAATTAAATCTCCAAACAACAAATCCTCAAAGAAACAACCGCCTTATTAATAAGTGGGCTAAAGAATTAGAAACTTCTCTGAAGGGGAAATAAGAATGGCCATTAGACACATGAAGAAATGCTCATCTTCTCTAGCCATAAAATAAATGCAAATAAGACAACATTGAGATTCTACTCCACCCCAGCTAGAATGGCTATAATCAAGAAATCTAATAACAACAGATGCTGGAGGGGATGTGGCTAAATGGGAACCCTACTCGATTGTTAGTGAGAGTGTAACCCTTTTCAACCACTTTGGAAAGCAGTTTTGTTCCTCAAAAGGCTCCACATAGAGCTCTACTATGACCCAGCAATCCCACTTTTGGGGATTTACCCAAATGATTTCAAACAAGGTCATATCAAAGCTACCAGCACAACCATGTTTATCACATAATTCACCATAGCTAAGATATGGAACCAACCCAGATTCCCCTCAGTAGATAAATGGATCAAGAAAATGTGATATATATATAGAGAGAGATAGATAGATATTGATATAGATATATATACACATAATGGAATTCTATGCCTCCATCAGAAAGAATGACACTGACGCATTTGTTAGGAAATGGAAAGACTTGAAAAAAATTATATTAAATAAGCCAGGCCCAAGAAACATAGGTCCCATTGTTTCCCTTATTTGCAATAACTAATGTATGTCTGAGACAAGCAGAAAAGATCAAAAGCTATATGCATATGACCATATAAGATGATGGTTAACGAAATGAACCCCAATTCAGGGACACAAGTGTTTTTTTTCTTTCTTGCTATTGTTTTTAACGTACTTATAATTCACTATGGGATTCTTTTGTTTCTTTTGTATGTTCTTTCCCCACAGGATAACCACTATTTTCACTGTATCAGATTACAGTGTCCTGCATCGTGTATATACATTTTTATAATTTGGGGAGGGGAAGGGATAAAACAAAATGCTTAAATAAGGATACAAGTTGACCCATTGTAACAGTGAGAGGTACAAGACACTATGATGCAAACAAAACTTACATTTTTTGGGGGGGGAGGTAGAAGGTGGAGAGGTGGGGGAGGGAAGGGATGGTAGGGAAAAAACAAAGGAAGAGGTAACAATACTTGAGAGGAAATGTACTCATTACCTTATTCATGTATCTATAACCCTTCTGTACAGTATTTTTACAATAAAAATATATTTGGAAAGAAAAAATCGATGGCTTTTTTGTATGCCAACAATGAGAAAAGCACAGTTGAAATCAGGAAAGCAACTCCTTTTGTAATAGCCCCACAAAAATAAAAAAATAAAATAAATAAAATACCTAGGAGTTAACTTAACTAAAGAAGTGAAGAACCACTATGATAAAAACTTTAAAAACCTGAAAGAGGAAATTAAAGCAGAACTAAGGAAGTAGAAAAACCTCCCATGCTCTTGGATTGGGAGGATTAACATCGAGATAATGGCAATACTGCTAAAGGCTATCTACAAATCCAACGAAATACCTATCAATATTCCAACTTCATTCTTCAATGAATTAGAAGAAGCAACCCCAAAATTAATATGGAACAATAAAAGATGCCGAACAGCAAAAACCAATCCTTAACAGAAAGAACAGTGCTGGAAGAATATCAATATCAACTTTCATGCTCTACTACAAAGCCATAGTAATCAAAACCGCTTGGTATTGGCATAAGAAAAGACCTGAGGACCAATGGAATAAAACTGAAGTCCCAGAAATGAAACCACAGGCCTATAGCCACCTAATCTTCAAAAAGGGAGCTAAAAAAATAGAATGGAAACCATGGGACCTATGTTTCTTTGGGCCTGGCTTACTTCACTTAATATAATTTGTTCCAAGTCCTTCCATTTCCTAACAAATGGGCAATGTCATTCTTTCTGATGGAGGCATAGAATTCCATCTTGTATATATATATATCACATTTTCTTGATCCATTCATCTACTGAAGGGTATCTGGGTTGGTTCCATATCTTAGCTATAGTAAATAATGCTGCAATAAACATAGTTGTGCTGGTAGCTTTAGTGTGGTATTGTTTGTGAACATTTGGGTAAATGCCCAAAAGTGGGATTGCTGGGTCATAGGGAAGCTCTATATGGAGTCTTTTGAGGAACCTCCATATTACTTTCCAAAGTGGTTGAAACAAGTTTACACTCCCACCAACAATGCAGTAAGATTCCCTTCTGTCCACATCCTCTCTAGCATCTGTTGTTTTTAGAG
Organism: Dipodomys merriami; assembly: GCF_024711535.1. NCBI lineage: Eukaryota > Metazoa > Chordata > Mammalia > Rodentia > Heteromyidae > Dipodomys > Dipodomys merriami. The sequence goes on along the minus strand of NW_027204492.1, from coordinate 33,941,945 downwards.
TTCTTGATTATAGCCATTCTAACTGGGGTGAATGTTGTTTTGATTTGCATTTTTTTTATGGCTAGAGAGGTTGAACATTTCTTCATGTGTCCATTGGCCGTCCTTCTTTCCTCTTCAGAGAAGTTTCTTTTTAACTCTTTAGCCCACTTATTTATTGGGCAGTTGTTTCTTTGAAGATTTGTTTTGGGGGGATTTAATTTTTTTAAGTTCCAGGCATATTTTAGATAAAAGACGCCTGTCTGTTGTATGGCTAGTGAAGATCTTCTCCCAATCCGTGGACTTTCTATTGATCTTGCGAGCTATGTCCTTTGCCATGAAGAAGCTCTGCAATTTCATGCAATCCCATTTGTCCAAACTTTCTTTGATTTGTTGTGTTTCTGGGTCTCTATTAAGAAAATTTTGACCTGTGCCAAGGAGACCTAGGGTTTCTCTTATTCCATCCTGTAATGTTTTCAGAGTGTCTGCTTTGACTCCAAGGCGTTTGATCCATTTGGAGTTGATTCTGGTGCAGGGTGATATATAAGGATCTAGCTTTAGTTTTCTACAAGCAGTTAACCAATTTTGCTAGCACCATTTACTGAAGAGGCTGTCTATTTTTTGCTCCCTTATTGAAGATTAGATGGCTATAGGTCTGTGGGTTCATTTCTGGGTTTTCAATTAATTCTATTCCATTGATCCTGGGGTCTATTCTTATGCCAGTACCAAGCTGTTTTGATTACTATGGCTTTGTAGTAGAGTTTGAAATTTGGTATTGATATTCCTCCAGCACTGTTCTAGCTGTTAAGGATCGTTTTTGCTATTCAGGGTCTTTCAATGTTCCATATAGGTCCCATGGTTTCCCTTATTTGCAATAACTAGTATATGTCTGAGTCAAGCAGAAAAGGTCAGATAAGTTGATGTTAGGTGAAATGAACCCCAAGGTAAATATTTAAATGCTTTTTTATTTTTTTCCTTTCATGCAATTGTTTCTAACATATTTATAAGATGATTTCTATGTTGCTTTGTATGTCCCTCCCCCACGGTATAACCCATGCTTTCACTGTATTTGATTCTGGTGCCCTGCATCTTATATATACATTTTTATAATTTGGGGAGGGGAAGGGAAGTAACAAAATGCTTAAATAAGGATACATGTTGACTTGTTGTAACAATGAGATGTTGAAGACACTATATTGAAAACCAACTTTACATCGGGGTGGGGGCAGGAGGAGTTGGGGAGGTGGGGACTGAAGTGATGGTAGGGGAAAATGCAAGAGTAGGTAACAATGCTTGGTAGGAAATGTACTCATTACCTTACTCATGTAACTGTAACCCCTCTGTACAGTAGTTTTTACAATAAAAAACATAAAAATAAATGCATTGATTTGTCTGATATTTTTACTCACTCCCACATCTGTCAAGCAAACTGAGACCTATTAAATCCTTCTCAACCAGTACTCAGCATTTGCTACTAAGATCTCCTCATGATTTCCTATTATCTTTAGCGTTATTTCTTATGTTGTCATCCTGTTGTATTAGGCTCCTCTTTTTCTTCAATGCAAAAAATCACATCTCAAGCCAATTTCAATGATACTGTTTCAATGATAATATTTCTCCAGATGGTCCCTTCCTGATCCTAAACTCCCATGTCATAATGTCACCCTTTATTGACTAAACCTGCAGCATCTTCTGAGAATAGCTTTGGACAGTCTTCACAATTAGACAAGTTAAAAAAAAAAACTAACAAAACAATAGACCACTTTTATTCAGCAAGATCTCCCTGTAACACTAGGCTTCTAAGAAACTGACTCCTGGCATAAACTTATCATACACTGTAGAATTCTGAGGAATTATCACAGTGACACTCCCTTGCAGTGTTAATATATGCTAATGTAAAAGAAAATATTCATCCACATCTAACATCTGCTCACTAGCTCTCTGTTGCATCTCATTGAAATGTTTAGCATTAACCCAGTAACTGGAGTAGTAATATTTAATGTCAGTTAAGTATTTCCACCTATTGGGCTTTGTAGAAAGTAATAAATTCTAACAAGTTGTTCCCATGTAGGTTAAGAACAACAAACTAAATGAGTGAAAGGGAGCCCAAAGTGGATATAAGACAAGTAAACTGACTATTACTGTGATAAATGCTATGATGAGTGATACTACAAGTGTACAGACAAAGGCCATAAAATCCTGTATAAATAGGACAAGCAGATGTTGAGAAAGAATCAAGAGTTACTTAGACAAAGAAAAGGAGAGGGCAGAGGGCAATAGCAGTCAAGTTACAAATGTGTGAAAGAGCATGACATAGTCAAGGTGATTGACCAGAAGAAGTTGGCAAAGAAAGGGGTGGTCATGGTCCTGGTATGCCTTGACAAGGACTTGATACTGAAGGCAACAGGAAACAAACAATTGCTAAAGGGGACATATGATTTGAAATTTACACATATAACTTTGGCTACAGAATGGGAAAGACAAAAGGGAGTGGTGTACATTATATTTTTTTAATTTTTCAGAACTGGAGTTTGAACTCAGGATATCATGCTTGCTAGGCAGACACACAGCAATTTCTCAGCATTTGTAGTGGTGGGGGTAGGGAGGAAGTGAGGGATTGTTTCCAGTAATCCAGATGGGGATTTATATTAAGGGAAGGAAAATAGATTCAACAATGTTCTTTGTGTGCCTTGGCACTGTGACTGTATTTACCTCTTCTGATGATGCCACACATTTGAATTAACATCATTATGGCTGCATTTGCTAGGTAGCCATATAAATGTCACCTCAAATAAATTACAAGCTCCTTAAGGATTATGTCCTTGAATTCTCTGCATTTATATACTGCTTTATTTTGCATCTTGCATTCAGTAGATAAGCAGAATATGCTAGCTGACTGTCTATTATCCATTTTGGCATAGTCTTCAAAAACTGCTAGAAGGCCAGACCCAGCAGACTGACCTACTTCAGGACACAAGAGTAAATTCTCCTTCATTCTAGCCATTGACTTAGCCCCATACTAACAATAGAAACTTTGAGCATTATTTATTTCCATATTGCATTAGCCAACAGTTACACATCAAAGAGACTATCGTTGGTCCAAAGTCTCTGAGAGTTATGGTTTAAATATGGACCAATTTCTTCCAGGAGTTCATTTGTTAAATGCTGTTCCCTATCTGGTTGTACTATTTTAGTAAGTTCTGGTAACTTTAGAAGATAGGGCCTACACAGAAGAAATAGGCCACATGAAGTATGCCCTTGGGGGCTGTATTTTGTCCCCAGCCCTTCATTGCCTTTCTCTGCTTCTTGTCCACCATGAAGTAAAAAAAAATAGTCTCTTGCATATCTTTCTGCTACCTTTTTCTGCTTCACTATGGTTCCCAAATCAATGTAATCAAACAGTATAGACTGAAATCTCAGAAACTCTCAGCCAAAAATCCTTATTTTAAGTGTCAGTCATGTCATTGCAATGAAAAGCAAACCAACACAGTGAGTAGTTACAAATGCTATGATAATAACTTTGAGTACTATAATTTAAGTATAAAAAAATCTATCATCTCATTTAATTTGCTTCCACTTGTTTTATTCTCTCATCAAATATCAGTTACTGGCAAGATTATTCTACCAAAAGGATTTGAGCAGCCAAATTAAGTGTACTGTAAAAATCTCCAGCTAGTCAGATGGTATAGAAACTGGGCCTAGGCTCATGTAATCTTGGGAAGTCAGTGTTGTATAGAGATTTCCGAAAGCCCCTCCTAGTGGTGTTTCAGGAAACCATGTTTGACCTAAGTCCTGTCCCTTACTAACTGAACCTCTGGGGCAAATCATTTAACCTGAGTTTTAGTACCACTGGGGTTTCCCCACCACTGTGAGGAAATTGTCTCATAGAACAGCTGGGTGAATCAAGGAAGGTGACATGCATAAAGCATACAGCACAGAGACTAGGACAATTAACACTTCTTAATTCCTTCTTCTCTCAGCTAAACATTCTGTCCACTGGTCTGTCAGTAACCAAGTACGTCCGAGAAAGCTTTAATATGCAGATTATTAGGCTGTTCTCTAGAACTACTGGATTGATATTTCTGGGGGAAAAGTCCAAAGGATTCTCTCTCTCTCTCTCTCTCTCTCTCTCTCTCTCTCTCTCTCTCTCTCTCTCTCTCTCTCTCTCTCTCTCTCTCTCTCTCTCTCTCTCTCTCTCTCTCTCTCTCTCTCTCTCTCTCTCTCTCTCTCTCTCTCTCTCTCTCTCTCTCTCGTGTGTGTGTTGGTCCAGGAACTTTCAGGGCCCAACTTCTATCCTTGAATTTCTTTTGCTCAAGGTTAGTGCATTACCACTTGAGACACAGCTCCACTTCCTGCTTTTTGGGGGGGTAGCTTACTGGAGATAAGAGTCTCATGAGGGCTGGGAAGGTGTCTCAGTGGTAAATTGCTTGCATTGCATGCATGAAGGCCTGGGTTTGATTCCTCAGCACCACATAAACAGAAAAAGACAGAAGTGGTGGTGTGGCTCAAGTGGTAGAGCACTAGCCTTGAGCTGAAGAGCTGAGGGACAGTGCCCAGGCCCAGAGGTCAGGCTCTATGACTGACAAGAGAGAGAGAGAGAGAGAGAGAGAGAGAGAGAGAGAGAGAGAGAGAGAGAGAGAGAGAGAGAGAGAGAGAGAGAGAGAGAGAGAGAGAGAGAGAGAGAGACTCATGGATTTTCTTGCCCCTGCTGGTTTCCAACTGTGATCCTCAAATCTCGGTCTTCTGATTGGCTAGGATTACAGTCATGAGCCAGTGGCACTAGGCCCAGAGGATTCTTACATATAGCCACTGGAAAACCATCTAAAGTAGACCACAGAATTAGCTCACACATATTTAGCCTATAGAGAAAAAGTGCAAGAGAATCAACATTTATTGTAAATCTATATCATGTTTGATGCAAGGTTAGAGACTTTTACTTGAGAGATACTTTTTTATCTTTCTCAGTGTTTACCAACATTCACTAAAATAAGGCTGGGTGCTAATAGTTTGAAAAAATATAACACAAAACACTGATATAACCTGCCCATGTAATTGTAACTCCTCTGTACAGTATGTTCACAAATAAAATTAAATTAAATTTAAAAAAACACTGATATAACATGTATTTTAAACCCTATAGGTCTAACCTCACTAGGAAACCACTCCTAGAATTGCAGTAGTCATTATTTTCTTTCCTTTCTGCCTTTGAACCCCATTTCCATTTATTATTTTAAAAAACCTTCCTGATTTGTCTAGCCTATAATAAGAACAATCATAATTAGAGCAGTTGTTGTGTTAGGTATATTATCTCATGTCACTTTAACAGCCAATGCTCTGTAACTTGGAGGTTACAGTATTAAGTATCCTCTTTCAAAAATATTCAACTTTTAAACAAAGGCTTAAGTTATATCATTCTACAGTAGACAAGGAAAGACTAACCACACAAGTAATGTGATGGAGTAAGGTTTTCAGAAGGAACTCCCCCAGTGAAAGATACAGAAGCAAAGAAATAAGTGTGATTCACATCATTTAACATGAGGCTCCGAAGAAGTCCAGAAAGAATTTTCCTGGCTTTACTGCCATCTTGTGGCTAACATATATATAGACAATCAGTTTGTAGTTGGGTTTTTTTTTGTTTGTTTGTTTTTTGGTCATGAGGCTTGAACTCGGCCTGGGCCATGTCCCTGCGCTGTTCAGCTGGATGCGAGCGCACTACCGCTTGAACCACAGTGCCACTTCTGGTTTTCTAGTGGTTTATTGGAGATAAAAGTCTTACAGACTTTCCTGCCCAGGCTGGCTTTGAACCAAGATCCTCAGATCTCAGCCTCCTGAGTAGCTAGGATTACAGGCATGAGCCACAGGCACCCGTGTAGTTGGGCTTTGTATCATTTTTTTTTTACATTTTGTTTTATTGTTATTCAATGTAATATGCTCATTTATGTGTGTGTGCTTGTATGTTCATTTGTGTGTGTGTGTGTTGGGGGGGGTAAGTTTGTACGACCTTTCTGCTTTTTAAGAGCAAAACAGATAAATATGAAATTAGATCAAAGCCTCACTAGAAATGATAGGGTGGTAAGTAGGTACTGTGTCAGCTCTCTGGTTAACTGCCTCCATCTAGTCCATTTCTGTTTCAAAAACTGAAACTAAGGCTCAGAGTTGAAAAGTGGTATGTCCACACAAGCTTAGAAAAATAAATGCTGGGGCTGGGGAAGGTGGCTCAGTAGTAGAGTGCTTGCCTTGCATGCATGAGGCCCTGGGTTCGATTCCTAAGCACCACATAGCAATTTTTTAAAAAGCCGGAAGTGACGCTGTGGCTCCAGTGGTAGAACACTAGCCTTGAGCTGAAGAGCTGAGGGACAGCGCCAGGCCCAGAGTTCAGGCCCCACAACCAGACCCCTCCCCCCCGAAAAAAAAAGAAAGAAAAATAAATGCTCAGGTGTTCTGGTACAATGTACAGGCCTGCTTCTACCACACTCTGCTGCCCCTTTGTGGACAGAATATGTTAAACTGCCTTATTGTGCTGTGATGAGCACAAAGAAACAGAGATCCCTAAGGGAAGAAACTAACAGAAAGGAAAGTTAAAAGGAAATGCCTGGAAACTGAAACCACAAAGGTCAAAACCCAAATCACTGTAAAGGCTTTGAACTGGCAAGAATGACAAGAAATGATAGAAGAATAAAGGAAATGAGCCTCAGTGAAAGGAAACACAGTGAGCACATAGGTGGCCTTTGTGTAGTTTTTATTGTAGGCCTTTGCCAAATGATATAAGTCCCTCCTCTCTCCCACCTCAGAAGCCAACAGTTTTCATCCTCTCCAAAATAAGGGCTTGAGCTGGACACTGGTGGCTCACACCTGTAATCCAAACTACTCACTGAGGGAGGCTGAGATCTGAGGATTGTGGTTCAAAGCCAGCCCGGCTATGAAGTTTGTCAGACTTTTTTTTTTCCTGCTGGTCTTGGAGCTTGAAGTCAGAGCCTGGGCCCTGCCTCTGAGCCTCATTTTTCTCAAGACAAGATGCTACCACTTGAGCCACAGCATCACTTTTGCCTTTTTCTGAGTTGTTTATTGGAGATGAGTCTCATGGGCTTTTCTGCCCAGGCTGGCTTTAAACTGCAATCCTCAGATCTCAGCCTCCTGAATAGCTAGGATTTATAGGCATGAGCCACCAGGGCCCAACTCTGACTCACCAATTAACCACCAGCAAATAGTAAGTGGCTCAAAGTGTAGAGCACTAGCCTTGAGCAAAAAAGTTCAGGCATAGCACCCAGTCCCTGAGTTCAAGTAACACCACAAAAGAAAACAAAGCGCTTGAGAACTAGGCTGATTACAAATTACATAATGTACAAATTACAGACCATATGAATGCATTCTGTTGTGCACCTTATGTATCTATTACCTTATTCATCACAATAACAATATGATAAACAGAGTTACCAATCCCCGTTAAGGGAGGTATGGTGAGGTTCAGTACTATGCTCAGGTTTGCAAAATTAGTAACTGACAGTGTTCACATTTGAACAGAGTCATTCTACCATTACCTCACAGTTTTATTCTTCATGCTATATACACTAGGTCCTTGTTGCAATCCATCATTTTTCTGAAAATAAAGCAGTGAGAACCTTTTCATTTCAAAATTGTTATCAGCTGATAGATATTTTTGTACAAAAAAATCCTTTGTTGTTTTTTTCAATGTACTATTTGATTTTTTTGGTTTCTTTTATATGTTCTTCCCCCTATGGTATATCCCCTGTTTTCACTGCATTTGATTTTGGTATCCTGCAACTTGTATATACATTTATCTCATTTGGGAATGGGAAGGGGAATAACAAAATGCTGAATCAAGGACACAGGATGGCCCATTGCAACAATGATACTCACAAGACACTAGGTTGGAAATGAACTTTACAAGTTCTGGGTGGGGAGGAGTTGGGAAGGAAAGGGACAGCAGGAGAAAAACAAAGGAGAGGGTAACAACAATATTTGACCAAAAAATGTACTCATTGCCTTAGTCATGTAACTGTAACACCTCTGTACAGCATCTTTACAATAAAATAAAAATTTAAAAACTGTCTCCTTTTTCCTGATTTCCTGTCTTTACTGAATTTAACATGCATTATTGTGGTGTTCCCTCTTTTGGAAGTACCAGGGATTGGATTTATGGCTGTAAGCTTCTAGGCAAGCACTCTACAATTTGAACCATAGTCCAGTTTCTGTGCATTTTTTAAAGAAAGTCCTCACTAACTTTTGCCTGTGCTAGCTCTGAAACTTTGTCTTCCTATGTAGCTGGGATTAAAAAATACTGGACCTAGCTGGGTATTTTTGTTTAAAGAAAGAAAAATGAATCACAAAACTTTCTGTGGAGAAGAAAAGTGGTATAACAATAATGAAAACATCACACAACAACTGATTTGTTACTATATATCAAACACTATACTACATGTATTTCACGCATGATCTCATTAGTACTAACCAAAGCCCTCTAAGACAGCAACAAGTCACAAATACTGAATAATTTTCACCAGGTTACAAAACTGAGGATTTAGTTTCCTAAAACCTACTCTTACCAATATGATATCTGTACACAGCCCTCCTCCCACAGGTTCTTCTCTTTTCCCTTGTTTCCATTGCTTTTGAAGCCAATTAGAGACTAGGTGAAAGATAACTAGCATGTAGCATTAAATGCATTAATTCAGCATTAGACTTCTTCAATTTGTTGTGTGGGATGATGTCCATGAAATCTTCATTTGATGACTAGAGGCCAATTAACAACTAACAAAATACTTTTCTCAGTTTAAATCTTTCCTTTGCTTAAAAAGATTAAGGTGGATGAAAGGCACTATACTTGACAGGGTTTTTGCCTGACTTTTCCCTTCTAGATGAATGGATGATTCACTCAACAAACAGATATTGTATTGCCAACAAGTATCATCTACAGTGTATGTGAATATCAAGGAACTAGTCTCAAATCAGTTGTGGGGCCTTAAGAAAGTTGTTTCCCCTGGTTACGTCTCAGTAGCTGGACACGGATAAATTAAAGAATGCTTGTGGAGTAATTCAGTGTTATTTAAATTAAAATATAAAGATTTTTTAAATCAGTCACACCCCGGTAGCTCACCCCTATAATCCTAGCTACTCAGGAGGCTAAGACCTGAGGATCATGGTTCAAAGCCAGATGAGACAGGAAAGTCCAAGAGTCTCATCTCCAATTAACCCCTCCCCACTATACACAGCTGAAGGTAGAAGTGTGGCTCAAGCAGTAGAATGGCAACCTTGAGTAAAACAGCCAAGTGAGAGCTCAAGGACCCCAGTTCAAGTCCCAATACTGGTTCAAGGAAAAACTGTATTAGTTCATCAAATATAACTAGCCCTGAAAAGAGAAAAAATTTTCATATCTAAAATGTAGGATGATAAAAGGTTATCTATCTATCTATCATATATCTGGGCTTACAAATCCTCCAGCAGGAGGGGATGTGGACAGAAAGGAACCTTACTTCATTGTTGGTGGGAATGTAAACTTGTTCAACCACTTTGGAAAGCAGTATGGAGGTTCCTCAGAAGACTTCACATAGATCTCCCCTATGATCCAGCAATCCCACTTTTGGGCATTTACCCAAATGTTTACAAACAAGACCACACTAAAGCTACCAGCACAACTATGTTTATTGCAGCATTATTTACCATAGCTAAGATATGGAACCAACCCAGATGCCCCTCAGTAGATGAATGGATCAAGAAAATGTGGTATATATACACAATGGAATTCTATGCCTCCATCAGAAAGAATGACATTTCCCCATTTGTTAGGAAATGGAAAGGTTTGGAAAAAATTATATTAAGTGAAGTAAGCCAGGCCCAAAGAAGCATAGGTCCCATGGTTTCCCTTATTTGCAATATCTAGTATAGGTATGAGTCAAGCGGAAAAGCTCAGATAATGTGATGTTAGGAAAATGAACCCTTAAATATGTATTTTAATGTTTTCGTTTCTTTCATGCATGTGTTTCTAACGCATTTATAAGATTATTTCTTTGTTGCTTTGTATGTCCCTCCCCCACAGTGTAACCCCCGCTTTCACTATATTTGATGTCAGTATAACATGTGGAGGAGATGGGGACAAACAAGTCGTTTAAGGATTCAGGTGGACCTGTTGCAACAATGAGAAGTACAAAATGTCATGTCAAAACCAGCTTTACAATGTCGGTGTGTGGGGGGGGGTATAATTGGGTGGGGGGAGGGGGGTATAATTGGGTGGGGGGAGGGGGGTAAAATTGGGTGGGGGGAGGGGGGAGGCGGGGAAGGGAAGTGAAGGGTAAACAAAGGAGGAGGCTGCAATGCTTGGTAAGAAATGTATGCATTATCCTGCCCATGTAATTGTAGCCCCCCTGTACAGTATGTTCTCAAATAAAATAAAATACAATTTAAAAAAAAAAAAAAAATCCTCCAGCACAAGTGCTTTCCCAATAAAGTGGAAAAAGCCTGTATAGCATATCGATGCCTTTGTGAGGAACTCTTCCTATACCTCCCCCGGTTAAGCCTATTCATCCTTCAGGTTTCTTCTAAAAATCAAAACCAAACCTTCTTACAGGCATTGCCTAATCCCCTCCTAATTTAGGTTAGATATACCTCTATTATTCTCTCTCTTCAAACCTTCCTTCAGAGTATATTTCAATATCTTTTATTAGGCACATGAGGACAAGTATATTCTGCTAACTGCTGAAGCCTCAATTCTTCCTAACACAGTAACTGCCTGAGTACTGTGGACTGTGAGGGTATTTTCCAGGCTGCAAATTCCCTGTCTTTAAGCTCAGGAGGTTAAATCAGATATATTGTCTTAGTAAACCTCACTAGTGTGAACAAAGGAGAGAGGAGCTCTCTACATTGTGCATGAAATACACAAACCAAATCATTATAAACTTTGATCACTGATAAGAAAGAAATAAAAACATAGTGATAGAAGAAATAGCAGAGAAGGACTGTTGGGATTGTAATATTTAAAATAAAGAATACTAGGTGGGCACCAATGGCTCATGCCTGTAATCCTAGCTACTCAAGAAGCTGAGATCTGAGGATCACAGTTCAAAGTTAGCCTGAGCAAGAAAGTTTGTGAAACTCCAATCTCCAATTAAGTATCCAAAATCCTAAAGTAGAAGTGTGTCTCAAGTAGTACAGTGATAGCCATGAGCAGAAAAACACAGGGACAGCACCCAGGCCTTGAGTTCAAGCCCCAGGAGCAGCGTGCGTGTGCGCGTGCATGCACACACCCACACACACATACAAAGGATACTAATGAACCAACAAAATTCCCATAGTAACTAATATTCATTTTGTTCTGATGTTCTATAATTCTGTGTAAAAATATAATGTGTGTAGCTATATCTAGCTAGCAGTATAAAGGAAAATGTTGCCTCAGTACAACTAGCACCATAGGCCTTGTTCTTTCAGGATATAAGTGACTTATTTTTTCTCTCAGTATAAATAATACCAGTTGGCAAAATCAGCCTCACTGTTGTTTGAAGAATAAAAATAATAATGAGCATAAAGTTCATAGCATAATCACCATACTGAGTATTCAGAACATTTAAAGCCAGTAAATACAGGATAAAAGTTACTACAGTTAGAGAGGTAGAGATGTAATTGGAGCAGTATATTCAAAGGACTTTCATCATATTGTTAAGGCTTTATTTCTTAAGCTGAGATACAAATTTCACCTCTGTCACTCTACAAGTTTGTGGACTTAACTAGCTCTTCAATTAATGATTGGTGCACGAGTGATGGCTATATTACACCTTATTGTTTATAAATATTTGCTATGTTTTACAATAATTTTTAAAGTTATTAACATAATTCTGGTACACAAAACCTAAGTTGTGGTTAAAAGCTTACCTAGCATACTCCTTCTAGAACTGGATTTCTGCCACCTACAATCTTGTATGATTTAATAACCAGGATTTCTTCTCTGCTTTTCCTAAAGGAGTATGTGATATGCTACATGGAATATTGCATGTTCTCAAAACATTTTTCACAGTTGTTAACATTGTTACCCCCCCCCTGCCGAGTTTCATATATAGAAAAGGAAACAAGGAATCAGGAATAAGGAAATGGGGAGGATGTAAGTCTCTCATTCTCTGCCCCCTCCCTTTATATTTTATTTGTCCTTAGAAGATGGGTTATATCATGCAATCTGGCCTCTCAAAAGAAGCAGCATAAGGTCCTGTGAAGGCAAACTTGCCTGAAATTTAGAAATGAGCTGCTAGGAAAGACTTTTAATCCAAACTATGAAATAGCAAAATAAATCTGAGAAATAATCTATTCAGGTACTCAGAGTTCAAAATAAATGTAGACTTAGAATGAATGGCTCAAAGTCTAAACATTTTTAAGGATGTTACTTTTCAAAATTGCTTTAACTGAGCATATTGTTTGAAAAGACCAGTAAAAATAGAATGTGCAAATCCTCTCCATGCTGATTGAGTGCAGAGCAAAGCAAAACAAATTAAAATGATGATGATCCCCAATAATAAGAAAATTGAAGGACAACAGGTAAACTCACACTGATGGTTGGACAATAATTCACCATGAACACTTTGGGTGACATTTAATTTATTACTAACTTTTGAAGTGCTAAAATGTACATAGCTGCTAACTTGATAATTATATGAATTTGTCCAGCTATACTATTGTGCTAATGCATCTACACAGATCATTTATTTAAATACATTTTATCAAAATCAAAAAATGTATAAAAGCTAACTGTACATAATGAAGTAGTTAACATTATGTAATTTGACCATCCCCAAAATATTCAGTGCCTACTATTTAGTACTGTTTATTTAGGCACTGAGCACATAACAATAAACAACAGTCAAAAATCTGTGCCTTGCCAGATTCTGGTGGCTCATAGCTATTTAGAAGGTTAATATCTGGAGATTGAGATTCAAGGCAAGCCCAGGAAGAGAAGGCCATGAGATTCTTATCTCCAAATAACCATCAAAGATCCAGAAGTGCAGGTGGGGTTCAGGTGGTAGAATGCCAGGCTTGAGTAAAAAAAAAGCCAGTTGAAAGTTTGAAGACCTGAGTTCAAATCCCTGTATTGGCACAAGGAAATATCCATTCCTTCACAAAACATATTCTAGCCCTAAAAAATTGAAAAATATATGTCTAAAATGTAGCATGATCTATATCAGCTATCTATCTCCAGCTATCTATCACTCTCCAAGGGATATGGGTAAGTGAAAAAATGAAAGTGCCCAGAAGCATAGCAAGCTAAATAGTTGCATGGATCATATAATCCTACTTGGAAACACCTACTCTTAAATATATTAAAATTTGTGGAGCATGAAAAACCCTAAGAGTCCTTTTGGTTCATGAAATTGACACCCAAAAATGACTTGCTTTGCATTTTAAACCTTATATATTAACTATTTTATTTTGTAATGTATATGGCATAACTTTGGTTCCAAATAACATATGTAGAGACTATCAAAAAGAAGCTGAGGGAAAAATAAATAAAACCAGAATAAAATGAGAAGAATTTTAAGGTCACTTACTAGGTTAGAAGGAGTTAGTGAGAAGATGAAGTAGAAGAATAGCATCATGGTGACTAGCTCAATTTTCTTATGACTCCTTTCAAAAAATAAAATTAGATAATGTACTAAATACAAATACTTGATCTGAATGATTTTTTTCTTGTACAAATCAACATTACTTAAATTGATATCAGAGCTGATCTCCAACAAGTAAGTCAAATCTGCAGAAACATTGGGACAACTCTACTTCTGTAGCACTGAATTAAATAATTAATGATAAATGAAATCAGTTTCAAAGGGACATGGAAACCTCTCCTTTAAATGCTGACAATTACACAAAAATAAGTTGGACTGTTTAGCATCACTCAGTCCTTTTCAGAAAGAAATCTGTCACTCTCTAAGTGAAATGTAAAGCATTAAATAACACAAAGACAATGGAATGCTCATGTACAACCTTCCTTTTCCAGTGTATTTACTTTTTAACTTTCTACTCCAAATAAATATAGTTGAACTTCCTAAAGTGCTATGTTCAGTATAGGCTGAGCTTTCATGATCTGAAAATCAGAAATCTTTTTTCTTAATCTGAAGCTTAAATGCTCCAAAATCTGCAATCTTTGTAAGCAGCACATGAAGACAAAAGTGAAAAAATTCCAAGTGAACTTATGTGAGAGGCCAGCTGGGTGCTGGTGGCTCACACTTATAATCCTGACTCCTCAGGAGACTGAGAACTGAGCACCATAATTTGAAGTCAACTTGGGCAGGAAAGTCCAAGAGACTCTTATCTCCAATTAACTACTAAAAAAATTCCAAGCTCTGTGTGTGTGTGTGTGTGTGTGTGTGTGTGTGTGTGTGTGTGTGTGTGTGTGTGTGTTAGTGTCTAACATAAATAAACTTTGTTTTGAAACTTGGGTCACAACTCAAAGATGCATTGTCATATGTATCCCCCAATATTCTAAAATCCAACATAGTTCTTGTCTCAAATATTTAGATAGGCATTGAGAAACATGAACTTTAAGGAGATTTAAATACATTAAGGTTGAAGCCATTATTGGCCAACCCAGATTTGGGGATCAGGGATTGGATACAGACTTGGCATCTTTATGGGAAGAGGGTAAATTTGTGGTTATGTTTAGCTCTACATATACATCAATACTAGGGGTTTAATACAAGTTCTATCTTTAACAATTCAAATTAGGACTAAAAACTGTAATGGAAGTTTGTGGAAAGAGTAATTGAAGAGGACTTCTTCCTACTGTCAGTGTGTCCGAGTGAGCAATGTTATACTGTAACGAATTGACGATGCTTCCATCTACTCTCCTTTGTACTGTCTTCATCTCTTTCAAGAAAGTCATGTAGAAAGATTTGCTCCTTTAATATGGATTATGTATGGGTTGATTTTGTCTTTGGGCATCTCATTTTCAAAAATACAGAGCATGTTGTAGTGTTGGAATGCCACCAACTGATAGTCTATACCTTAGCACAATGACTGCTATCTTTCCAAGAGAGGCACCATTTACTTTGAGTCAAATGCTGTAGTAAATGTTTTCATATATATTTTATTGTTATGCATTTACATTGATACTAGTAATAGTAGTAAGTGCATTAAGATCCTATAAAGTAACTGCCCATGTCTAACTACTTAGTTGTCAGAGCTTGGATGTCAACAGAGATGTCCAATTATGAAGCCTATGATCTTTCAGTGCACCATGCTGTCCCTTGGGAAAAAGAGACAATTCTATGCACACTGGACATTCAGAGGACATTTCAATGATCTCATTCACACATCCTTACTATACCTAACAGGTGGTAATGATACTTCCACACTATAGTGACATCTATAGTGATAAAGAAATGTCTGAGGAGAAAGACCCTATTTCTGTCTTTGATATTCCTAAGTATGTCATTTCTGATACATCATAAGAGATCCTCAAATTATAATGCATGTCTTACTGTTACTCCTGGAGCTATTCATTGCAAACAAATAACTGTTAGTGTAGTTGGAAGAGTTGTATATGTTTGGCCAGCTAACAAAGAATCAAGGATGGAACAGGTTTTCACTACATTCAATATTCACTAGAAAGGTGCTACTATGGAGACATGAAATTAGAGAATATGGACAGACAATGTAGGAAGGAAATTATTTAAAAAGCCCGAAGAATTCAAAGGTAGTTCTGCAAAGGGAGCACTGAGGCTTCACTAAAGCAGGCCTTGGTATTCTTTTTTATGTTGAAGGATTCACAAAATAATTCTCCAGGATGTTTAGAGGAGGAGTACTAGAAGATCAGAAAGTTATACAGTATAAGACAGAAATAAATAAGGTGTATGTACTCAAGTAAAAGAAGAAATGAAAAAAAATTTGTGGTATGATTGACAGCAATAATATTTAATGATAAAAAACAGATGCTTTACCCCTAAGACCAATATTAAAAGAAGAATTTCTGCTCTTCATACTATTTTACATTATCCTGGAGATCCTTGAAAGGCAGTACTCAAGGAAAACAAACACAAACCATCTAGATTGGAAAGAAAGAACTCAAACTTTCTATTCTTGGATGGCACATCTTCTAAATAGAAAATCTTAGGAAATCCATTTAAAAAGCAATAAATAGTATATGTCTGAGACAAGAAGAAACGGTCAGATAAGGTGGTGTTAGGCCAAATGAACCCCAATATAAGGACTCAAATGGTTTTTCTTTCTTGCAATTGTTTCTAACATATTTATAAGGTATTTCTTTGTTGCTTTGTATGTCCCTCCCCTACGGTATAACCTTGTTTTCACTGCATTTGATGTTGGTATAATTTGTGGAGGGGAAGGGAAAAAACAAATTGTTTAAATAGGGATACAGTTGGACCCATCCCAACAATGAGATGTACAAGACATTATGTCGAAAAAAGAACTACAATTTTGGCGCAGAGGGTGGGGGATGGGCGGTGGAGATGGGAAGGGATGATAAGGGGAAACAAAGGAGGAGGCAACAATGCTTGATAAGAAATGTACTCATTACCTTGCCCATGTATTTGTAACCCATCTGTAGGGTATTTTCAAAATAAAAAAAGCAAAAAAAAAAAAAGCATTAAATACCATATCTTAGCTATGGTAAATAATGCTGCAATGAACGTGGTTGTGCTGGTAGCTTTAATATGGCCTTGTTTATGGTCATTTGCATAAATGCCCAGGAGTGGGATTGCTGTGTCAACACAGATGCCCTTCAATAGATGAATGGATCAAGAAAATGTGGTATATATACAAAATAGAATTCTTTGCTTCCATCAGGAAGAATGGCATCACCCCATTCGTAAGGAACTAGAAAGACTTGGAAAAAAATCATATTAAGTGAAGTAATCCAGACCCAAAGAAACATAGATCCCATGGTTTCCCTCATGTGTAATAAGCAGTATATGCCTAGGATAGTCCTAGCAGATGAGCAGAATAGCTCAATAGCTATATACATATGACCATATAAGATGATGCTAAGGGAAATGAAATCCAAGATATGGAAACAAGAAGTTTTCTTTGTTGTTGATGTTTTTAATGTACTATGTGATTTCTTTTTTTTTTCTTTTGTGTTTTCCCCCTATAGCTTATCCCCTGGTGTCACTGTACTTGATTTTAGTACCCTGGGCATTGTATATACATTTATCTGAATTAGGGAAGGAAAGAGGAAAAAAACAAAATGGTGAGACAAAGGACAGAGGGGGAACCAATGCAACAGCAACACTAACAAGACAATATGTTGCGCTGTACAATTTGAAGGAGGATTGGGGGAAGAGGGAAAATAGAAGGAAAATTAGGGAGAAAAATAAAGGAGAGGGTAACAATGCTCGACAAAAAATGTACTCATTACCTTACTCATGTAACTGTAACCCCTCTGTATAGAGTCTTCACAATAAAATAAAATGTAAAAAAAGAAAAATGAGGGAGGGGGGAAACATGTTTGAGAAGAAATGTACTCATTAACTTACTTATATAACTGTAATCCCTCTGTATATCACTTTGACAATAAAATCAAATTTTTAAAAATAAGAAAAAAGTATTTTAAAAAATGAAAAGCATTAAATTAGGAAAGTCTATGAGACTTTTATATCCAAAAAACTACACAGAAAAAGCCAGCAGTGGTGCTATGGATAAAGTGGTAGAACACTAGCCTTGAGCAAACAGAGTCTCAGGGACAGTGCTCAAGCCCTGAGTTCAAGCATCAAGACCAGCAGAAGAAAAGCATTAAATTAATAAGAGAATTCAGCAAGACTGAAGACTACAAAGTAAATATGTAAAAATAAAAATTCAGTCAGTCACCAGTGACTCACACCTGCAATCCTAGCTACTCAGGAGCATGAGATATAAGAACCATTGCTCAAAGCCAGCTCAGGTAAGAAAATCCACAAGAATCTTATCTCATTAACCACCTAAACCCTGAACAAAAAGCTAAGAGAAACCACCCTGGCCCTAGCACCTGCATATATGCATATATAATATACATATATATAGTAAAAAATAGTGATGCAAAAATAAAGTGAAGAAAATGTTTGTGTATAAATTAACCTGATTTACTCTTCCTATAATGTACACATGTCTAATCTCATCATCTTGTAACTAGTAAACAATATATAATTACTTGTTAATTAAACTTTAAAAATTTAAATATTAGGAAAACTAGCTCACAATTTGACAAAACTAATACCACAAAACTAGTATTTGAAAGGTATGAAAGTGTGGTCAAAAAGAGGGAGGGGGAAGAAGTGGCACTGTAGCTCAAGTGGTAGAATACTAGCCTTGAGCTGAAGAGCTGAGGGACAGCGTTCAGGCCCAGAGTTCAAGCCCCATGACCGACAAAAAAAATTGTCCAAAAAAGGGAGGGGGAGAAATACAGTAATAATAGTCAATGTATATCCTATAAACCTAGGAAAATTAAGGAGAGGGATAAGATTGGGAGGGATGTTGGGAGAATTATGAAGGGGTAATATTGATCAAGAGGCACTGTACTTATAAACAGATGTGTTCAATGGTAACTCTTTTGTACAACTACTTAAAGATAATAACAATATAATTAAATGTATTAATGTAAAAATTAAAACTAAAAATACTTAGGAATCAATTTTGCCCAAGAAATGAAAAAAGTTAATAAAATATGTTGAGACAAATTAAACATGGCCTAAGTATATACAAATTCATCTCATGTAAATAGATTAGAAAGCTTAAAATTATAGGGAAAATACCTCCTAAACGAATCTACACATTGAACACAATACCTACAAAAACAACAACTGGATTGTACAGAAATTGAGAAGCTGAATATAAAGTACACATGGGAATACAAGGGACTCAGAACAGTCAAAAGAGTTTTGAAATACAATAACTTGAACTTTCAATTTCATCACTATAAATCTATGATACCTCTATGGTCCCTTAGTAGACGAATGGATCAAAAAAAATGTGGCAAATGTACATCTATCTATCTATCTATACATACATGTACATACATAAATACAATGGAATTCTACTCTTCCCTCAGAAAAAATGGCATTGCCCCATTTGCAAGGAAATGGAAAGATGGAAAAAAATCATATTAAGTGAAATAAGCAAGACTCAAAGAAATATAGGTCCCATGTTTCCCTCATTTGTAATAAGAAGTATATGCCTAGGATAATCCTAGCAGATGAGCAGAATAGCTCAATAGCTATGTACATATGACCATATAAGATAATGCTAGGTGAAATGAACTCCAAGACATGGACATAAGAGGTTTTACTTTGTCGTTGTTGTTTTTAATGTACTATGTGATGTCTTGTTTCTTTTTTTTTCTATTTTATTGTGAAAATACCATACAGAGAGTTTACAATTACATGGGCAAGGTAATGAGTACATTTCTTATCAAGCATTGGTGCCTGATCCTTTGTTTCGCTTCCCATCCCTTCCCATCTCCCCGCCCCCCCACCACTCCCCTCCCACCCCGCTCCTTCCTTCCCCATCCCCCACCCCCGGCCAAAGTTGTAAAGTTCGTTTTTCGACATAATGCCTTGTACATCTCATTGTTGCAATGGGTCCACCTGTATCCCTATTTAAATAATTTGTTTTTCCTTTCCCCTTCACAAATTATACCAACATCAAATACAGTGAAAACAGAGGTTATCCCATGGGGGAGGGTCATACAAAGCAACAAAGAAATCATCTTATAAATATGTTAGAAACAATCACAAGAAAGAAAAAACATTTGAATCCTTATCTTGGGATTCATTTCACCTAACATCAACTTATCTGACCATTTTTGCTTGTCTCAGACATATACTAGTAATTGCAAATAAGGGAAACCTCCCAAATTACTCAAGCTGATTCAAAACTTTGGCAAAGTAGCAGGGTATAAAATTAACCCTCAAACATCAATGGCTTTTCTGTATGCCAACAATGAGAAAAGTATGGCTGAAATCAGGAAAGCAACTCCATTCGTAATCCCCATAAAAAATAAAATACCTAGGAATTAACTTAACCAAAGAGGTGAAGGACCTTTATGATGAAAACTGTAAAACCCTGAAAAAGGAAATCAAAACATAACTTAGAAAGTGGAAAAACCTCCCATGCTCCTGGATTGGAAGGATCAACATCGTGAAAATGGCAATACTTCCCAAGGCTATCTACAAATTCAATGCGATACCTATCAATATTCCAGCCTCATTCTTCAAGGAAATAGAAGAGGCAATCCAAAAATTCATATGGAACAATAAAAGACCCCGAATATCAAAAATGATCTTTAACAGAAAGAACAGTGCTGGAGGAATATCAATATCAAATTTCAAACTCTAGTACAAAGCCATAGTAATCAAAACAGGTTGGTACTGGCACAAGAAGAGACCTAAGAACCAACTGAATAGAATTGAAAACCCAGAAATGAACTCACAGACCTATTGCCATCTAATCTTCGATAAGGAAGTCTTGTTTCTTTTGTGTGTTCTTCACCCTATGGTTTATCCCTTGTTGTTGCTGTATTTGATTTTGGTACCCTGGGCATTTTATATGCATTTCTCTAAATTAGTGAAGGAAGAGGAACAACAAAATGGTGAGACAAAGACCAAGGGGAAACCAATACAACAGCAATACTCACAAGACAATATATTGTAAATTATCTGTAAAATTGGGGGGAAGTGGAGAGGAGGGAAAGTGGGAGAAAATTGAGGGGGGTAACTTGGGGTGACAAGTTCAACAAGAAATGTACTTACTACCTTACTTATGTAACTGTAATCCTTCTGTACATCACCTTGACAATAAAATGTTGAAAAAAAATCTGTGATAGTCAAAACAGCTGAGTTCTGACCTAGGGATGCATATACAGATTAGTGGAATAGAATCAAGAGCTCAGGTACACAGTTACATTTATAGGCACTTGCTTTTCAGTACAGTTACCAAGATCATTCAATAGAGGAAAATAATTGTTTTTTCAATAACTGAATAGACACATGCAAAATAATAAAGTCAGACTTTCACACAGAACTATACACAAAAAAATGAGGTAAAGCATAACTTTTCACAGTATCTTTACAACAAAATATATATCAATAAAAAATAAAAAACCATAACTTTTCATAAGTCCATGCATTCTTAGCTATGGGAGCAAATGCATAAATACCAAAAGAAAAAAAATAGGTAAATCAACATAGTGTCTTGTACATCTCGTTGTTACAATGGGTCATGCTGTATCCTTATTTCAGCATTTTGTTATTTCCCTTCCCCTCCCCAAATTAGAACAATGTAAACAAACTTTACAAATTTTTGGGGGGGGTTAAGGAGGAGTTGGGGATGCAGGGAGGAAAGGTATGGTAGGGGAAAAACAAAGGAGGGGGTAACAGTGCTTGATAGGAAATGGACTCATTACCTTGCTCATGTAACTGTAGCCCCTCTTTACAATAAAAAAATAGGTAAATCAGATTTCATCAAAATTAGATATTTATGCACTTCAAAAGAATGACACCAAGAATGTTATATGACAACCTGCAGAATGGAAGAATGTACTGCATGTCACATATGTGAAAAATATATAGAGCTTTGAATATGTAAAGAACTTTAACAATGTGACAACTTTGCATCTCTGTATATTTTGCTCCTCATTTCTTCAAAATCAAATATTTTTACATTGCAAATAGTAATGTGCTGCATGATTTTATTTATATGAAATATTTAGAATAGGTAGGTCCATATTAACAGTGGTTTCCAGGTTGGGCAGACAAGCAAATGTAAACAGACTACTAATAGGTAAGAGATTTCTTTTATGCTGATGAAAATTCTTTGCAATTGGAAAGTAATGATGGTTACCTAACCTTGTGACTATACTAAAAACCGTTGATTGTATACTTTTAGAGAGTGGATTTTTTAGTCACATGTTAAGTATTTTTTAGTTTATAAAATAATTGCTTTATTTATAGCTATATGTTCTGCACAAAGAAACAATTTTATTGCATAAATTTAGGGTATCAGCCTTATTCAATTAGGTTAGTTATAGAGTGTACTTGTAATCTGTTGTGTAGTGTACTAGTAATCCATTAAAATAAAACCATTTTTATTTTGAGATTTAATATGAATGTTAACACATGGACATAATATATGCATTTTATACACATTATGAACTTACATAATATAGTTTGGATTATTATTGTGAGATAATAAGGATCAGATGGTATTAGAAAGTAAATTCTAAAACTAGTTCTTGAAAGATAAAACAATAAAATTCTAGCTAAGGCAGAACAATGGATGTATTCACAGAAAACATATTTACAATCCTTTACTAGAAACCCTTGGAGGCCAATGTGTTTTGTATTTTAGAACTTTTGAATTAGAATATGGTGTTAAATATTATATAAAACACATTCCTCTCTTAATGTGATATAGTATAATTAACATATTAATATTTCTGCAAGGAAATATAATCATATTTACATTAAATTTTATAAACAAAGAAAATAGTCTCACGTGTTCAAATTAGGATTTGGTTGGCAAGGAATATTTTTTAATTCCTCAGAGAATATGGTTTGGGGTTTGGAGGGGGCGGTGTGTTGCTGGTCCTGTGGCTTGAATTCAGGGCTTAGGCACTGTCCCTCAGCTTTTTTGCTCAAGGCTAGTGTTCTATCACTTGAGCCACCATTATTTGGAGATAAGTGTTTCATGGACTTTCCTTGCTAGGCCGACTTTGAGCCTCCACCCTCAGATCTTGGTCTCCTGAATAGCTAGTATTACAGGTATGAGCCACCACAACCCATCCTCAGAATATTTTGAAGCTAAAATTTGTATATCATAAAAAGGGCCATGTGTTTATTGGAGGTTTCTGTGAGAAAAGTCCAAAAGTATATAGATATATATTAAAAGCACATGGTTGGTTAAAGTAATTATATAAAAAAGTAACTAATTTTTGTTTTGTTTGTTTTATTTCATACCTACACTACTTGAAGGGGAATAACATGTTATCAAAGGTTTGAAGGATTTACTTAAATTAATAAAGCATTTTTAAAAAGTTGAATCATAAATCTAACAATAAGTAGGAGAAATGTGTTAAATTTTCCATTTTCTCTGGCCCAGCTAGCAGGACCATAATATTCTCATTTCTTCCCTTATGGCACAATTATATTCTCTAATCAGCTCTGTCCTGAATCAAGAACAGTGGACATTCCATTGTTCACACTTATCACATCCTGCATAAAGACCTGCCTTCATGTTTGTACAGAGAACAATTATTTCCTACAAACATGGCTCAGCCTCCTGAGTACTGAAATTATTGGTATCTGCCACAGTGCCCAGCTGCAGTTATTTTCAATCCTTCTAGATTGTATTGCCACAAACTACTTAGAGAATTATGTAAAAGTGCAGAAGTAGTGCACATAGTTGAGAATGTAGAAGTTAACAACCAGATACCATGAGTTGAAAGAGTCAGGTATGTCTGGCCATACCAGAGCCTTCCACAATGGCATGAGAAATTCAAGCAAAGTACCACTAACAAGTAGAGGCCTGCTTATGAAATAATAAAACAAGCAAAAATAACAACAAAGAAGAACTTTTGAAAACAGCTTAGTCCACCTTACCTAACTGAAATTGATTGGAGAAATTCCCACATGTTTGCATTATCTCTGGGCTATTCCATCCTAAAGGATATAACGCACAGCCTGAGCTTATCAGCAGTCCTGGAAATGAAAGGATATATATATATATATCCGTATATATATATGTAGAAAAGTAACCATTTTTCTTCATTTTACCACCCCCTCTAAGAGTAGTTCAGCCCAAATTTGCTTCCTCCATGCAGATTTTACCATCTCCTTTCACTCTAAATTTCTGATTCTGCCCACTCCAAAGGAATTGGTGTATCATAGGTAGTAGAGTGCATTAGACAATGGAAATGAAAGCACTAAAGAAAAGACAGAATTGGAAGTTGCGACTGAATAATACGCATTTTTCAGATAATGTATTTGGGGGGTGGGTCATTGTTGAAACAAGGTCTCTTTGTATAGCCTAAACTGGCCTCAAACTCACCATTCTTCTTCTAACTCAGCCTCCTAAGTGCCTATATTATAGGAATTTATCACCTTGCTTAGGCAAAATATTTTAAACAATAACATACAAGGCTAAGTTGATTTCTCTAACTTCTTATAACTTGGTCTTATTTACTCAGAAAAAAACGAGCACATGAGTGTTTTCTAAAATTCAATCTTTTTACAATTTTTTTTACAATTTTAAGTAACATTAAACCTCTAATACCTGGAAGTAGGTCATGAGTTTGTAACTTGGAGTCAGCAGCCAAACAAATCTGTGTAACAAATACAGATTGTGTAGGCCTCTGTGCCCTGGTGAGCAGTGTCCTCTTCCTTAAAAAAATCATTTCAAAGACTGGCAATGTTTGACTCTGCCACTTATTGCATAATCTTGTACAAATTACTTGATTTTCAATCTTTTTCTGTGCTTTAATTTCTCCTTCTGTAAAATAAGGCTCCTACTATGCCCGGCACATGTGGCTCATGTCAGTCTGTAATTCTAGCTACTCAGACTGACATCTAAGTATCCCAGTTTAAAGCCAACCTGTACATATAAGTTTGTGAGAGTCTTATCTCCAAGTACCCAGCAAAAAGCTAGAAGTGGAGGTATGGTTTAAGTGGCCAAGCATCAGTCTTGAGGGGAAAAGCTAAGGGACAGCACCCTGGCCCTGAGTTCAAGTCCCAATACCATAAAAAATATATCCAGCAGAATTAAAGTTCCTTTTCCATCACTGAACACCTTTCTCTGTTCTTGCCTTTACCCACCTCCCTTAGTTTTAGTCATTTAGTCATTACAGGGAATTCTTTGGAAACTCAGGGGCATTATTGGTCTGTCTTCTAAGAGCAATTGCATCATGTCAAAGCTCTTTCTTGGTGCCTAGAATTACATATTTTATAGCCTTTGACCTCCATCCTATCATTAGCCAAAGTGAATTGGACCAAGCATTAATGTCAGATGAAATATGTTTTCTACCTTGCAATAGATCATGGCATTGAATCTGGTATAATGAGATAAAGTTGTACCAAATTCTTATTTTTTTCATATTTTGATCAAGAAACATAATTGAGAATCAGGCACTGTCGACTTTTGCCTTGTAATTCTAACTATTCAAAAAGCTGAGACCTGGAAGATAAGTTTGAAGCCAACTTGGGCAGAAGAGGTTTCATCTCCAATTAACCAACAAAAGTCCAGACTGGAAACATGGCTTAAGTAGTCAACAAGCAAGCCTGAGGCCCTAAATTCAGAGTCCTATACTTGAAGAAAAAAAGAAGAAGAAAACATAGCCAGGTATAGGCATGTACAACCATAATCCTAGAATTTGAGAAACTGAATCAAATGGATTGAGACATTATCACAAAAACACAAGCAGAAAAACAAAGAGATGGAGATATAGAGAGAAAGAGAGATATCTGACTTAATTAACAGATAAGAAGTTCAAAAAACAGGAGTTAGAATAAAGTTGGTGTCAAGCTAAAACCAAGTTTAATCCCAGTTACAAGTGAATATCAGTTCTGAGTAAACTCAGCAAACTAATTGGTAGAAGGGAGAGAAAAGTGACAAGACACAGACATATCATAAGCAAAACCTGCTTACTATCCATGAAAGAGCTAGAAAAAAAGGGGAGGTTGCCCTTTGTGATGGGATTCCAATTTGAATTTTTAAAATTGGAAAACAATTCTTTTTTCTTCATTGAGACAACTCAAGTAAGTCTCTGCTACTTGCAATGAAAAAAATAAAATTTGATTGTAAGACTATTATACTTGGGGGCCATGAATGTGGGTACAGAAATTAATGGGTAAGAACTGCTCCAGAGTACTTGAGCAGTGGGGAAAGGATGGCATATTTGTGGGATCCAGACTTCTGAAAATCAAGCGGGCAATCACTGCCCACTTCATCCTCACCTCTTTCCTCAATGATGAAGATTCCATGGACATTATAAGAAGCTCATAAACCCACTGTGCCATCAGACATACTATAAATAGGGAAGAATTTAATGTGGCCTCCATGCTTACCTGCCATATGGCAAGCAGTTTTTTCTCATTACCCATTAAGGCCACAGAAGACAATGACATTCAGCATACCAAGAAAGACTTAAATTGAAAGAACTTAGTGACAGTAACAAGGATTTGGAAAGTAAATGAATAACTATAAAAAAGTTGCAAATTCCCTTCAGTGAAATTTTTGTAAATTTTTTTTTTCGGTCCGGTCGTGGGGCCTGAACTCTGGGTCTGGGCGCTGTCCCTCAGCTCTTCAGCTCAAGGCTAGTGCTCTACCACTTGAGCCACAGCGCCACTTCCGGCTTTTTGCTTATGTGGTGCTGGGAATTGAACCCAGGGCCTCATGCGTGCAAGGCAAGCGCTCTACCACTGAGCCACCTTCCCAGCTCCCTTCAGTGAAAATTTTAAAATTAGAATGCATTCTTGTCTGTCTTTTAGTCTCTCAGGATATGAAATTAGTCCTTCAAAGACCTTTCTAGGATTGAGAATTTGTCCTGTGACAATAGAACAATACCTATGTTTTATCCCATAGAGAAACTGAAATCCTATAATCGGAGAAGGAGATAGGCCAGAATAAAGAAAATGTGTTAAAGAAAAAACTGGAAATTCTTGCCACATTATATATTTGTGGTTGATAGACATAATGGAGACAGAGTTCCCATACAGGCTAGGGAGGAAATAATACAGGTTAAGAGAATAACATGGGTTCTCCTTTCCAACCTCCACATTCAGATCCCTCAGATTGGCAAAAACTCTGACTTCTCGAGCTAGGCAAATGTCTCCCTCCTTTAGCTCCCTTGCTTAGATCAGGGCAGAGATTTCCTCCTCTACCAGGAGGTATTCTCTCACTACCCTTAGTCCTCAGGCTAAAGCATATGTTTCTCACTGATCTCATAGCACACTCTGCTTACCCCTGTTACTAACCATCCTGTAATACATATTCTTCAAAATAACTTGTCATTCGTTTTCCTCATAGATGTGAGCTCGTTGAAGTTTGGGGCCATAGTTATCTTCAACTGTATATCCTTAGTACCCTGTACATAATACTCAATAAACATATCTATTTCAGCGGTTTCTTTGCCTACATAACAGATTGCCTTTGCCCATACTATCCTAGGGTGAAAAATTCTGTAGCGATTTCTCAGCTTGGCTTGAAAATTATTCTAAATATCTGATAGTCATAGAACCTTAAAGACGAAAAGGCCTTTGGAGATTACCTATTCTAACCCTTTCCTTTATGGGTGTGTTTGTTGAGATTCTGACAGAAAAATATTGAATGACCAGACACTTTTTCTCACTACTCAGAGTTCCTCAACCTTTAAAGAATCTTTTTTTTAAAGACAATTATCCAGGCATGAATATCTTGTTAAGAATATTTCTAACAAACATTGAGGATTTTACAGGCATTAAATCTGGACAGATGACACAAAACTATGCCTTCAGAAAATTGGTTGTGGAATAAGCCTAGATATAAGTTCAAATTCCAACCCCACCACCTAGACCTGGCATGACTTCAGGTAAGATCTTTGATCTCTGCTCTCAATTTTCTCATTTTTAGAATGGAGCTAATAATGATACTCTATCTTACACAGTTATTGTACCAATCCAGGAGAATCAGTCTCTGGCTGACATTAGCATAAAGAGACAGCCAACAGAAAGGAATAAAATATTTGGCAGCCACATATGGAACAAGGAATTAATGTGTAGGAGTTCAGAAGTTAAAGTCCAGAAAACAAACAGCACAATAAAAAAATGTCAGATGCTCTATGACTAATGAATGACTTTCTTTAAATGCTCACATAAAATGGATGCATAGAGCTGGGAGTTGATGGCTCATGCCTGTAATCCTAGCTACTCAGGACACTGAGATCTGAGAATCACCGTTCAAAGCCAGCTCGAGCAGGAAAGCCTGTGAGACTCTTATCTCCAATAAAACACCAGAAAACCAGAAGTGGCGCTGTGGCTCAAGTGGTAGAGCACTTGTCTTGAGCTGAAGAGCTGAGGAACAGTGCCCAGGCCCAGAGTTCAAGCCCCATGACCGAGAAAAACAAACAAACAAAAATGAATGCATAGTTAAATCTATATAGAAGGAATAAGTACAGGTATATATTACACAGGAAGTGAAATATAGTGACAATGATCATTGTCTTCTTCAAAAGTAGTTTGAATGTTATATTTTGAATGTTCTCATTTCATACAACTAATAAATGAGATGCAGAAAAGCTATTTACCCAGATTTTGTCATTACATGTTCTGTGTATATATACTGAAAGATGATAGGTTTTAGAAAAATAGCATAATTTTGAAAGTCAAGTTCTCAGTTATCTGCAGTGACAATTTTGCTTCAGCTTGAAACATGGGGTGTCAGAAACTTACAGAGAGAAAAGAATTGGTTCTAGTCTAGATATGTTCAATTCTGTCCTTTTAACAAACAAACAAGCAAACAATATCCAAGGTAGTGACTCTCTCGGTTTGGGGAAAGTGAGCATTGTATGTGCATGAGAGGCACTGGGGATATTTGGAAAAATATGCAGCCTTCTACCTGTTGCTGTGTGTATGAGAATGGAAATGGAAACTGGAGAGTTGTGGTCGGGTGGGGGTGGGGGTGTTCATGTTCTTATAAGCACTCCAGGTGATTCTGATACACTGTTCCAAAATGATTCTTGGCATGCCTCAAGTAACCTGATCCAAGATCTTGTACTTTTTTCTTGACGAAAAGTTTCTTATATTTACTTCTCACGTATTTCCTCTTTGTTTAGCTCTTACTGAAGGTAGAGTATAATTCACAATCATCCTGCATATATACAGGGGAATGTGAATAATCGCTATGTTCTCAAGAACTGGGCGCCAGCTGGTTGGAAACTTCAGCATCCCTAGGGTTGAAATAATCTCTGAGCCAGATGTTTCCTTCACCGGTTGGAGAAGGGCATAAATGTCCCAGTGGAAGGCTTTCTGGACCCTAGGCTTGTCCAGATGGACCAGCTGCAGGTGGAGCAAATAGGACCCAGGGGCCTCATCAGGTCACCTTGCTGAGTATGACTCAGGCCAGCAGCTCTTTATTTCTTCCTGTCTCTCCCATTTCCCACCACTCATCTCTGTGGGCAGCTGCCAGACCAGAGAATGAGAGTCAGGAGAGGGAGGAGGTAGTTCTTAATGGATACTCCATCTCTTCAGTGGTTTGGGGTCTGGCAGAGATAATCCAGACCTGAAACAAATTGGTTCCTCCCCTGATGTATTTCAGTTAATGCTCTGGCTGCTGAGAAGCAGCCAGGCCTGAAGCAACAAAATCAATTCCCCTTAGCAGAACAGCAAACTTAAACTTAACCCCCACAGTTCTTTTCTCGTGTGTTTTTTATCCATGATGCTCCAAAAACTGCCTGGGTTTGACTTCCTGTAACTAAAAGAGTCCATCTCTGAAGTCAGACCCAAGATCTCCAATGAGCCATAGGTAATGGTTTTGTGCCATTATTCAATTATTCATTATTCCATATGGTGCAGTCAAGCAGTCCACCATTCCTTCACATATGTGTAACTTTGACAGCCACTCTTTCCTAACACAGAATCAGAAATGGCTATTAGTTAGCTGTTTACAAATGGGGCTGCTGCAGAAGTCTAGCAATCTATCCTAATAGCATTCTCCTGCCTCAGGATAGACCTGGCAGTGTTTCCTGAATTAAGATTACTGCCAAAGGAGATTTTTTTCCTTGAACTTCAAAGGTATTTACCTAAATGTAAACACTGTGATGATAATCTACTGAGTAAGAGTCTCAGGGAATATAGGATGACCAAATCATATGAGACTGAAATAGTATTTGTGTGGATATGTGAGTGTGTGTATATATAAAACACCTGCCACTAAACCAAAGTTCTGTTCCACTCATCCTGGGAGTGTCTAAATCCTCATTACCCTTTCACATCCTGCCTCAATGCTTTCTAGTTTCTAGAGATAAAATGTGTGTCCATGAGGAACTAACAGGTTTTATTAACCAAGCCTCACAGAGAAAGGGAGCTGGAAGTATGTGCCTGATCAAAGTTGTTTCTGCTATTCTTCGGACCTGCAGACTACTTAGCCCCTCCCCACTTCTTTCTGGAAACTCTTAGAAATGTGCATGAAGTATGCTGTCTTTCCCCTGTTGAAATAGACCATTGCTCATGATGCTAATACACCTATGTAGAAGTTTGGAAATTACAAAAAGGATGTGAACTAACCCAGGTCTTATATGTACACCTTTTCCAAACATACATTAGCTAGTGCTTTGGCTTTAGCCATTCTTTCTTTCTACCATTAATGAATACTTACTTTGTACCAGGCATTGAGCTAGGTTCTAGGGCTTAAAATACAAATTGTGAGAACCATTCCTCTTTCCTGTCAATCAAGTGTCACTTCCTGAAATAATGTATACTTAAAATTGCTATGCATCCAAGCAATAAGTAATCCTAATACTCATTTGTGATACTCATGAAATTTGCAAAGAGAAATAAAATCTTTGGCTTAGAATAGTATGAGCATCCTGTTTGGTACTATGGTTTCAAGAGGAAGTTAATCTAACTGTGGTTTTCAGTGTGACTAGAAAAAACGAGGGAGGAAGTAACAATATTTGATAAGAAATGGACCCATTACCTTATGTATGTAACTGTAACTCCTCTGTACGTCACTTTGACAATAAAATTAAATTATAAAAAAAGAAAATCATGAGCTACAGCAAGAAAATTCTGAGGGGATGAAGGCTAAAATTGTAACACAAATTTCAGCTGTTTATAATGAGTCTAAGTTAAGCGCAAACCTACAATGCATCACCTTAACTGACACAGTGAGTGGGCCAGGAGATCATGTTATCATTGCCCAGGTTTTCTCAGTCCTGGCACTGTTGGCATTTTGGACTGCATATGTTGATGTTGAGTGAAGGGATGTATTCTTCCTGTACCAATAATAATGCAGGAAATGTTGTGGACTCCTTCATCTTTATCCACTGGATGTCAGTCGCACCCTCTTCACAGTTTCATAATCAAGGTGTCTGCTAATGTTACCAACTGCCCTCTGGGGTAGGAAGAGGGAATAAAAAAAAAACAGCCCTAGTTGAGAACCTCACTGCTTAAGTTAATCTCACTTTAGTGCTACCTGGATGCAGTCACTGGACAGAAGAAAGAAAACTGAGTTCTTAACTGCACTTCCAGAGAACAAATTCTAACGAAGTAAAATACAAGAAAGGTTATGTCAATGAGACAGAAGTAGAATCCAAGTTTCCTGACTATTTGCTCACATAATGATGCTAAGGGAAATGATAGCATTAATGAATTGGATGGTAATTCCAAAACTATCAGGAAACTTCAGCAGGAGAATCTACCAGCACTTTGCCCATTGCCCCATGTAGGTATGTAAAATACCACAAATATTCAAATATTCATTTGCCTGTCTGCTTAAATTTATTTTTTTTTCTTTTCAGACAGTTCCAA
Source organism: Dipodomys merriami (assembly GCF_024711535.1). Taxonomy (NCBI): domain Eukaryota; kingdom Metazoa; phylum Chordata; class Mammalia; order Rodentia; family Heteromyidae; genus Dipodomys; species Dipodomys merriami. Next base: position 33,910,494 of record NW_027204492.1, on the reverse strand, counting down.
TTTAACTGCCCACATTAATGCTCTTCCCACAATGTTCAAATTTTGCATTTTGTTCTTCCCTAGCCCATAGCTAGAAGCTGGCTGCACTAAAATTAAGGGAAGATGAATCATGAAAAGGAAAAGTAGGGTAGATCAACGACACAAGAAATCTGGGTGGAGTTACTTAATGATTGTGCGACAAAGATGTCTTAAATTAAGGCCAAATAAGCAGTTATCTACAATATCCTTTGGTACCCAGAATTTTACAATTATAGATGTATTTCTTATATCTTTCTGCATGTGTTTATGAGATTACTGCCTTGTAAGAAAACTGCCAGAGAGCAAGGCCCTTGTGGATCAAGTTTATATAGGAGCAATTAACACTAGAATATATGCTGCTGGTACCTGAAGGCAGAACTAGATGGTATTTTTTTCAATTATTTTGCATTCAGAATTGTTTTATTACCATGAATTTTGCTGAACTGTGAATGCTTTAATGAAGGGGGTGTTTTTGTTTTGTTTTTAATTGACATGTAACAATTATACATATTATGGGGTACACTGGGGTAATTAGATCCATGTATACAATGTATAATGATCAAATAAGAGTAATTACTATTTCCATCATCTTAAACACTTACCATTTCTGTATCTTGGTGACCTTCCAATTCTTCTAGTTATAGTTTACAAATTCATAAAGTATATAAGTAATTGTTGTTGACTCTCATTGTCCTACTGTATCCTAACACACCAGAACTAATTCTTCCTATCTAACTGTACTTCTTAAAATATTTTTATTGTAAAGATACTGTACAGAGGGGTTACAATTACATGAGTAAGGTAATGAGTATATTTCCTATTGAACATTTTTAGCCTCTCCTTTGTTTTCCCCTTATTATCCCTTCCCTTCCTACCTCCCCAACTCCTTCCTGACCCCTCCCTGTAAGTTGTAAAGTTCATTTTCAACATAGTGTCTTGTACATCTCATTGTTACAATGGGTCAACCTGTATCCTTGTTTCAGGATAGCAAGTATTCAACTTCTTTTGTCTCACTCCTCCCTTGCTCTCCAAATCTCCAATGACTACTATTCTGCTCTCTTCTGTTTTGAGATAATGATATAACTTTTGGGATAATGTTCTTGAACAGGTACCTTTAGGTGACAAAATTGAGTCTAAACAAAATATACAAACTCTGCCTACTAACTAATTTGGCTCTGAATAAATCCTATTATAGGTTGCACTTTGGAAGTATTACAGTAGGAATTTCAGAAGAGTCCCCATTCATGTAGTTACAAAGTGCAAGAAATGAAAGTAGATTTTTCCACAAAGACACAGTCCTCACCTCCTCTCCTACCCCAAAGCTCCCAACTTAGTCAAACCCAGTGACACTATCTTACCTCCCACAAATTGTGCTGCTCCCATGCAACGTCCCATCATTCTGGAGATGAGTTCCTCCATGCAACAGCCCAGAACAGCAGCCAGTGCTACCAGGAGCAGCAGAACACAGCCAGCACCTGTCACCACTGTGCACATTTGCCAGGCTAGGCTTGGGATGGCACTGAAGCTGGCATAGCGCCCACATTCTTCCACCATGATCAGACTGTGCCCCTCTCCCCTCACAGGGTAGTTGCACCTCCGGAATGAGCTGAAGGACACTGGCTTCCCTAGCTGTGATCCAAAGAGCCAGTAAGGCAGGAAGTAACTGGCAGAACTGGCCACAGCAGTAATAAGGGACAGGAAGGCCCAGAGAGTTCCCGCCAGGGTCAGGCTGCTCCGCATGGTCACAGTTTTCTCTGTAGGGATGGGGAGATGAGTTGGTTCAAAGGAATGAATGTACAAAGTTACAATGTAGGCTCTGTCATACTATTATTCATCTGGTTCGTAAATCCTGTAGAGCATTTATGTGCCTCTTGGCACTTCCTTCTTGATAACATTATTCTCTCAAAGACCGTTTGGGTTCTGGTGGTATTCTGCTTTTCACCTTTCTTCTGTCTGGTTCAAAGATCTATCGTCACTTTGCTGCAATGAAAGAATCACAGAACTGAATTAGTGACTACTTTGCCAATATAAATACAGCCTGACAAGCCAGCTCCTAACTCTTGACACAACATGAAAGTAGTGGTGTAAAGAGTCTGAATGAAAGTAATCCTGAACTGGCGGTCCTTAGGGATTCCATCTAAACAACTTTTCCAGCCTGGAGCCTTGGAAGAAGGCAATACCTTGAAAAGGTCAAGAACAAAGTTGTTTTCATAAATGATGGAGAAAGGAAGACAAGTCATGGGCTTGTCTCTATCAAAGTGATAAGAAAGCAGGAAAACTCATCACTGTGTTACAGGAAGTTTCCATTTGACTTAGGTATGATGTTCTACACTGTTACTGTGAGCTTTTCCCAAGGATACCTCGGCCAAATTGAAATGGGTAGGGTAAAAAAAATCTAGTTTGTTTGCACAGTCTACCTTCCACTGAGAAGCATCACTTTTCCTACATTCAAAATGGGAGGCAAGTTTCCAACCAGTGGCAGCTAACTGGTTATAAAGAAAAACTTGTAAGTCCTTTTTATGGATACAGTTAAGAAAGGTTCTCATGTCTCAAAAACAAACAAGGATCAGGCATCTCTAGACCTTGTAGCAGGTACACATAGCACTACAGAGCTTTCAAGCACCCTTTTGGAACACGTAATCTACAATTCAAGATGCTAAAAGAGTATCTAGATCTTGTCTTCTCAGTCCAGCACATAAATGTATTTTACAGACCCCCTCTGTCAAAAATCAACCACTTCTCTCCCAACACATTAATCTGCCATTTCTTTCTGGTCAGGTCCTCTATTAGAATGTTTAAAGACCACACTGCATTTTGATGACAGCACTATGAATGTCTCCAGCAGGCAGATGGTGGGTGTTTCAGAGACTTCTCCATGATTTATCACCGTTGCTTCAAGTTATAGGCAGTGATGTTGGGGAGAATCCAAAGTAGGATAAGTACAGGAACAAGTTTTATGAGCCCACCATAGTGCCAACTGGGACATTAACAGGAACAGGCTGAAATTATATGCAAAGTGTCAGGGTCTCAGCCATGAGGACTCTTACAAGCATCATCAAACAGTGCCTGATGCGGAACAGTCAGTAGAACTCATGTTTGTTTAATGAATCCATTTCATAGAATCATCCAATTTCCAGACTGGCTGGATTTAATGAATCACCTAATCCAACCTTCTTGTTTTACAAATGGGGGAGTTTGGCCCAGTCAAAGAGAAAATGATTTTTCCCAGTCACAGTTACCAAGCAGCAACACCACAACCGGTAACCTGATCTGCAGATTCCTAGGCCGGTTCTTCACTACCACACAATGCTACCCCCTGCTCCCAATCACTTCACAGGTGGGAATATGGAGAGGAAGTGCTTTGCCCAAGGGTAAATGCTTAGTGAGGCACACTGGCCAAACCAGAGCCCAATTATTTAATTTTTAGTATAATGCTCTTTATTTTACACTCCACCACAATTCCCCTCTTGATACATGTGCATTTTCCAGTACATGTTTTGTTCAGGATGGGAGCAGAAGTTGTAAATTGCAGGTGCTTACTTTGGAATGTTAGGGTCTGGGAAGAAAGTGCTCTGAGCTGTCCCCTGGGAATGATAGAAAGATGTGGTGAGAGATTGAAGGCCAAGATGGGGGGAAAGTAGAACTAGTTTTGAGTAATTGCTGTTAGAAAGCAGGTATGCTTGGCCACAATGAGGTAATGTTTCTGCTTGTTATATTGGACTGTGTAAGAGTATGAAAAGCACAAGAAGCCCTCTATTACAGACCCACTTCTGAATGAGGAGGAAAGGTAAAAATAAAATAAAATACAAAGTTGGCAATCAGGTACTGGCTGCATTATCACAATTCCTCCCATTATTTGGTGTGCTCAGGCCAACAATCTCCTCAACATTTATAAGAAAGGTATTACTACCCAAACTGCACATGACTTGATTAGAGTCAGAAAGCCAAGTAACTTTTCCAAGTGTATGCAGTGGTTTCAGGGCCATTGTTTCCCACTTGTTCCTCAGTAGCCTTCCCTGCAGTCTTATACCAGTAGTATTACATCATCACCCACATAGCATTACAATGAAATGCTTTCCATGGTTTCTCATCTAGAATTCAAAGAAAATGTTGGTCGATGGGGAAAAGTGAAGGTAAGGGGAAGGCTCATTTCTTCAGACATACTATGGAAAGCCATAGAACTAGAGCATGAGGTATTTAAAGCTCAGTATGTATAGTTTGTATTAACTCTTAACCTCACTAACCCCTACCTAGTTGGTACTAACCACCATCCACACCATTACCATGAGATCAAAATTTCCAGCATGACAATCAGCAGGGGGTACAGAGACCATAAGACAAAGGAAGAGATTATATCAGTTAGTGGTATCCAGAGGATGGTAGGAAAAAAGGACAGGGACTCCAATTTTAAAAAGTTGATCTTATCTGTGACTAATAGGCTAATGAATAAACTCTAATACTATCAATCATTGTCACCATAATTTCTTCTTAAAAGTGGCATTCTGAAGCCAACATGTAGGAAGGCAGAATCTCAAAATTCACATTAATTTTGCCTATAGGCAAGTCAGTGTTTCATAATTTTAATTAGGTACTTTCAACTTTAGGAAATCGTATTGCTCTAGTTCACTTAGGACATGGTTGAGCAGCTATACTACTTTGCCTGGGACCCAGAATTTTTCTGGGATGTGAGACCTTCACCAATATAATCATAGAAGTTCCAAACCTGGGAAGAGATGGTCACTCTGTATGGGACTAGTGCTGATGTGAGCCAGCACCATTCATGAGAATGACAGTCACAGTTAATTCTCTAATATTGACTCTAGCATTCAAATAACATAAAGTTAAAGGTGACCCTAGATGTCAACAGTGGGAGGTAAACCCTCCCCAATTCAAACTGTGTACTTTGAATGTAAACCTTTCTGTATCATAAGCTTGACCTAATGAAATCAAGAAATCAAATTCTGAGATTTAATTGCTCACTATTTCCTGAATATACAATGACTCTGAGCCCAGTTTCTTCTATGGCTAGACAGAAAAAGCAGCAGGACATAGAGAATCTGTATATATATGCTACTACCCATTCACATGTGCTAAACAGGGCAATACCTTCTAGAAAATGCTTTTAGTTTTGTTACCTGAAATGGAGAAATCCCCTTTGTGACTGCCCTCCAAAATAATCAAAGATCCTTCCCAGAAACTGCTTAACTCTCTTTGTATTTATATCAATGAAAACATAAACAATGCTACAGTATATTCTATCCAAAATCCTTTTGTATGCTTCTGTCCAAATAGGCACACTGGTTTCAAAAACCAAAAAATAATGCTACAGTGTTCCTGCAAAATGGTACAGTAACCAATTTTTGAGAGTGCATTTTAGTATCCCTTTTCAGATAGTTCATGGTCCTCCATCCCTTTGTTTCCCTGATAAGTGAGTCACGTGAGAATAGCTATATATAGATTCACTGAATTCACCCAGAAAGTTGTAATAACCAGATGGAAGTAAGAAGTCTGCTCTTCATTCACTATCCTCATGTTCCCTGATCTTTAGATATATGTTAAACAATGGAACATAATCTCATGGAAAGAGACAATCTACACCCTATAGGATACAAGAAACCTCCCTTTTGTTTTGGTGATGGTCCTGGGGCTTGAACTCCGAGCTTGGGTACTGTCCCTAAGCTTTTTTCACTCACAGTTGGCACTGTATTACTTGAGCCACAGCTCCACTTCCAGCGTTTTTGGAGGTTAATTGGAGATAAGAGTTTCAAAACTTTCCTTCCTAAGCTGGCTTTGAATAATGATCGTCAGTTTTCAGCTTTCTGAGTAGCTAGGATATCAGGCCTGAGCCACCAATCCCCAGTTTATCTCTACTACTTTTAAAGAAATTCTTTTAACACAAGTCTAGAATTTTTCTCAGTAACTTTACAACTCTTACTGTCAACAAATCACTTAGTCATTTATGAACCTTTTCTGCTGCAACTTAAAGCCTGGCCTTTTGACTGAGTCCTTAAAGTGAATAGAGAATATCTGGTCACTGTCTTACAGCTGAGGGCCTTTTATTAACTTAGATTGCTCGCAGGTTACCATTATCCTCTTTTTTCCCCAAAATAAGCATTGTCTCTCTGTCCCTGTGGTATCCCATTGCCTTGTATTTAGTCTGTCTTCTCATTTGTTTCCTCTCACATGGGGGCACATACTTTCAATAAAGCTGGAGACACTGCTCTTAAATTTTTCTTAGTGGAAGAAAACACACCAACTCCTTCCTCTAACTCATCTCAATCCCAGTCCTCTTTTGTTCCCTCTAGAGCTTGTTGAACAACTTAAGGAAATAACACCTCTTTATTAAGGTCAACAGAGTACAGGAAAAAGAATTGGTGAGATAACAATAAAAACTAGAATTGGTTTGAAAGAGAATCACTGACATGTACGGCTGAGGAAACTGTGGCTATAATACTCCTTGTTCAGAACTTGACTCTGAACAACAAATTTATTGGCACTGGAAATTTATTGGCAAAGGAATGTGAACAGGCTTTTCTCTTCATGTCCATAGACAGTGTAGATTGTTTAGTTACCAAAACTCTTAGAAATACACCATACTCAGTGTTGAGACTTGCCTAGGAAATGAGAAGCCATGCAGCCCTATGATCCTAGTACATAGAGTCCTGCTACAGAGAAATGCCTTTGACCAATGTTACCTCTTGTGTCAAGCTTATTATTTAAACAGCCTACCCCTTGTTGCACACATAGCCCTGAAATTTTTACTACCTTGTCCTACATACTTCTCATAACATTTTCTTCCACCTATGCCACTTAAAAGTTTTTCCTCCTCTAGATATCTCCACAGTATATTGCTTCCAAGTTCTCCTGTTCCTAAAATCATCTCATGATGAAATCACTCAAAGAAATTTATTTTCCATTTGTTTCTTTGTGAACCTAAGATCTCACCTTTATCCTTGGTTTTCAATTGAACCTCATTCTAGGCCTTTTCCCTATTTCCTTCCTCTTTTTTTTGGTCTGGGAGAGGAAAATAAGCAAAATTAGCTTTATTGAGTTCGGTATTTGGTTAGTTAGTTCATTTACTTTCATCTCATCATCTTGAGTTGGAGACGTTTATAAGTAAATAGAGGTATAATAGCTAGAAAGCCAGAAAGTAAGTGAGAGCCATCAAATATCAAAATGGTCAACTCTAAATAATAGAGTTGGCATTCACAAAACTGGAGGACGTATGAAAAGAACCTCTAAATTTCTTTCTCCAAAGCTTGGCATTGGAAATATGGGAACTGAAATGAATTCTCTAAATTTCCTATGAGTTTCTCCCTTAACTCAAAATGCTGCTCACCCAACTCATATGTGCCTTATGCTTTTCCAACTTTGAATCTATAGCCTAATATTCACTATGGCTGGACAGGTAAACTATGTCCCCTATCATCAGGGATCAATTAGTTAACTACAAATCCAGTTGCACAACCTCAACTAGTTAGAACCTACACCTTGCCTGTCACTCTGGCAAGGTGTAGGTAAGCCCTATCAACCATACACTAACTGGTAAGGCATGTCCCACACCCTTACCTCCTAACTTCTGTTCTGCTACTGTTGCTCAATAAGCACTCTAATCTCTTGGCCTCAGTTGGGAATAACATATAACACAGTTGACCAGCTCTATTGACTGGATTCAGTCAATATGAGAAAAAGATAGACTGAATGCTTCTCCAACTAGGATTTAGGACCTAGGTACAACTAGAGTGTTTAATCAACTGGGATCCCTGACTGCTCTGCATCAGAACCACCTAAGATGCTTGTCTAAAATATAGGCTCGCCTTCTACCCAAATTTATTGAATTCACATTTATACTAATTTGCATATTTTAATTCCTCCACTGATTCAGATGGGAACATACAACTAAGAAACACTGTTTTAGTGGAATGGAGTCCAAATATTGGTATCAAACCTGATACAAAATTCCTGAGGTCTGAGTCTTACAGGTGATACATTTTGGTTTCTTTTATGTAATGGAGATGACTGTGTACAAAGTTGAACTGAAATAACACTTGTGCTATATTTAACACCAGGGTAGACATCAATTCATCCTCTTTCTATTAAAGAAGGCTTAGAGGTCTTCTTTTTAATATAAGTAATAGAAAATACTTGAAGTCACCCAAGAAGTACAACACCACTGAATCCTTTCACCTTACAATCACTAACAGTGATGTCTCTTTATTCCTATGTTTCTTTAAGCTTTTAGTTTCCCACCACAAAATGAAAGCACTTGACAGACTCTTCTTTGCAAGAATGGGTTTATAGTTTACATATTTCAGGTCTTTCTGGAAATCATCCTGCCTGACACATAGTAGGAACTCATAAATACTAAATAAATGCCATCTTTTATTTCCATCCCTACTGTCTTCAGCCTCAACATCTGCATTTTAGTTTAATTCTGTCACCATTTTCAGCCCTGTAACTCCAATTTTGGCGAGTCTATGAAATCGACCTACCACATTGGAAACTAGATCCATTTTTACTCTTATGAACAAGTTAGAGAAAAATCCCTCCTTCTACTCCCAGAGAATTACACACTTCCTCTTCTCAAGTTACCAAGTCTTCTGGGGAAAGCAGCTAGCCCTTAACCCTTAGGTCCTCCAACCTTGTCAATATGAAATAGAAATCCAGCTCTTAATTCCTCTTAGCCTATCTACAAAAAAACAGTCTATGAGCAAGTAAAAACACATCAGGCTGCCCTTGGGAAGAAAACAGCGTGTCTGAGCTTTGACATGAAAGGACAGGAAGCCTGAGAAAGGAACAGGGAAGAAGGACTGAGCAAGGAGAGAGCAGAGCAGTTTCTTATTCAGCTGCTTCAATTGCGTTTGGCCAAAGTTGTATATTTACCTTCTGACCACGTAGATTGAGTGACTTGTTCCCTCTCTTCAGATTTAGCACTGAGAAACGACTTCTCCTCACAGCTTGTCAGACAGGGATGGGAATCCCAGCTGCTCTTTGCAATGATGCCTGAAAACCTTGCTTTACCTTTGGGAGAGAGGGGCGGAGTCCTATCTAATGGGAATTAACTCCAGCCCTGCTGGAAGCTTCATACTCAGCCTCAGACATGCAGGCACTTGAAGCAGAAACCAGCTTAGCAGGCACAGACTTTCCCATTTCCAACCTAGCAGCTGCCAACTGCCAAGTCAGCTGTGTATGTGTGTGTGTGTGAGAGAGAGAGAGAGAGAGACAGACAGACAGACAGACAGAGACAGAGAGAGACAGAGACAGAGAGACAGACAGAGACAGAGAGAGAACTCTGAACTGCATATCTGTCTTATTGTCTCACTTGAATCCCAAATACTAACTAAGAAACAGCTTCTCCCTAACTTTCCTTCAAAGCTGCAAATAATCGGTGCCATGGAGATATTAGGTAGCAGATTTATGGCTGGAAACACTTAAATGAATTAGAGAGGATAATCCCTTTTTTTCAAAGTGATTTCCACTGACTTATAAGGATGATGCTCCAATAGAGAAATCTTTAGCTCCGAGATGTAATGAATTTACATTTAAAATAAACTATTGAAATCCAGCATGATCATACCTATTGTAATCCCAGACTTGGGAGCCTGAAGCAGGAGGGTTGCTAGTTCAAGAACAGTGTGGGTTTATAACAAGGCCTTGTTCCCAATAATTAAAAAAATAAGAAAGTATGTATGAGAGAGAGCAAAAAGGAAGAAGAGAAAAAGGAGTAGGAGGAGGAGGAAAAGGGAGGAAAGAAGGGAAAGAGAAAAGTGGGGAGGGAAGGGGGGAAATAATTGAAATCACATTGAAAGGGCTAAATGACACATTTTAAAAACAAAGGCAGTTCTTTATAAAATCAGCATCTAACATACCACAAAACACCAGTAACTGCTTTACTGCTTGGGAGAAAGAAATTTAAAAGTCAAAAAATGAATGGGAGCTTTGCCTGATTCTGTACTCCACCCAGATATAACTATTCAATCTATAAATATTCTGGTATTCTGTATTTGTTTGGGGGGACTTATCTCCTTCTAAGTTTTTTGCACAGGTGCCTTATTTTTCCCCTCCCAGATGCCTTGTGAGCAGTGAACATGGTTGAACAAATCAAACTTCATTGGAAAGAGGAATAGTGTCCAACTTAATAGCGTATAGCTTAATTTAACAGAGCATTACTGAAATGTTCATAATTATCTATGCTTCTAAAATGGCCCAATTTTCTTCCCAGAATCTTATAAAAGTTGTGAAGCTTGTTTTGTTACAATTTTATGACAATAATTCAAAATATGAACAAATGAACTAATACTTTAGTGCATTCATTGGGTCTCAGTATTTAATGAAGCCACTAAAGGTTTGTCTGCCTGCTGTGGATAAGACTTATGTCCTGTCTTTTATCATTTATATTCACATTGTAGATTGTTTATCCAGCTATTTCCCATCAGCAGTTTTTAAACATTGTTTTCTTCCCCAACATACTTGTAAACCACATTCCAATCAGTAATAATAGCTTACTGAAGCAATTTCTGGGGGAGGGAATGATGACATTTTAGAGGGAATGTCAGACTTTTGGCAGTGAAAACTCTCCAGATAATTTTAATAATCTTCTTCTTGTCATCTCTTTAGGAATCACTGCTTCAGATGCAGGGTTATAGAAAGAGACATGAAAAACAAATCAATATTGGCATATGAGAAGTAGTTGATTCTACTTAATGCTTATTGCTTGGCAGCCACACCTGCCATGTGAGGAACCTATCTAAGAAGGCTACATTTTATTTCCCTCACTTTAACCTCTTTTCCCTGTGGTTCTAGGTCTCTTAAGTGCAATTACATAGACCATTTAGGTACATACTGAATAATCAAAATCTTGAGGTGGAAATGGGGAAAGATGGCAAATTAAAGCTTTCTCTGTCAATAATACAGATTGGGGGATGGAGTTTATTTCTTATTTCTAATTTAATAGTTAATAGTTTTCTTAGAAAAAATGCCTTGGGCTGGGAAGGTGGCTCAGTGGTAGAGCGCTTGCCTTGCATGCATGAGGCCCTGGGTTCTATTCCTCAGCACCACATAAGCAAAAAGAAAAAAGCCGGAAGTGGCGCTGTGGCTCAAGTGGTAGAGCGCTAGCCTTGAGCTGAAGAGCTGAGGGACAGCGCCCAGGCCCAGAGTTCAAGCCCCACGACCAGACCAAAAAAAAAAAACAGCAACCTAAAACCTAATCCAGTAGACAGAAACAAATAATTAAAATTAAATCAAAATTAAATGAATTAGATCAAAAAAATAAAACAGAATCAACAAAACAATTAACAAAAATTAACAAAATTGACAGACCCTTAGTAAATCTTATCAGAAAAAGGTGAGAACACACCCAAATAAACAAACTCAGAGATGAGAATGGAAATATCACCCCACAAACAACCAAGATTCAGAAGATTATAAGGGAGTACTTCTTAAACCTTTAGGATAATAAGTTTGAGAATCTGGAAGAAATGGATGATTTTCTAGCAAATATCGACATGCCAAAACCAATTTAACAGACCCATATCAAACATTGAAATCAAAACAGCAATAAGAGACCTCCCACCAAAGAAAAGCCTAGGACTGGATGGATTTACAGTGGAATTCTACAAGGCCTTCAAAGCAGAACTGACACCAGTATTCCTCCAAATCATCAATGAAATTTAAAGTGAAAGTTCACTACCAAACTCTATGAATCCATCATAACCCTCATTCCAGAACCAGGTGGAGACTCAATAAAGAAGAACTATTGACATATTTCTTTGAGGAACATCAATGCAAATCTTCTCCACAAAATTTTGGCCAATTGACTTCAGCAACTCATCAAAAGAAACATAATCCACCACGATCAAACAGGATTCATTTCAGGGATGCAAAGCTGGTTCAACATACACAAATCAATTAATATAATTCATCACATCAACAAGAGCAAGCATAAGAATCACATGTTTATATTAATAGATGCAGAAAAAACTTTTGACAAGATCCAACACCCCTTTATGACAAAGGCTCTGGAAAAACTAGGACTCCATGGAACATTCCTCAATATAATAAAGGTTGTGTATGACAAACCTACAGCCAGCATTATACTTAACGGAGAAAAGATAATGCCAATTCCTCTAAACTCAGGAGCAAGACAAGGATTGGACAAGGATGTCCAATATCTCCACTTCTCTTCAATTTAGTATTAGAATGCCTAGCTATAACAATAAGAAATGATGCAAACATAAAAGGGGCCCAAATAGGGAAAGATGAAGTAAAACTCTCCCTCTTTGGGGATGACATGATCTTATATTTAAGGAACCCCATGGACTCCGCTCCCAAATTACTCAAGGTGATTCAAAACTTTGGCAAAGTAGCAAGGTATAAAATTAACCCTCAAAAATCAATGGCTTTTCTGTATGGGAAAAATGAAAAGAGCGCTGCTGAAATCAGGAAAGCAACTCCTTTTGTAATAGGCACACAAAAAATAAAATACCTAGGAGATAACTAAAGAAATGAAGGACCTCTATGATGAAAACTTTAAAAACCTGAAAAAGGAAATCAAACCAGAACTTAGGAAGTGGAAAAACCTCCCATGCTCCTGGATTGGGAGGATTAACATCATGAAAATGGCAATACTGCCAAAAGCTATCTACAAATTCATTGTGATATCTATCAATATTCCAACTTCATTCTTCAATAAAATAGAAGACGCAACCCAAAAATTGATATGGAACAATAAAAGACCCTGAATAGCAAAAACAATCCTTAGCAGAAAGAACATTCATGGAGGAATACCAATACCAACTTTCAAACTCTACTACAAAGCCATAGTAATGAAAATATCTTGGTACTGGCAGAAGAACAAACCTGACAACCAATGGAATAGAACTGAAGTCCCAGAAATGAACTCACAGACCTATAGCCACCTAATCTTCCACAGGGGAGCAAAAAAATATAGAATGGAAGAAAGACCGCCTCTTCAGTAAATGGTGCTGGCAAAATTTGTTAAACAGCTGTAGAAAACTAAAGATAGATCCTTATATATCACCCTACACAAGAGCCAACTCCAAATGGATAAAAGACTTCCAAATCAAAGAAAACACCCTGAAAACATTATAGGAAGGAATATTAGAGGCTCTAGGGCTCCTTGGCACAGGCCGAAATTTTCTTAATGAAGACCCAGAAACACAACAAATCAAAGAAGGTTTGGACAAATGGGATTGCATGAAACTGCAGAGCTTCTGCATGGCAAAGGACATAGCCAACAAGATCAATAGGAAGCCTACAGATTGGGAGAAAACTTTCACTAGCCATACAAGGGACAATGGTCTCATACTTAGAACCCAGAATATTAAATCCCTCAACAACAAATCCTCAAAAAGCAACTGCCCAATAAATAAGTGGGCTAAATACTTAAAGAGAAACTTCTCTGAAGTGGAAATAAGAATGACCAATAGACACAAGAAGAAATGCTCAACTACTCTAGCCTCAAAAGAAATGCAAATCAATACAAGACTGAGATTGCACACCAACCCAGTTAGAATGGCTATCATCAAGAAATCTAATAACAATAGATGCTGGAGGGGATGTGGCAAAAAGGAACCCTAATGCATTTTTAGTGGGAGTGTAAACTTGTTCAACCACTTTGGAAAGCAGTATTGAGGTTCTTCAAAAGACTCCACATAGAGCTCCCTTATGACCCAGCAATCCTACTTTTGGGCATTTACCCAAATGATCACAAACAAGACCGTACTAAAGCTACCAGCACAACTATGTTTATTGTAGTATTATTTACCATTGCTAAGATATGGAACCAACCCAGATACCCCTCAGTAGATGAATGGATCAAGAAAATGTGATATATACATATATATATATATATATATATATACATATATATATAATGCAATTTTATGCCTCCATCAGAAAGAATGGCATTGCCCCATTTGTTAGGAAATGGAAAGACTTGGAAAAATTATATTAAGTGAGATAAGCCAGGCCCAAAGAAACATAGGTCCCATGGTTTCCCTTATTTGCAATAACTAGTATATGTATGAGTCAAGCAGAAAAGGTCAAAAGGTATATACATATGACCATATTAGATGATGTTAAGTGAATTGAACCCCAAGATAGCAACGCAGTTGATTTTTTCTTTCTTGCTATTTTTTATTTTTTAACATTTTTTATTGTGATTATGTGATTTCATAATTTTCACAAATTTCACAGCATTGTGGAATAAAGATACTTAGTTCAAGTCACAAACACACTCTAACCTTGGGGCAAATTGTCTATATTGTGTTTTATAAAGTTTATGAGTTCTATGAGCTTTGACAATACAGTTGTTTCTTCCACATCGGGTGATATTTACATTTCTTTCCTTTTGCTTAGTATAAGCTGTTCCCTCTTTCCCACTCATTCCCTCACTCCCATTGCTGCTATTGAGTTGCTTAGTTCGTTTTGATCAATGTCCAGTGCAGCTGATAAGTCCTGCTGTCGTATATTTTCCCCTGTTTCCCTCTGTTTTGGTGTCCTCCTCCTACTTTCCTTCTAATGTGCACATATATACCATATATGTGGTTAGTAGTATGGGATCATTTTCTTGCTATTTTTAATGTATTTATAATGTAATATGTGATTTTTTTTGTTTCTTTGGTACGTTCTTCCCCCACAGTATAATCCGTTTCCACTGTATTTGATTCTGGTGCCCTGCATCTCATATATACATTTTTCTAATTTGGGGAGGGGAAAGGAATTTAAAAAATGCTTAAATAATGATACAGGTTGATCTATTGTAACAATGACATGTATAAGACACTTGGTTGAAAAAGAACTTTACAACTTCAGTGGGGGGTGGGGAGGGAGGAGTTTGGGAAGTGGGGAGGGAAGGGATAGTAGGGGAAAAACAAAGGAGGAGGTAACAATGCTCATTGGGAAATGTACTCATTACCTTACTCATGTAACTGTAACCCCTCTGTACAGTAGTTTTACAATAAAAAACAAACAAACAAAAAAGAAATCCTGACAAATTACAAACTGAAAGTAGGGCAATAAAAATAGGGTAGAAAACTTACATGGAATAACATATGACAAACCAGACATGATAAACAAAAACACTGAAACAATGATCAATACCAAGACATCACTGCAGGAGATTTCAAACATAAAGATCAATATGAACACAAAGAGACAGAAAAAAGACCCTACCAGATGAGCATATAAACAACGGAAAGAACAGAATAAACACAATCTCAAAATGGGGTTAACATGACAGGCTCCTATATACATTAAAATTTTAACACTCAATAATAATGGTCTCAATTCTCCAATCAAAAGACAGAGATTGACTAGTTGGATCAAAAGGCGAGGCAAACCATATGCTGTCTGTCAGTGATATCTAACAGATTCATCTTGAATGAATAACTATGAGAGGCTTCTTCTAATATGATATAAATCTAATAAGCCATAAGATGAGAAGCAGGAAAGAGTTGGAATCTTAGCAAAGATCCCAAATTAAAAAGTGAGAAAGACATGTGAGAACCTGAAAAGCTGATAAGACTTGAACTGGGCGAAAGAGAGGGTGGTACCAGTGGAAAAATAGCTGCATAAGAGTATCCATCAACTTGTATATTTATCTCAGAGTTTCTCACATAAGAATTACTGTTCACATATTTAGTTCGTATTAAATCATGTAAACCACACCTTGATCATTTGAGTCATTATCATTTCCAGGCTTTGACACTGTGCCAGGCTTTGACAGTTGAGCTGGCTTTTAAATCCCCTCTAGCACAGAAGAAAGGATTCCACTGAATACTTAAAAAATACTAGGTAATGTATGTCTGGAAAATACCTTTTTGTGAATTATAGAAATTTGTAATATTGGCCTTACCAGGCTCTAGCTTTTCTCAAAGTTTAGTTTTCTTTTTCTCTCTGTGGTAATCTTGCACTTACAAGTTTCCCATTGCCATTCTATAGCTACAGTACCCCAAAACTGAACTCATTATTGAGCATGGGAGAGTATACTGTTATGCTCCAGGTAAGTAAGGTTTGAATAGAGTTCTATTTCTAAAGCAGTCTCCTTAAGTGATGGTCCAGAGCTCAAGGATCAAATGGATTCCCAACTCTGAGTTTTATAAAATTCTATGAAATTAGAGAAGCAGTATTCCAAAACCCAGAAGTCAGTAGTCTTGCCTCTGTCTGCTGGAGCAAAATATTTGACAGCCCTCACACACTTAAACTAATCTGTAGTCATCTTGTTGGCTGTTATAACATTACCTTCTTGCCTTTACTAAATGATGTATTAAGTCAGGCTGCTCCAAAACTCTGGGACATCCTGCCACATGACACTAAAAGAGCTGGGAAATGATGGTCCCTTTCATTTCAGTTTATCTTAGAAAAGTAAGAGAAGATAATCTGCTTATCTTTCAAAAATAAGATATAACCCTCAGAAAACTCAAAAGACTTTTCCTCTATGATGATAAAATAGGGCTAGTGCTGGCTACTGGAGATATAAACCAGACAAGTTGTCAACAAAATGCCATGAAGTAACAGCTGCCACATGCAAAGACCACACAATAAAAAACCTTATTCAGGCTGGGAATATGCCTTAGTGGTAGAGTGTTTGCCTCTCATGCATGAAGCCCTGGGTTCTATTCTTCAGTACCACATAAAGAGAAAAATCCAGAAGTGTCACCGTGGCTCAAGTGGTAGAATGGTAGCTAACCTTGAGCTAAAGAAGCTGAGGGACAGTGCCCAGGCCCTGAGTTCAAGCTCCAGGACTGGCAAAAAGCCCTATTCGATAAGCCTCAGCTTTGTACTCTAGGTAAGTATTTGGATGCTAGGTTAAAATCACTGCAAGACTCATGTGGGCAATTTTCTAGTGACTTGCACTATAAACTATCTTCTTCTTGTTGTTGTTGTTTTTGTTTTGGCAGCCATGAGCAAAATAACTGGCAACCAAAAAAACATTCTCTTCTACCTGTGATATGATTCTGCATCTTGGGGACATCACAGGTACATTGGTGATTCTAAAATGCCTTATATCTAAAAAGCCTTTCCAGGAGGCTGGCATCATCAATATTCACTAGGAAGGATAGGCATTATTGACTAATAAGACTTACCTTTTCCATTCACACAGAGTGAGACCAAAAGGAGAGTACTCTTAGAGAAGGAACACAAAAGCTCAATGCCTATGTGCCTCTGATCATGTAAAATAATATTTAGTTAAATGAACTCCAGGAAATGAAAACAAAAGATTTTTCTTTGTTGTTGTTTTCATTTTCTTACCATTTTTATTGTTTGTTTATCTGTCTTTGGGAGAGTAAGGGGGAGCATAGAAATTGTGACACAAAGGGTAAACCAATGCAGCAGTGATACTCACTAGATACTATGTTGAAAATGTATATACAACTATACAACTTGGTTGGGGGAGTAAGTTAGGAGTGACATTGTATAGCTGTCACATTATGTAACTGTAACTCCTGTACATCACCTTTATAATAACAATAAAAGGATTAAGTATTCAATGATAAAAAATACTTTTTCATGAGAAACTATCTCTTAAATTGTAATAATAAAATGAAATTCCTACTTTCTGTTATTGTTATTGTAAAGATGATGTAGAGAGGGGTTGTAGT
Organism: Dipodomys merriami; assembly: GCF_024711535.1. Taxonomy (NCBI): domain Eukaryota; kingdom Metazoa; phylum Chordata; class Mammalia; order Rodentia; family Heteromyidae; genus Dipodomys; species Dipodomys merriami. Next base: position 33,892,852 of record NW_027204492.1, on the reverse strand, counting down.
TACATAAGTCAGGTAATGAGTACATTTTTTAAGTCACCTCTTCCCTCACTGTCTCCCAGTTTTTCTGTCAACTCCCAACCACAAGTTGTACAGTTCATTTTCAACATAGTGTCTAGTGACTATCACTGTTGCATTTGTTCACCTCTTGTCCCATTTCTTTGACTTCCCTTACTCTCCCCCAAGCAGATGAACTTACATACAGACAAAAGGTACAGAAAACAAAAACAATGACAAAGGAGAAAATAAAACAATAACAAAAAAACTTCTTGTTTCCATTTCTTGGAATTATTTTCAATAAGCATCATTTTATATGAGCATATGCACATAGCTATTGAGCCTTTGTGACCCTTTCCTATGAATATTTTGCTTTGGTCTCACTATGTAATGTCTAGAGTCCTGTATAAACTATCATGTGAAAATGTATTTTTTGTCTTTTACCACCCAATAAGAGGAAAAGAGGGAACAGCTTATGCTAAGCAAAAGGAAAGAGATGTACATACCACCTGGTGTGGAAGAAATAGTTGTATTGTCAAAACTCATAGAATTCACAAACTTTATAGACTACCATAATGACAAATTCCCTTGTGAAGGTTAGAATGTGTGACTTTAACTAAGTATCACTATGTCACAATACTGTGAAATTTATGTAATCACTTAATCACAATAAAAATATAACAAAGTCAGTAACTGGGTTTAATTTAGCTATAAGTTACCAAGTATCTTTAGAACATTTCAGATGAGATGTTTAACCTAAGAATATCATCACATGTGTCTAAACCTCAAAGGAAAGTTCTAAGGTAAAAGTTCATATGTGATAGATCCTAACAGCAAGAAAGATGGTATATCCCACATGTTTGTCAAATATGGTGGCTAAGGACATCAGCAACCATGAGAAATACTCACATTTAAGGGATGAGAAAAGAGACAAGGACTTGTGAAGGAGACAAAAATTGGTCAGTCTTCTTTGTAATATTTCCCTCACACCACAGCTTCTTAAAGACAAGAGCTGGTCAGGAAGAACTGGATCAGGAAGGATGAGGGGGGTAGTGGTTGGAGGGGAGCAGAGTGATTAAAAAGCCATTTTAAGTGCTTTATCGACCAACCATTGTCCGGAGGTTACCAAGGATGAGCTATAAGAAACCAATCTCACTCTGAAGTGCAACTATATTTCTAATTTGCTTAATGAAACATTTTCATTTTTAATGAGTTCTAAATGGTCACTCAGTAGCTTACAATTACTGTGTTTGGTAAAGGCCATTAATCGGATACCACCTAGGTTTCTTTCTTGAATTTAAACAAATTTCAAAGAATGACAGGACAGCTGGGATCAAGTTCAAGCACCTTGGATTTGGCCTTGAGTAACTCCAAGCCACGTGTCTCTTTGATCTTTCTGCTTCGCTTTTGTGGGATACCGCAAGCTAAATTAATGCTGCGGGAATTGCTCTACAAATCAAAGAAACTCCTGCTTGACCTTGAACAGTCACTTCCACCTTTCCCACAGCTTAATTTTCTTATGTAGGGAAAACCTTTAACATTAAAAAATTCTCATATACTGTGAAAAGAGATTATCTCCTAATTGCAAAATAATGTGGTGGACATTGTTATGACTATTATTACTCTTAGAAGACTACTGTATTCATTCCAGAATGATTTGTTGAACAGCTATTATGTGTCAGACACTGGAGGTACAGTGGTGATAGGACAGACAAAGCCACTGCTGCCACAGATCTCACACTCCAATACAGAAGAGATAATAAAACAAATGCAAAATTAACAATAGACAAAACATACGTGGTCTTAAAATAAGATATTAAATTGAGAATAGGGGGAGTTTCGATTAGCTGAAATATTTAAGATGGACTCGGAAGTGATATTTGATATGAGACCTAAAAAGAAAAGAAGGAACAAGCAATTCAAAGAACTGAGGTAAGAAAACTCCAGACAGGAAAAAGCAAATGTAGAGGCAATGGATTATAAAGGTGATCAGCATGTTTAAAGAAAAATAAGCAGTTTCAAATCAACTGAATGCAGTGAAAACAAAATGAAGTTTGACCCCTACTTCACCTCATACCATATACAAAAACTAATTAATGGATCAAAGACCTAACTATAAGAGCTGAAACCATAAAATTCATAGGCTAAATAGCCACAATCTTCATAACTTTGAATTAGGTAATGTGTTTTAAATATAACACCAAAAGCACAAGCAGCAAAATAAAACAAAGATAAGTTGAACTCCCACAAAATTAAGAACATTGGTACATCAAAGAACACTATCAAGACAGTGAAAAGATAATACACAAAATGAAGAAAATATTTGCAGTTAATATAATAAGGACCTAATATCTAGAATATATAAACAACAAAAAGACAGTCCAATTTTAAAATGAGCAAATGACTTGAGCAGATGTTTCTCCAAGAAGACCTGTAGAAGACCCAATAAGCATGTGGAAAACCTTAAAAATTAATAGTAATTTGGGACATCACAATAAGATGCCAAGACAGCTTTCCATCACTGGAATAAAATACCTGACACGGACCAATTTAAATGAGGAAAGGCTTATTTGGGCTCATGGTGTCTGTCTGTTGTATTCTTAAGGCACAGAAATTAAACATAGGAAAAGCATAACAGACCAGAGCTGTTAACCAAGGCCAGCCACCCAGAAACAAAGGGAGGTAAAGAATTAGGACAAGGTGGCTTGTTCAAGGACATATCATCAGTGACCTACATCCTTGAAATAGGCCCTACCTTCTAAGTTTTCCTCCTCCTCCTCCTAATAGTACGAACATGTAGAAACCAAGCTTTTAACACAAAGCCCTTTAAGAGACATTAAATTTCCAAACCAAAATAATAACAACAAGGACACCAGGAATGACAACAGGAAAAATATTAGTGTTGGAGACAGAAAAAAATTAAACCCATGTTCTTAGGTATAAAAATCATGTAGCCCCTATGGAATAAAGTTTAACAATTCCTGGGGAAAAAAAGTAAACATTGCAGGGTTCTGGTGGCTTACGCCTGTAATCCTAGCTACCCAGGAGGCTAAGATCTGAGCATTGCGGTTCAAAGCCAGCCCTGGCAGAAAAGTCTTTGTGACTCTTATCTCCAAGAAACAGAAGTGGTGCTGTGGCTCAAGTGGTAGGGCATGCACCATGAGCTGAAGAGCTCATGGACAGCACCCAGGTCCAGATTTCAAGCCCCACGACTAAAATAAAGTTAAACATTCAGTTGTCATATGAACCACTGTTCTACCTGTAGGAAACTAACCTCTGTAATAGAATATTTTCCTTTGAAAACTTTCATTTATTAATTGTAAAGGTGATGTACAAAGGGGTTAGTTACAGTTACATATGTAAGGTAATGAGTACATTATTTTCAGTGTTCCCCCCTCCCTCATTTTCTCCTGCTTTTCCTAACTCTTCCCTCTTTCTTCCCTACTCCCCTCCCCCCAAATTGTAAAGTTCATTTCCAGCATAGTGTCTAGTGAGTATTGTTGTTGCATTGGTTCTTCCTTTGTCCCACCATTTCTGAGTCCTCTTCCCTTTCCCAAATCAGATAAAATTATAAACAAGACAAAGGTTACCAAAATCAAAGGAAAACTTTAAATGTTCATAGGATCTCTTTTCAAAGTAGTCTAAATGCAGAAACCCAAGTGTTCACTGAATAATGAATAGATATGTGTTATGTTTATACAATGGCATATTATTAAACTATGTTTCAATGTAAATGAACCTCAAAAACATGCTATGTGAAACAAGCCATATATTGTATTTCATGACATCTATAATAGATAAATATGTAGATACAGGAAGATGAGTGTTTGCCAGGTGGGGGAATTCGAAGTAGGGAGTATAGGGAAGAAAGAACAACATTTTCTCAACCCTGTTAAATTCTAGTTTAATAGACAGGTAAGACAGGATAACTTTTCTCTTTGTAAATTTATTGCCCGCTTTTTAGCAAATCGAGGGAAGACAGTTTTCAGAAAAACTGAACACCAGAAAATTCTATGTATATAATTCAAGAGTACTTCTCCAAATCTTCTTGCTATCTCTACAAAATCACCTGGACCAATAGAATAACATTTTAAATACTCAAAGCAGAAATGGAAAGACTTGAAAAAAATTATATTAAGTGAAGTAATCCAGGCCCAAAGAAACATAAGTCCCATGGTTTCCCTTATTTGCAATAATTAGTATATGCAACAATGCTTGATAAGAAATGTACTCATTATATTGCCCATGTAATTGTAACCACTCGGTATGGTATTTTCACACACAAAAAAGAAAGAAATGTATCCATTACCTTGCTCATGTAACTATGATCCCTCTGTACAGTATTTTCAAAATAAAAAAAAAACTTATTAAGAAAATAAATTCTCTGGAGTTCCGGGAAGATGGAGGAGGAGAAGCTGGAATCTGAACAAGCTCTCGCATAGAAAGGAGTTTTAGAGTTCCAGTGAACAGTCCTAAGCCAGAGAATCACACCAAGTGTGTCATCACAGGACAGAGAGTTAGACAAGAGAGGGGAAGCCAAGGAAACGCAGCAGCTGCCGCTCCGGCGGCGGGGCCGCGGCGGCGGCGACCACCGCCGCGGAGACATACCTGAGACACAGAGAGTTGGGGACGAAGGAGCCAGACGCAGCGGACGAGCGGATTCTACTCAACACCAACAAGAACCGACAAGGAGCGAACATCTTCATCCTGCTGTTTGCAGACCAGAGACGACCCAGGATCCAAGACTCGGCGTGAGTACAAGCCCGACATCCTCACTCCTCAGGGAGCAGAGGAGGGAAGGCCACCCCTCCCCCCCCCCAGCACCGGTGATCTCCATCTTGGATACCAACAAAGTTCGGAGGAGCTGCTAGCTCCAGCTCAGGCCTTGGAATAAAATGAGTCATTTAGCAGGTCACAAGAACTTAACGGCGAAGTGACCTGCCAGACTCAGCTCCATCCAGGGAAAAGTCACCCAGCTCAGGCGCCAGCCATCGGAGTGCCTTGCTTCACTGGGTAACCAGAGCCAGAGGCTGCCCCTCCCTCTAGCAGCCTCGACAATCAATTGAAAAACAGAAACCCTGAGAATGGCTCCAGGCTGGGCGCTGTGAGCTTTATCACAAAATAGCCCCAGGGAAAAGCTACTGTTTATTGAAAGGCCTCAACTCTACCCAGAACCTAGCCTCATCACCACATCCCCCTCTTTTGTGACTCTCAAAGCAGACCACCCTCCCAGAAAACTAACCTGGGAGGGGGATCTCAAAATCTTGGGTAAAGCAGAGCATTTTTCTGCCTCTTCCAACCAACCGACTTAAGAAACCAATCAAGCCACAGGACCTCAAGCTGACCAGAGACTCCAACAAGAGACTGGTTGCAGACAAAAGGGAGATACAGGATTCTTCCCACTCCTCCCCCCCCAAAAAAAAAAATCAAAAGACTTTTTTTTCTTTTTTTTTTCTCTTTTTCTTTTTTTTTCTTTTTTTCTTCTTCTTCTTCTTTTCTTTTTTTTTTGCTTTTTTGTTTTTTGTTACCATATATATATATATATATAAATTTTTTTCCCTTCTAAAACTTTTATTAATCTTTAATTTTTGCCTCTTCTGAAAAAATAATTGTTTTCCAGTAACCTTTTTTTTTTCTCATCTTATAATTTTTATTTTAGGAATACGTGAATAAGAGTTTTCCTTTCTTTTCTTGTCTTCTTTCTCTTTTTCTTTCTTTCTTAATTATCTTTTTGTTTTTTATCTAGCTCTACTGAACTTCTGATCTTTTCTTCTCCCGTTCCCATCCTTAAAGCTTTTCACAACTCCTCTATGTCCCTCCCCTTCTCTGAACATATTCACATTCCTCTCTAAATAGACGGTCTTTTAACCTCTATAATAACATTAATTTTTACGTTTCTATTCTTTTTCTGGTCTCTCTTTATTCCCCTTTCCGTCTCTTCTTTTTCTCTCTCTCTCTACTTGCATCCTACCCAACCCATTTCCTGCACTGTGATTAGGACATAGTTAACTCTCCCTGTGCCTCCCCACACCAATCTATTCCTATTTTTTACCCACATCTCTCCCTAATCCTAATAATTTCTGGTTTTCCAAATTCTTTTCTGCGGTTCGAAGTCCTTTAACATATAGTCGTTTGATGTTGAATAGATGTATCTGTTGAACTAGATTGTATCTGTAGACTATTGACGGTACAAATGCAAACTTTGGTTGATGGTTGCCTTAAGATAGTGTTCTAGCACAAAACTGGTGCAATCTTTATCTCAAATGCGCCGAGTAAGCTGGAAAAACACAAGAAAAATGGCAAATTCGGGTATCTCAATTCCCAACCTTGATAATCAGGGATTAGAACAGATAAAGAATAATCCAGAGGAGAGTTCCCAAATAGCTCTACAAACACTAATAGCAAACATGATAAATGAGAAGTTTGACAATGTACAAAGGACTCTGTATGAGAGTGATAGGGAGAGAGAGGAGGCATCCCAGAAGTTTATACAGGAAAATCATAAGCGTGAGGAAGCTTCTCAAAAACTGATACAGGATTTGCGTGAACAACTTGAGAATACTCAAAGAGAAAGGGAGGAATGGCGTGAGCAGGCAGAGAACACTCAAAGAGAACTGCAGGAATCCCACAGAAGGGAGGAAACTAATCAAAGAGTAATTCACGAATTAAGAGACCAGGTAGAGAATACACAAAGATCACTAAAGACATTCATGGAATCCATTAACAAAGAGCTGAAGGAAGTCAGGGAGACCACAAAGGGAATGCTGAATGGAACCCAACAGAAGGAATGAGAGTCCAAAGAAATCATAACCAATCAACTAAGTGATTTGAGAACAAACACTGAACACCAAATTAAGGAAGTAAAGAAATTCATACAAGACCTAAAACAGAGCTTCAACAAAGAACTTGAAGCCATCAAAGCTGACCAATTAGAAGGAAAAGAGATAAAAAACAAAGTAGAGAGTCTTGACAGCAGGTTAGACCATGCAGAAGATCGAATCTCAGGGATTGAAGACAGCCTAGATATTATAGAGAAAGAACATACAACCATCCAAGACAAGTCCAAGAAATATGATAGGTCTATCCAACACCTGGAGGACACCATCAGAAGGCCCAATCTAAGGATAATGGGTGTAGAGGAGCACCTAGAAACAGAAGTTAATGGTCTAGGAAATTTGTTTAACAGGATCCTAGCAGAGAACTTCCCAAACATACAAAAAGATAGGCCTATTCAGATACAAGAAGCTTTTAGAACCCCAAATAGACCAGACCAGAATAGGACATCCCACCATCACATTATAATCCACACAGGATCAACCCAGACCAAGGAAAAGATCCTTAAAGCTGTCAAGGAGAAAAGGTTAATCACCTATAAAGGGAAACCAATTAGAATTACCTCAGATTTCTCAGCAGAGACAATCAAAGCAAGAAGAGCCTGGAATGACGTATGCCATGCCCTAAAAACAAACAACTATCAACCAAGAATACTGTACCCAGCTAAACTCTCCTTCATAACTGAAGGCCAAATACAAACCTTCCATAGCAAAGAAAAATTGAAACAATACATCTCCACCAAACCAGCCCTGCAAAAGATTCTTAAAGATGTCCTACACATAGAAAACCAACAAGACCACAACAAAGGCCAAGAAACTGCACCCAAACTGAGAATCCAAGAACCTTAGGAAGAAGCCAGTTTTCACAGCCCCCAAGAAGGTGGATAACATGGCAGGAACCCCCAAATACCTCTCAGTCCTATCTCTTAACGTTAACGGGCTGAACTCTCCAATTAACCGACATAGACTGTCTAGTTGGATTAAAAAACAAGACCCCTCTATCTGCTGCCTGCAGGAGTCACATCTTGCCCGTAAAAACAAACATATTTTCAAAGTTAAAGGCTGGAACAAAATCTACCAAGCAAACGGCCCTCATAAACAGGCGGGAGTTGCAATCCTAATATCAGATAAAATAGACTTCAAACTAAAATTCGTGAGAAGAGATAAAGAAGGTCGCTACATACTAATTAAAGGATCTCTCCTTCAGGAGGATATTACAATTCTAAATATCTATTCGCCAAACAATGGAGCACCCAAATTTATCAAAGAAACACTACTTTCCCTCAAATCCCATATAGATCCAAAGACATTAATTGTTGGGGATTTTAACACACCACTCTCCCCACTAGATAGATCAACTCGGCAAAAACTCAACAGAGAAACCGCAGATCTAAACAGCTGCATAGATCAACTAGACTTAACAGACATTTACCGAACATTTCACCCAGCAGCAACAGAATACACGTTCTTCTCAGCAGCACATGGAACGTTTTCTAAAATAGACCACATTTTAGGCCACAAAGCAAACTTGTCTAAATTCAGAAACATTGAAGTTATACCTTGCATTCTCTCTGACCACAAGGGAATAAAATTAGATCTGAACACCAAAAGCCATCAAAGAAAGTCTGGTATCACATGGAGGCTGAACAACACACTGCTGAATCATGAGTGGGTCATGGAAGAGATTAGAAAGGAAATTCAAATGTTCATGCTATTCAACAAAAATGAACACACAAATTACCAGCTCCTCTGGGACACAGCAAAGGCAGTACTCAGAGGCAAGTTTATAGCTCTGAGCTCCTACATCAACAAATTGGAGAGATCGGAAACTAACAATTTAATGACACATCTAAACCTCCTTGAAAAAGAGCAGCAAGATAAACCCCAATCCAGTAGACGGAAAGAAATAATCAAAATTAAATCAGAATTAAATGAATTAGAATCCAAAAAAACTATAGAAAGAATCAACAAAACAAAGAGTTGGTTCTTCGAAAAACTTAACAAAATTGACAGACCCTTAGCAAACCTTATCAGAAAAAGGAGAGAACACACCCAAATTAATAAACTCAGAGATGAGAATGGAAACATCACCACGGAAACAACCAAGATTCAGAACATTATTAGGGGATACTTCTCAAAACTTTATGCTAATAAGTTTGAGAACTTGACAGAAATGGACCTTTTCCTAGCAAATATTGACATGCCAAAACTAAACCAAGATGAGTTAAACCAGCTTAACAGGCCCATATCAAGCATTGAAATAGAAACAGCAATAAGAGACCTCCCAGCTAAGAAAAGTCCAGGACCAGATGGTTTTACAGCGGAATTTTACAAGGCCTTCAAAGCAGAGCTCACACCAATACTCCTCCAACTCTTCAATGAAATTGAAAGAGAAAGCTCACTACCGAACACATTCTATGAAGCCATCATAACCCTCATCCCAAAACCAGGCAGGGACTCATCAAAGAAAGAGAACTATAGACCCATTTCTTTGATGAACATTGATGCAAAACTTCTCAACATAATTTTGGCCAATTGACTTCAACAATTCATCCAAAAAATCATACACCATGATCAAACAGGATTCATTTCAGGGATGCAAAGCTGGTTCAATATACGCAAATCAATTAATATTATTCATCACATCAACAGGAGCAAGAATAAGAACCACATGGTTATCTCAATAGATGCAGAAAAAGCATTTGACAAGATCCAACACCCCTTTATGATGAAGGTTCTGGAAAAATTAGGAATCCATGGAACATTCCTCAATACAATAAAGGCTGTATATGACAAACCTACAGCCAGCATTATACTCAATGGTGAAAAACTAAAGCCATTTCCTCTTAACTCAGGAACAAGACAAGGATGCCCACTCTCTCCACTTCTCTTCAATCTAGTATTAGAATGCCTAGCTACAGCAATAAGACAAGATGCAGACATAAAGGGGATCCAAATAGGGAAAGAAGAAATAAAACTCTCCCTCTTTGCAGATGACATGATCTTGTATTTAAAGAATCCCATAGACTCCACTCCCAAATTACTCAAGCTGATTCAAAACTTTGGCAAAGTAGCAGGTTATAAAATTAACCCCCAAAAATCAATGGCTTTTCTATATGCCAACAATGAGAAAAGTGTGGCTGAAATTAGGAAAGCAACTCCATTTGTAATAGCCCCACAAAAAATAAAATACCTAGGAATTAACCAAAGAAGTGAAGGACCTCAATGATGAAAACTTTAAAATCTTGAAAAAGGAAATCAACACAGAACTTAAAAAATGGCAAAACCTCCCATACTCCTGGATTGGCAAGATTAACATCGTGAAAATGGCAATACTTCCCAAGGCTATCTACAAATTCAATGCGATACCTATCAAAATTCCACCCTCATTCTTCAAGGAAATAGAGGAGGCAATCCAAAAATTCATATGGAACAATAAAAGACCCCGAATAGCAAAAACGCTCCTCAACGGAAAGAACACTGCTGGAGGAATATCAATACCAAATTTCAAACTCTACTATAAAGCCATAGTAATCAAAACAGCTTGGTATTGGCATAAGAACAGACCTCAGGACCAATGGAATAGACTTGAAAACCCAGAAATGAACCTACAGACCTATAGCCATCTAATCTTCGATAAGGAAGCTAAAACAATAGAATGGAAGAAAGACAGCCTCTTCAGTAAATGGTGCTGGCAAAATTGGTTAACTACATGTAGAAAACTAAAGCTAGATCCTTATATATCACCCTGCACCAGAATCAACTCCAAATGGATCAAAGACCTTGAACTCAAAGCAGACACTCTGAAAACATTACAGGATGGAATAGGAGAAACCCTAGGTCTCCTTGGCTCAGGTCGAAATTTTCTGAATAGAGACCCGGAAGCACAACAAATCAAAGAAAGGTTGGACAAATGGGATTGCATAAGATTGCAGAGCTTCTGCAGGGCAAATGACATAGCTGGCAAGATCAAGAGAAAGCCCACCGATTGGGAGAAGATCTTTACTAGCCATACAACGGACAAGGGTCTCATATCTAAAATATACTTGGAACTCAAAAAATTAAACCACCCAACAACAAATCCTCAAAGAATCAACTGCCCAATAAATAAGTGGGCGAAAGACTTAAAGATAAGCTTCTCTGAAGAAGAAACAAGGATGGCCAATAGACACATGAAGAAATGTTCAACATCCCTAGCCATAAAAGAAATGCAAATCAAAACAACATTGAGATATCACCTCACTCCAGTTAGAACAGCAAAAATCAAGAACTCTAACAACAACAGATGCTGGAGGGGATGTGGACAGAAAGGAACCTTACTTCATTGTTGGTGGGAATGTAAACTTGTTCAACCACTTTGGAAAGCAGTATGGAGGTTCCTCAGAAGACTTCACATAGATCTCCCCTATGATCCAGCAATCCCACTTTTGGGCATTTACCCAAATGTTTACAAACAAGACCACACTAAAGCTACCAGCACAACTATGTTTATTTCAGCATTATTTACCATAGCTAAGATATGGAACCAACCCAGATGCCCCTCAGTAGATGAATGGATCAAGAAAATGTGGTATATATACACAATGGAATTCTATGCCTCCATCAGAAAGAATGACATTTCCCCATTTGTTAGGAAATGGAAAGGTTTGGAAAAAATTATATTAAGTGAAGTAAGCCAGGCCCAAAGAAGCATAGGTCCCATGGTTTCCCTTATTTGCAATATCTAGTATAGGTATGAGTCAAGTGGAAAAGATCAGATAATGTGATGTTAGGAAAATGAACCCTTAAATATGTATTTTAATGTTTTCGTTTCTTTCATGCATGTGTTTCTAACACATTTATAAGATTATTTCTTTGTTGCTTTGTATGTCCCTCCCCCACAGTGTAACCCCCGCTTTCACTATATTTGATGTCAGTATAACATGTGGAGGAGATGGGGACAAACAAGTCGTTTAAGGATTCAGGTGGACCTGTTGCAACAATGAGAAGTACAAAATGTCATGTCAAAACCAGCTTTACAATGTCGGTGTGGGGTGGGGGAGGGGGGTATAATTGGGTGGGGGGAGGGGGGTAAAATTGGGTGGGGGGAGGGGGGAGGCGGGGAAGGGAATGAAGGGTAAACAAAGGAGGAGGCTGCAATGCTTGGTAAGAAATGTATGCATTATCCTGCCCATGTAATTGTAGCCCCCCTGTACAGTATGTTCTCAAATAAAATAAAATACAGTTAAAAAAATAAATAAATAAATAAATTCTCAAAGCAGTTTTCATGGGTCTCTGGTACTGCTCATCACTGAAAGTGAGCTAAGCTCAGAAAACTTCTGTGCTTTATAGACTACTCATCTCTTACCATGTGATCAGAAAACTCATAATTGTCACTAGTGTAGGTTTAAGGTAGGTCTTTGAATTCTTTACTGTGTCCAAAAAAGGTCAAGTATAAATGAAGATTCTTACTAGATTTGTAAAATATTTCTCTGAAAGATGTCTTCTGAAATCATATCATACTCTTCCCTCACAGTGAACCTGATTGTCCGTAACAAAGTGCCTACGTTTCAACTTTGTTCTTGGATCTTCCATCAAGTGAAAGCTTTCAAAGTAATCTCTTCCTCCACTGCCTATAAGAAAAATGTCTGACAAGCCAGGGAAATGGCAATATAACTAACTGTTGAAGCTGAATCTTTACTAGTGATACACTTTTCCATCTTCAAGTTCCCATACCACGTAGCCAGGTGCAGTTCTCATCAATCTATACCCTTTACAGGAAAAAATCTTCCAGTAAATATCCATTTTCAGGTTGGTCATTGCTAGATTTGTACTTAAATGTCTTTGTTATAAATAAATGTAACAATAGAGTTTTGTGTGGAAATAATGATATCAAATAACCATTAGGCTTCTGGGTGATTAATGGCCTAATTATGTTGAAGGTCATTTGGCTGGGGCTTGGATAAAAAGCATTAAAACATGGGCTATTACCCAAAGCAACAGGTTTTTTTCAGAACTCCCATTTTTGCCCTGAATACGATAACACTCACATTTCAACTCACAGATGGAGGAGAGAGACATTTAACTTCGACTTACATCAGCTTTCCTTCAAGGCTCCCAGGTGGTCAGCAAATCTTTGATGCATGTAACCTGGTTTTCTTCTCGTGGTGCAATTCCCAAATTTCTAGTCTGCAAAGGCTCTCATTCTTACTCCAAGCAATTTCTATACAACTTGATCTTCCAATATACAACTCAGAATTAACAAAATGCAGGGCTGTTGATCCACTTGTGGATAACTTTCAGCTTCTTTTTCTCTGAGCAACTGGAAAGGTCTCTAGTATTTCCACTGGGGTGGAGGGGAAGAAAGCCCCTAATAAAAAATAAAAAATATTGTGTCATCAAAACTAGAGGTAAGCTTGCTAAAATGAAAACAAAGGACATTATCTAGAAATAAAAGTGTATCTTAGGTAGATTTCAACATAGTATCCTTTACTTGAGTATATTTTTCATGATGTACAGGGTTTCCTTTGTTGTTGGTCAATTACTTTCTTCTCTTTCCTTTTTGTCGTAACAGGAAGCTATTAATATTGTAATAGAAAACAATCACTTCAGTTTTGCTACAGCAAGAATTTAAGACAAGTCAGAAAGGTTAAGAGAATTCCTCGCTGATGTTTGCTTATTCTGGACCTTACAATGGCCATGATCTTAGGTCTAAGGAAATGTATTTCTATTAGAGATTTGATTTTTCAGGAAACCTGTGTGTCTATTTTTTTACAGTTTCTTATCTCTTCCATACCCCTCCTCATCCCCCACAGACACAGGTGTCAGTACCTTTCCCCAGACCTCACTATGAGAAACCATAACATTGTAACAGTGATAGCCTTCATAAATGTCCTATAATCAATAGTTCTGGTTGCCATTTTTTTAGTTTTGACAAAATACAACTTATTCTTTTATTGAAAGGTAATTATTATTTCATCCAAAATATTTACTATAATTGAGCAAAATGAAACTTGGTAGGTTCTATAACTTTAAAAGACTTTTTCACACATTTCTACCTTCTCTTCAAATGCAAGTGCCAGTGCACTTTATCTATTGGTTTAGGGTAAGCAAATAACTTCAAGGCAGTTTGGGCCTTTGCAGTTCAAATTGTGAATAGTTGGGAGAATTCAATATTGTAGACCACCTTTTCCATTCACTCTTTGCATTTTTAACAGGGAGATGCATTGGTTATTTTTGAAATAGAGAATAGAGAGATCAGTACTATGTATTTATCTAGACTATTGAGATATAGAGACCTCACAAATGTCTGTAGATTCTTTTTTGTAGTTGTGTCTAATATTGCATTTTTTTCTTTGCCAGTGCTGGGGTTTGAAAGTAAAGCTTGCTTGTTCATCTGGCACTCTTTTTCCCTGCTCTGTGCTGATTACTTTATAGGTGAAATCAAAAAGACTTTTAGATAGAGTCTAGTGAACTTTTCTGTCCAGATTAGCTTTGAAATGCAATCTTCCAGATCTCAGCCTCCTGAGTAGCTAGGATTACAAGCATAAGCTACTAGCACCTGGCATTTATTTTGTATATTCCAGACATTAAATGTTTTAATTTGAATATTCTGTACCCCTTAATTCCCTAATATCAAGTCTAGCTGATGGACTCTAACCAAAGAACCTACCTTCTCAGGAAGTTGTCTGAATTTTGATTTTTGATTGAGTGACCCTGCTGACTGCTTGTTTGCAGCCACACAAGAGTAAGTATTCCTAACAGATTACTCAGGCTTCATTCCATTCTCCAATTAAGCCATAAAGTCTTACAACAATTGTCTTGGCATTGCATAATGGAGTCGTGGACATCAGCTATTATCCCACAGAGATGCTCTTAGCTATTACATATTTCAAGGTCTATTCTCTTCTAAACAGCAGGAACTCAGTCATGTGGTTTGGTCAAGACGAACAGAAATATTTCTTGTCCTAAAAGTTTCTCTCTCACCAATTTCTTCCTGTTATCTTATCTTTAAATAGTTGCACATTGCTACCCTGTGGCCAACATTCTGTTTTTAGACAGTTCTCCCCACTAGGCTGAAATGTGGCTTAACAGGTGAGCACTGAATAGTAAGCTATGTGTGTGTCCCAAGCCACAGCTTGTCAGATAAGATGCTGAGAAGAGTGATGCCTGAGGGCTAGATTGCAGAGAGTGAACTTTGGAGGCCAAAGTCAGTTTCAAGTACACAAAAGTTCACTGACATTTGCACTATCTTGTATCATTTGTCCACCAGCCCAATACACACACACACACACACACACACACACACACACACACACACACACACACACACACACACACACACACACACACATACACACAGCTCCTCTCCCCCATCAGAGTATAGAAGGTCATATTCCTTGCCTCAAACACAGGCTGAGATTAATCTAATTGGGATGAAAACCCTTATGCCTTTAATGGGGAGGTGACAAGGTTCGAAATTGCTGATATGATATGGAAGAGGGCTGTCTTTTTTTGGGGGGGGGCAGTTGAGGGGCTTGAACTCTAGGCCTGGGCAAGAGTGTTGTCTTTTAGGATAACTGATTCATTACACAAGAATAGAAAAAAAAATAGACCCATGACTCTTTCATACTGAAGAGAAAAAAAGGAGTGAATGTGCTGATATATATTACAAATTATATATTAGGTGTATTATATATATATATATATATATATATATATATATATATATATATAGTCTCTATTCTTAGTTCTTGATGTATAGTTCCTAAAACAATTAGAATTTCTTCAGAAGTATATTTTGACATGCTAATGGCAATACTGATGGCTAGGGACCTCTAGATAATTCCATTATAGAAACTGGTCATAGGATTGAGCAAAGATAAAGCTTGAGTTTGTTACCAAAGGCCAGTGGCAATAGTGATTCATGTTTATGTAATGAAGCCACCATGATAATCCAAAAAGACAAGATTTCAAGAGCTTCTTAGTTGCTGAAGCCGTGGAGGTTCCTGTAGAACATGGAAGCTCCCCACCCTCACACTAGTGCATATACTTTGCTTTATGTATGTCTTCCCCTTAGTTGTTCATATATATATATATATATATATATATATATATATATATATATAAATTTATGTGTATATATATCTTTTGTGATATCCACTGCATAAATAGATAGATATAAGTGAACTTTCCCTGAGTTCTGTAAGTTATTATAGGAAATTAATCTAAAGCAAGGACAGAGTCATGGGAACTCTAGTTTAGAGCCAGCCAGTCAGAAGTAAATTTAGGTGCTAGTTGTACCTTAACTGGGGGAAAGTCATTGTTGTGAGTCTAGACTCAGCATCCTGTAGGATATGATAGTCTTCAGGTAGATAGTGTTAGAATTTAGTTAAATTGTAGAAGTCCAAATTGGTATTCACTGGAGAATGGCCTTGGGGCAGGGGGGAGGGAATTACAAATAATCACAGGAGTGTTATATATACACAGATTTTTTTCCTATATGAAATATCACACCTTCCAGACACAAAAGCTCACCATTGGCTGTCTTTTTCTCCTCTGGTTAAAAAACTGTGGATGCCATATAAATAGACATTCTTGATTTTATTGACACAAATCAGGCCTAACTTACCTGACAGAATCTAGTGTGGGAACTATGTAGAGGTATGATAGCCGATCAGAGACTCATGTCCTTCCAGCTTTCTTGGAACACAGTGGTGTTGATTCTCATGCTATGTCCTAAAGTGCTTGAGCCATAAATATAATGCCTTGGTACTCTACAACAACCGAACCTGGTGAGTTTTATATCATCATCCTTCAAAATGACACAAATTTCTAAAGCTTTGGAGAAAATTTTAAATTAATTTTCCTTATATACATATACAAACAATTGTCATATATACAGGGCACAATGTGATACTTTGATTTATGTATGCATTTGAAAATTTTTAAATCAATAATTAGAATATCCACAACATTAAATTTTCATTGTTTCCTATAGAAAATGCACCCAGAATTCTCTCATGTAGCTGTTTTGGCATGTAAAATGTGTTACTGTTAATATTCAACCAGTTTTGCCATGAGCACTAGTTTGCTTTTTTCCCTTGGAAGTTGAGTGTGCTGCAGTCACTCATAGTGAACAAGGTTCTACTGTCCCCTAGGTCTAGCCAAAGAGACTCCTTTGGAGCAGCCTTCTGCCTTTTGGACTTGCCTTTTGCTAGCATCCTACTCTAACGTTTACACTCTTTAAACAAAAACTGAAAATCAGCTTAACCTCTAGAAATTAATATTGTCAAGTGAAGGATTCAATGATTAACAGTTCAAGATGTGACAGTCTCTTGTTTTCCTTGAATTGAAGTTTTATTTGGTTTTCCTTTCTGGGTGAGAGGAAATAATTTGTCTTTTAATTTCTCATCATTAGCTAGAAAAACTCATGTGTATTTCTCCAATTTTATAATTAGAATCTGCTTTTCCTTTGAAATTGGTTCCAGCAAATAAATCCTGCAAGCACAGACCTTGATTTCCAAAAGACTATTATTCCTATTTCAGTTTCTGCGAGTGACTCTGTGTGTGTGTGTGTGTGTGTGTGTGTGTGTGTGTGTGTGTGTGTGTGTGTGTGTGTGTGTGTGTGTGTGTGTGTGTGTGTGTGTGTGTGTGTGTGTGTGTGTGTGTGTGTTTCAGACCTGGGGCTTGAGCTTAGGGCCTGGCTTTTTCTCTGCTCAAGGCTGATACTGTACCACTTGAGCCACAGCTCCATTTATGGCCTTTTGGTGGCTAACTGGAGATAAGAGTCTTACAGACTTTCCTGACCAGGATGGCTTCAAAACACAGTCCTCAGATCCCAGCCTTCAACACCTGGTTCCATTTGAGTTGTTGATCCACTAAAACCCATACTGAGTTTTGTTCTTAGTGTCCCTGATGAGATTGCCAGGTCTCCTTCCTTAAGCCACTTAAAACCATGAATTCTTCCATTAAGTGTCCTGCTTCTAAATGATTATACGATAGTTCTCAAACATTCTTCCCTCAAAGAGATATTTCCATTGGTCTTCCCATATAGAATTATGTGGGTTTTTTTCTTCTATTGAGTTCAAAGCTCCATAAGTTTTGTGTTCAGCTAAGATAAATCCCTGATGGGTGATCACATCAATCTGGCTATTTCCTCCTCAGTGTCTCAAAACTCTCTACTCAATTCACAATTACTCACTAGCCCTAGAATGAGCTAAAACTGAAGTTAGCTATTAGACTTAATTATCCTACCTCTGCCTCTTATTTTGATCTTACTTTCAGTTTAGCCTCAAGTGGAACACATGCATAAACCACACACAAACATACACAAACATAGCGTCAAGAAATTTTTAATATTCTCTCACATACATTCAACACTATACAATGTTTCTTTAGGAAGTTCTGTGGCACAGCTTTCATAAGACACAGAAATGAAAAGTATTGGCACTGGGCACAGATGGCTCATACCTATAAACCTAGCTAGTCAGGAGGCTGAGATTTGGATCACCATTCAAAATCAGCCTAGGCAGAAAAGTCTGGGACTTCAACTCCAAAATAAGAAGGTATATAGCTTATATATATATATATTAATATATATATATATAAATAAATATATAAATGGATAGATAGAGGTAGAGATATATGTATATATGTAGTATACATTGTGTTTGTGTGTGTGTGTGTGTATAGTGTGTGTGTGTGTTTGCAATGTAGCCCACAATCATTACAAGCTACTGAGAAGGCAGTCTCTTTTCTTTCATAGTTCACTACATTCTTCACTATGTTCTTCTCTTTTCCTTCTTTACATGTTCTATTAAGATCTCAAGATATTTTTATCTCTGGGCTCCTAGAGCTTTTACTTTCTTCTCTAGATTTCTGACCTAACAACTAATTTATTTGCGTTGATTATTCTATCAATGAGAAAAACTTAAGAACGTATTATTGGCATATTATTCAGAAACTCAAATACTCCCTCAATTAACATCTGTTGTTATATCTCCAACATTATCTGTGGGGATATGTTCATAGAGTTCTACATAAAAATCACATTGTCTTCCTCATTTCAGTATTCTACATTGGAAGGACCTCTCCACTTTTGACAGAGGAATGTTCCCAGACCATTAGACAACAGTTAGGCCAGTACATGTACTTTTTGTTATAATTAAGAGAAAGATTGTCATTTCATGTAAACACTAACAGGCTGTTAAATTGTGCATCTTTGGTCACAATGTTAGTTAAAATTTAAGAATGAATATAGTAAGAGTGAACTACCTCTCTCTTCACATACACACACACACACACACACACACACACACACACACACACACACACACACACACACACAGCATCAAGTAGATCCTAAACACCCACTCCAGGGCTTTCTAACCGATATTTAAACTTCTCCAGTGATCTTCAACTCACACCCATCCTACATGAGCAATATGGAAGAAATATGTTGAATTAAATTAATTTGCACAGATAATGAGGTATGGGAAGGTGGAAAATTTGTTGACAGTCTGAATTTTGTCCTGGGATCATACACAAAGGAAAAACAAAGGAGGAAGATCTTTTTACAAATTCCTCAAAGGTTGAATGGAAACAATAGAGAGACTATGATGTCACAGCAGGGTATGAATAGTAGTTTTCTGTGGTGTCCAAAAGGGACAGTAGCAGCAAGACAGTGGACGTTTGTATGGACTTATAGACAAGAATTAGATGGTTCTGCTTTTCTCAGTGCCTTCATACTGGACAAGACTCCTCACTTGAAGGAGTTTTAATTACTCAGATTACTGAGTGGGAGTACACTTAATAAAGGCAAGAATTTTAGTTGGAAAAATAAGGAAAACCCTATAGCT
Source organism: Dipodomys merriami (assembly GCF_024711535.1). Classification (NCBI taxonomy): domain Eukaryota; kingdom Metazoa; phylum Chordata; class Mammalia; order Rodentia; family Heteromyidae; genus Dipodomys; species Dipodomys merriami. The sequence continues at coordinate 33,873,186 of NW_027204492.1, read as the reverse complement.
AGGTCTCTAGACAATATTTGAAAATTCTCAAGAATTTTCAGATAACAAGAAAAACTCATATATTTGTGAAAACTCAGGAAATGTTGTTTCCACAAGTTTTCCTTTAACTTAGGGGATGACCTTCCAACAACTAAAACATATGCAGAAATATTGTCAACCTAGAGATGGCACAGACCAGTAATGACAGGTAACAACGCAAAATAGGTAATGGAGCATTATGCACCTCCAAATAGAATACACCATCACTTATGAAGCTAAAAGAAAAAATATCAACATAAATCTGATCTAGCTTGTAGAATTAAGTGCCAATTTACAAGCAAGTACCGGATAGAGTAACATATTAGATGACAATTGGCAATACCAACAAACAAAACTGATAATATGGGAAGGTTTTGAAAAAAAGCACTTTCTTTAGCACATAAATTACAAGGGAAACAATGTAGGAGTCTCCAGATATAAACATATTTAAAGAGAGGTGAAGCATAATTAAACTATTGCTTAAGGTTGTACATTAAACTAATAAAATTATAAAGAAACTAATTTCCATATGGTCAGGATTATAATTCCTTGTGAAGGGAGGGAAAAAGTTTTTGTTAAGAAGAGTAGATAGTAAATTTCTATTTTTTAGTCCATCAATGTCTATACGAGTTTTGGCTTCGTTTTAGTCTCTCCATTCTCTTAGATTTTACAATAAAAGAGTAGTGTGTAAAATGCTATTACATTGTTTCACATCAGTTATGTATTCACTTTATAGTAATGATATATGAATATCCAGCCAAAATATTCACAAATTGATAGCCTTGATTTAGATGAGCAAGTCTAGAATGGTCTAGTTACTGAGGGAACACAAAAGAGAATATTCATGCAATATTCACAATCCTACAGAAGACAGAGAGGGGAGATATACAGGGGGAGGAAGGGAGAGAGTATAAAGAGAAATCACACAATATTGCTCTTACTCAACAGAATTCTTGCACTGCTACTATTTCTGCAATATAGAGTTTTCTTGGGATTTTTGCAAAATAAACAACAAAAAACTATTTTTAGAACGGTATGCATAGATATTTGGACAAATAAAGTCAGTTAACAACGTGCACGATCAGAGTCCAAATCCATCAAAAGCCCTACCTAAAAATTCTAATATCTGGCTAGTTTGTTCCCAACCTTACTATCAGTGACTATGCAAGAGCAAAGTCAACCAAATGGACACTTTGGAAATTTCATAATCTCAATAACACTTAAATTTGTCAAATAGCTGTGCTTTAAAGTTCAATCCATAGGAATAATGAAGGCGAGTTCACATTAAAGTGAGATTTGGGCTAGCCATATCTATCAACTTAATCAAATCATTTAGAGTATTGTTCCCCACAGAAGTTCAAAGTGATAACAACCTTTATTTCAAGGTCAGGACCTCCAAGTCTTTAATGAATTGGTTTTGAATAACACCATCTTTCTATATATTTAGAAGTAAACCATAAATGCTCTTCACAGCAGTTAAGTAGCATTTAAACACTGCCCTAAGACAAACAAGGTTATTTCTGTAAGAAATATTTTTAAACATTAGTTTTAGCTAGCTAGCGAGTCAAGGACTTGCTGAGATTAATATTTTCCTAGCATAGTCATGGCGATAAAACAAGATACTGTTCTTTACAGAACTGAAAAAAAACTTTGACTTGCTATAAAATGAAATGATCAACTAACCAGTGTGTGTTAGAAAAATACCCATTGGGCACCAGTGGATCACACCTGTAATCCTAGCTACTTAGAAGTTTAAGATCAAAGGATCATGATTCAAAGCCAGCCCAGACAGGAAAGTCCATGAGACTCGTATCTCCCATTAGTTACCAAAATGCCAGATGTAGAGCTTTGGCTCAAGGTATACTTGAACCAAAACTCAGAATAGCCTTGAGTGAAAAAGATTAAGGACAAGGCCTAGACCCTGAGTTCAAACCCCAGGACTAGCACACACAAAATACTCTATATATTAGAATCCCATTTAAAAATAAATAAATTTTAGGGCCACATTGTTACCTTGATCTTAATGAAGTACTTCTGGAAATAATATTTTATGCTGAAAATATAATTAGCATTACAATTTCTAGAAGAGCAAATACAAAATTAAACATTTTTAGTAGGCAAAGTAATTCTGGGTAGATTTTTATTACTAATAATTAATTAAAATTACTGATGTCCCAAAAAACATGCCTAAGGCATTTCTTAAAGTTGTAGCAGGGATGGAGTTTCACAGTTCCCTGGCACTTGTCTCTCAAGCACAACTGCCCAGTTATCAAGACATTTGCCCCTGTGTTGCTAACTCTGCAGATCATGGTTACTTGGCCACTATGCACATACACTCCAACCACTTTAAGAGCAGATAAATGATTTCTGTTACATGGATACTGCCTTCTTCTCTTATGTTGCTACTCTGCTTCTTCAGTTGACTTCAAGACTAGAAGTCTAGACTCCCTAGATGCAAATGGCCCATTTTTCTTTCCATCAAAAGAGAATATTTACTCTTTATTTTACTTGAAATTTCCAATGCACTGACAGGATTATTATCTGCTCCTCACTATAGTTGCAATTTCTTGTCCACTTTGGCTGTCCATTTTCTTTTCCTCTGTGACCCGGGATGATTGATTGTTGTCATTATTTTAGAGTTCCTTACCCACTCTATGACCTGACTTCTGGCATTTATATCAGCTACCACTATCTACTCTGCCCTAGTATTTTCCTCATGCTACCTGTTTTCTTTACTGAAATTGAACTTCAGGACCAAAACCAATGCCAGCCATATCCACCTAGTCTTTTCCAAAAACTTACAATGAAAACTGTAGCTTATTTGACCATATATTTAGTGATAGTTCTCATCCAATTCTTTGTAAATATAAGCATTTACTTACATAAATCTCATAACTCAAATGACCACCGTGGAAACAAACATTGCAGTAATTATTTGATGATGAGAATTTTTTTCTTCCTTCAAACAAATAGTTATTTATGTTGAACAGCCCCCACAAATAACATGTCCAGGGTCATATATCAGTAGAATTAATTTTGATGTTGACATTTACCCTCTTTTCTTTCAGATAAACATTTACTTCTATGGATTAGATAATACAAATAATGAGCCTAGAAATAAACACTACTTCATGTAATTTTAGAAGTGGCTCCCCCACCTTCTTCAGAAAAAAGTTATATGAATTAGACCTTCAACTAATTTGTTTAAAATCCACCATCACTGGAGTTGATTTCAGTGATTACCCCTTCTCTTTCAAATAAGCCTTTACTAACACAGAACAGACAACTAGCAGAGAACCAAATTTACTGGGTGTAATTTTGGCAATGGCTTTTTAATCCTTTCTTCTTTTGGATAAGCAATTGATTATACTAGCTAGACCACACAGTTCTCTCTTCTAGTATCAAATACCATTAAATTTGAATTAATTTTGCCATTTACCCAGAGCTTAACCTTTTGGTTTTTATCTGTTTCTTTGCCTAGTCTTAATATGAAGCCTACTCTTCCTACTCTTGATCTTCATTGTTCGCTGTTAGCACTCCATTTTCCCTTGTCATTCTCCCATAAGAAGTAATTTATTTTGAGTTGACATCTATAAATTGAAAAGAAGTTGCCCCATAATGTAGCATCAGCTTTGTTGTAGAAAAAATCCGTGTAATAAAAGCAAATAGTCCAGCATATATTTAATACATTGAGAGGAGTACCATGCATGATATAGCCTGTCCCCCTCTTAGTCCATTTGTGTTGCTATTTAAACTTTACCCAATATATGTTAATTTATTTTATGAAAACAAATTAATTTTCTCATGCTTCTAGGGACTGGAAAGTTCCAGATCAAAGCAGTTGCAGGTCTGGTTGTCTGGTGATACTTGTTCTCTGCTTCTAATATGGTATTTTTATTGCTACTTTTAAAGGGAAGAAACCATGCATTTTCACATGACTCAGGGCAAAAGGATAAGAAATCGTGAATGCTGAATAAAACTTCTTTCTGGTGATCCTTAACTCCATTCATTCGGGGAGGAACCATTATGCCCTAGTCATCTTTTAAATGCTCTACACATTCACCATCAGTTTTCAATATCTGAATTTTGGAGGAGACACATCCAAACTACAACATTCTCCATACAGAGACAACCTTTGACTAGCTCTGCCTTTTATTGTATATTTTATCATATATATGGTATCATACATTTTATCATATATATAAATTGAAAGGAATATCCAGAGAAAGGAGCTGAGTTCAGTTATGCTTCAGCCAAACCGTTTTGAGCCTACTTAACACCATTCACTTTTTTTCTGACATTTATTTGGGTATGCCTACTCTTGAAGAAATTCAGAAGGAAAACAAATTCTGCTCAACTTTTCTTCAAGCAATCACTCTCAATGTTTTTTTCAAAATATTCCTCAGACCTGAGCATGAGCGGTCATGAGGCCTTTTTTTTCCTACAAACAAAATTTTTCAGCCTCTCAGAGACCTGAACCTAGACAATGTCATGTAGTGACCATAGCAATGGCATCCCAGGTTAAAGTCTATGGGTTTTCTATGTAGTGTCCAGTTGATAGCATTTCTCCCAGGACACACATAAGATTGGACATGCAGTCTCTTGAGAGTGAGTACAACCTGAATTTCAAGATGTAGTTAGGATTTTTTTGTTCTGTTTTTTCACATACCTCTCAGTGCAGCTAAAGAACTCTTCAACACAATATAATAGCTTCTTAAGGAACTGAGAATGTGGCTTAGCATAGCATGCTGTTTTCACAGCATGCATGAAACCCTGGATTTCATTCCTTAGTTCCACATAAACAGAAAAAGCCAGAGCAGCATTGTGACTCAAGTGGTAGAATGCTACCCTTGAACAAAAGAAGCAGAGAGACAGTGCCCAGGCCCTGAGTTCAAGCCCCAAAACTGGCAAAAATAGCTTCCTAACATGATAGCCTAATGAGACATGAAAATAATGATGTCTTGTTTTATCTCTTTTTCAAAAAAAAATATGATCACATATTCCCAGTGTGAGCAGTGTTGCTATCTTTGTTAACATTCTGACATAGAATTCTGTGTTGAGGCTATTTTAGAGAATCTAGAGTTTTTAGTGTCCATAAACATATCTATGCTAGATGTTTTAAGGAATGTAAAGTTCAGTTCACCAAAATGTACATAGCTCAGTGGGCTAGACTGTATTATGTACCTATGTAATCAATGTTGGACATATATGCACTAGAACATCAGAACTTCTGTTATCCTTTTCCTCAAGAGGATGACAGAAATCATTCTAGATTCAAAATGTTGTAGAACACAAAGGTTTGCTTCTTTGTATAATAGCAGAGTGTGCAGGGAGTCTGCTAACTAAATAGTACAAACACCAAGAAAAATTCTCAGAGTAATATTATTTATAAGTTGTACACATCTGTTCATGCACATCAATTGACTATCAATTTAGAAATATTATAAACATTTCTAAATGATGTCTTATATGCATACAATGAGTGCTGACAAGAACAGTGAACCAGGAAAAGAAAAATCCAGGTATTGCCATTTTTAAGCCACCATAATATCCAATGCAAGTTATCTTAAAATCTTTGCCAGTTCAACAAAGTTTCAGAACTATACCTTCATAATTCCTAGGATCCTAACAAGAGACACTAATTATAATCTGGAGCAAAATATAAGCCTTAGCTCTACCAGCTTTCTTCATATCTAGGCATGTCTGGAAATATATTTTTTTAATCTCAAAGAAAGAAAAAACTCCTCTCTCTATCTCTACTATTTTATTTAAATGGAAATGTCTACATTAGTTAATAGGATTCTGAATGAGTTTCAAGGATTTTTCTCTTCCATGTAGAATCAAATGTGTGCTGGCAAGTATTCAACAACTGACTCTCTAAGGAGACAACAGCTCTTGATTTTTAGGATTTACATTTTACAATTGTGTAAATATTTCACCCCCACACTCACCAAACTGGTTCTCTGAACATGGAATTGAGGAGAGTGGTATAGGATTAACTCTTAAGAGATGGTGTGAACTGCACCCAGGTATCTGACCAGAAACGTAGTTCATTCAGAAAGGAAAAAAAAGTTAAAAAGATAAATAATAGCTTGCAGTTCTCAAAAGCTAAATAAATGTTATTTTTATTCTCTTTTGATGGTATACAAAAAAAGTAAAACAGTCTTATTGCAAAAAGATAAATCAGAAATTGTAGTCAGCCCATTTGGATTTAATCCTAATTCAATCAGACATTACTAATGTTTTGGAGCTTTAAAATACTCATGTAGGGTAAGTTAATAAGGCAGAACTTGTAGAATTCTAAAAACAAGCTGATATAGTAGCCCATGCCCATAATCACAACTATTCAGGAGATGGAGTTTGGAGGAGTGTGGTAAAAAGCTAGCACGGGTAAAAATAGTAAGATTATCTCAAAAACAAAATACTATCAAAAGGCTCTGGGACTGACTCAAATGATATAGTGCTTGCCTAATATGTTTGAGGCCCTGAGTTCAAATGTTAGTATTGCCCCCCAAAATTCTGAGAACAATGATTAACATACCCAATAATATGTGAGCTCTTTTTATCATCATCACCACCATCTACAGAATTTGTATAACAAATAGTGTACGTCCTTCACCGAAAATGTTTGAAAATTGGAAATATTGCATGTAAACGTAGTTTATAATGTATAAACACTGTTCTAATCTAAGATATTATTTTCATGATCATTTTCTGGCCTTGGACATGTAAGGAAACAGAAGGAAATGTATTCCATCTTTCTCTAGAAAGACAAAAATAAGAGAGTCTAATTCTATATAAAGGGTATAGCAGTAGTCTCAGTCATAGGGAAATTTTTAGACCTGGAGATCGTGAAAATCATTGCTGACCTCAAATTATAGGATGACTTCTCAATAACAAATACTGCATGGTGCATAGTACAGAACAGGCACATAGTCCAATAGAATAGTGTCAAAGTTCTTGAAATAATCCCATACAGCCATAGTCATTTGAATGTTGATAAGAAGACCCAAACTATGTGTTGCAGAAATGGTAGCTGAAAGCAGCCATCCCAGAAGACCACGCAGACACCACTATCACAGAAAAAGGAGGTTTATAAGGAGGTTTATAAGAGGGGGTGACAAGGCTATCTCCCTCATGGGAGTGGAAGCAAAATGGTACCTGTCCCTATGCAAGACACCCTTGTAACTTCAGGATAGAGTTAGGAAGTACTCTGCTTGCACAGGTAGGTCTGGCTGGAAAGAGGGAGTGCCCACCTATTCCAGAGAAACAGGCAAGAGGCACGGTGGAATTCAGGTTTTGTAGAGAGCAGCATTCTAATGCAGCTGGGAGCAGATACAATCTGCTCCTGGAAGTGTAGTGGGAGGGGCTGAGGACCAGAGATGGAGGAAATGCTAACAGTAGCCTCTTTAACAAGTAGTACATGGTTAAGTAGGATATTCACATATACAAGACGAACTAGAGGAAGACCAGAGGAAGATGGTGGAGAAGCTAGAGGCTAAACCAGCACTCATAGAAAGCAGTTTTAGTGTTCCAGTGAACAGGCCTAGGTTAGAGAATCACACCAAGTGTGCCCTCACAGTACAGAGAGTTTGGCCAGAGAGGGAAAATCCAGGCAAGGAGGCAGATGTGAGCACTTGCCAGTAGCTATGGCTGCAGTGGTGGCAGCAGTGGCAGCGGCAGAAGCAGCCATGGCCGCAATACCAACAGAGAGAATCCAGGACAAAGGCACCAGAGTTGCATGCGAGTGGATTCTACTCACCACCAGCAAGAACTGACAAGAAGCAGAAATCTTCATCCTGTGTATCACAGACCAGGGATGGCCCAGGAACCAAGAGTGGTGTGAGTAGAACCCTGACATCCTCACTCCTTCTCATGGAGCAGCAGTGAGAAGGCTGCTCCTCCTCTACCACTGGAGATCTCCATCTTTGATACTGACAAAGCCCAGCTGAGCAGCTAGCTCCAATTCAGGCCTTGGAAGAAAACAAAGAGTCATTTAGCTGGTCACAGGAACTTGAACTGACCTGCCAGGCTCAGCTCCACCCAGGGGAAAGTCACCCAGCTCAGGCAGAGAAGCTCCACCCCCGGAGGAGTGACTTTCTTCACTAGGTAAGCAGAGCCAGAGGCTGCTCCTCCCCTGCAGGCTAGACAAACAATTGAAACTCAGTAAACATAAATCCTGAGAATGGCTCCAGGCTTGGTTCTGTGAGTGTCTCCAGAGCAAGTCCCTCAGGAAAAAGCTACTGATTGCTGATAGGCTTCAAACCTACCCAGAACCTACCCTCATCACATCAACTCCAAGCTAGAGGAAACAGCTATCTCCCTCTTTTGTGATACTCAAAGCAGATCTCCCTCCCACTAAACTAACCTAGGAGGAGGATCACAAAATCCTGGGTATTGCAAAGCATTTTTCTGCCTGCTCAAACAGTCTGTCTTAGAAAACCAATCAAACCACATGAAAACCAAACACCACAAACAGACCAGAGACTCCACCAAGAGACTGGTTACAGATACAAGATCTTCCCCAACCTCCAAAAAAATAAAAGAACACTTTTTTCTACCTTTTTAAATTTTTTATTTTAAAAACTTTTTTTCTGTTTTTTTTTTCTCTGATAATTTGTATTTTAGGTGGATATGTGTGTATGCTTTTTAAAAAATCTCTTTTGAACTTTTGGTCCTTTTTTTCTTCTTTTCTTTTTTTTCTCTCTTTCTTTCTTTTTTGTGTGAATTAATTGCTGTTCTGCTCATCTCCAGATATATACCCATAGTCGACTATTAGACTTTATCCCCCATTGTGTACATATTTAATCCAGAAATTTATTACTCAATTCACAATTGCTTAGGCTTAACTTCTTTAGTAGTAGTTTTATCTCTTTATACCTATATAATTTTCAAGTATTCCAATGTTGAGAATTTTTATTTTGCATTTTTTCATGTTTCCTTTTTATCTCTCCCCTTCTCTCAATATCATTTCTTTAAACTTACATGATTTTAAGTGTTTCATTTTTTTAATTTAAATTTTTGTTTTTCCATTTTTTATTGTTTTTTTAATCTCTCTCCTATCATTCTGTCCAATCCATTTTCCTCTCTAAGATTAGGACTTGGTTACATTCACTCTCCTTTTACATCTCCACATCCCTCTAATCCTATTTTTCCCCACAATTCTCCATAAACCTAATAATTTCTGGTTTGTTGAATCCTTCTTTGATGTTCTTAGCCAATTAATCCATAGTTGTTTGATATTGAATAGATTGTATCTGTTGAATTAGATTTTATTTGCATCCATTTTGACTATGCAACTTCAGGACTTTGGTTGATGCTTGCCTTAAAATAGTGTTCTATCACAAAATTGGTGTTATTTTCATGTCAAATAGGCAGAAAAAGCCAGAGAAACACTAGAAAATTGCAAGTCTGGGTATCTCAACTCCCACTCATGATAATCAGGTGACAGAACAGTTAATGAATAATCCAGAGGAGAGTTCCCAAAAAGCTCTACAAACACTACTGGTAAACATGGTGAAAGAAAAGATTGAAAACCTGCAAAGGAATCAGTGTGACCATGATAGGTAGTGAGAGTAGGCATACCAAAGATTAATAAAAGAATGTAGTAAGTGTGAGGCAGCTACTCAAAGAATAATATAGGAATTGCATGAGCATGCTGAAAACAGTCAAAGAGAAACACAGGAATTGCATGAACGTAGGAGGCTAATCAAAGAGTAATACAGGAATTGTGAGAGCAGGATGAGAATAGACAAAGATCAATAGAGGCATTCATGGAATCCATAAACAGACAGCTGAAAGAATTCAGGAAGTCCACAAATGGAATACTGAATGGAGCCCGACAGAAGGAATGGGAGTCCAAGGAAACCATAAGCAATCAAGTGAGTGATTTGAGAATAAACACTGAACACCAAATTAAGGAAGTAAAGAAGTTCATACAAGATCTAAAACAAAGCTCCAACAAAGAATTGGAAGCCATCAAAGCTGACCAATTAGAAGGAAAAGAAATAAAAATCAAAGTAGAAAGACTTGACAGTACGTTAGGCCATGCAGAAGATCAAATCTTGGGGATTGAAGACAGCCTAGATATTATAGAGAAAGAACATACAACTATCTGAGGCAACTCCAAGAAATATGATAGATCTATTCAACATCTGGAAGACACCATCAGAAGGCCTAATCTGAGGATAATGGGTGTAGAGGAAAACCTAGAGACAGAAGTTAATGGTCTAGGAAATTTGTTTAACAGGATTCTAGCAGAGAACTTCCCAAACATGCAAAAAGATAGGCCTATTCAGATACAAGAAGCTTTTAGAACTCCAAATAGACCAGACCAGAACAGGACATCCCACCATCACATTATAATGCGCACAAGATCAATTCAGACCAAGGAAAAGATCCTTAAAGCTGTCAAGGAGAAAAGATCAATCACCTATATAGGAAAACCAATTAGAATCACCTCAGATTTCTCAACAGAGACAATTAAATCAAGAAGAACCTGAATGATGTATGCCATGCCCTAAAGACAACTATCAACTAAGAATATTGTACCCAGCTAAACTCTCCTTCATAACCAAATATCAAATAAAAACTTTCCATAGCAAAGAAAAACTGAAACAATATATCTCTACTAAACCAGCCCTATAAAAGATACTTAAAGATGTCCTACACATAGAAAACCAACAAGACCACAATAAAGGCCAAGAAAGTGCACCCAAACTGAGAATCCAAGAACTATAGGAAGAACCCAGTTGTTGCAGCCTCCAAGAAGGTGAATAACATGGTAGGAACTCCCAAACACCTCTCAGTCCTAAATCTCCACATTAATGGACAGAACTCTCTAATTAAGCAACAATGACTCTCTAGGTGGATTAAAAAGCAAGATCCTTCTATCTGCTGCCTTTAGGAGTCACCCCTTGCCCATAAAAACAAACACATTCTGGAAGTGAAAAGCTGGGATAAAATCTACCAAACAAATGCGCCCCATAAACAGGCAGGAGTTGCAATACTAATATCAAATAAAATAGACTTAAAATTAAAATTAATGAGAAGAGATAAAGAAGGTCACTACATATTAATTAAGGAATCTCTCCTTCAGGAGGATATTACAATTCTAAATATCTATTCACCAAACAACAGAGCACCCAAATTTATCCTAGAAACAATACTTTTCCTCAAATCTCACATAGATAGAAAGACATTATTTGTTGAGGACTTTAACAAACCACTATCCCCACTAGATAGAACCCGGCAAAATTCAACAGAGAAACCTCAGATCTAAACAACAGCATAGATTGACTAAATTTAACAGACATCTACTGAATATTTCACCCAGCAGCATCAGAATACACATTTTTCTCAGCAGCACACCGAACATTTTCCAAAAGAGACCGCATTTTAGGTCACAAAGCAAATTTTTCCAAATTCAGAAACATTGAAGTTAAGCCCTGCATTCTCTCAGGCCACAGGGAATAAAATTAGAACTCAACACCAAAAGTCACCAAAGAAAGTCCTGTAACACATGGAGACTAAGCACCACACTGTTGAATCACCAGTGGGTCATGCAAGAGATTAGAAAGGAAATTCAAATGTTCATGCTATTCAACAAAAATAAATACACAAATTACCAGCTCCTCTGGGACACAGCAAAGGCAGTACTCTGAGGGAAGTTTACATCAACAAATTGGAGAGATCTGAAACAAACAATTCAATGAGACACCTGAACTGCCTTGAAAAAGAACAGCAAGGTAATCCCCAATCCTATAGATGGAAACAAAAAATTAAAATTAGTTCAGACTTAAACAAATTAGTGTCCCAAAAAACCATAGAAAGAATCAAGAATACAAAGAGTTGCTTCTTCGAAAACATTAACAAAATTGACAGACCCTTAGTAAATCTTATTAGAAAAAGAAGAAAACACATCCAAATAAACTCAGAGATGAGAATGGAAACATCACTTCAGGAACAACCAAGACTCAGCACATTATAAGAGAATACTTCTCAAAACTTTATGCTAATAATTTGAGAACCTGGAGGAAATGGACAGTTTCCTAGCAAATATCAACATGCTGAAACTAATCCAAGATGAGTTAAACCAACTTAAAAGACTCATATTAAGCATTGAAATAGAAACAGCAATAAGATACCTCCCAGCTAAGAAATGCCCAGGACAGGATGGATTTACAGAGGAATTCTACAAGGCCTTAAAGCAGAGCTCACACCAATATTCCTCCAACTCTTCAATGAAATTGAAACAGAAAGTTCACTGCCGAACTCCTTCTATGAAGCCATCAAAACCACCATTCCAAAACCAGGCAGGGACACATCAAAGAAAGAGAACTATAGACCCATTTCTTTGATGAACATTGATGCAAAACTTCTTAACAAAATTTTGGCCAATCAACTTCAACAATCCATCCAAAAAATCATACAACACGATCAAACAGGATTCATTTCAGGGATGCAAAGCTGGTTCAATGTACACAAATCAATTAATATAAATTATCATATCAACAAGAGCAAGGATAAGAACCACATGGTTATCTCAATAGATGCAGAAAAAAACATTTGACAAGATCCAACACCCCTTTATGATGAAGGCTCTGGAATGTTCATGGAATATTCCTCAATAAAATAAAAGCTGTATATGACAAATCTACAGCCAGCGTTCTACTCAATGATGGAAAACTAAAACCATTTCCTCTAAACTCGGGAATGAGAAAAGGATGTCCACTCTCTCCACTTCTCTTCAATTTAGTATTAGAATGCTTAGCTACAGCAATAAGACAAGATGCAAACATAAAGGGGATCCAAATAGGGAAAGATGAAGTAAAACTCTCCTTCTTTGCAGATGACATGATCATGTATTTAAAGAATGCCATGGACTCCACTCCCAAATTACTCGAGCTGTTTTGAAATTTTAGCAAAGTAGCAGGATATTAAATTAGCACTCACAAATCAATGGCTTTTCTGTATGCCAACAATGAGAAAACACGGCTGAAATCAGTAAAGCAACTCTATTTGTAATAGCCCCTCAAAAAATAAAATACCTAGGAATTAACTTAACCAAAAAGTGAAGGACCTCTATGATGAAAACTTTAAAAACCTGAAAAAAGAAATCAAAACAGAACTTAGAAAGTGGAAAAACCTCCCAGGCTCCTGGATTGGAATCAACATCGTGAAAATGGCAATAATTCCAAAGGCTATCTACAAATTCAATCTGATTCCTATCAATATTTCAACCTCATTCTTCAGGGAAATAGAAGAGGAAATCCAAAAGTTCATATGTAACAATAAAAGACCATAAATAGCAAAAATTATCCTTCACAGAAAGAACAATGCTGGTGGAATATCAGTACCAAATTTCAAACTCTACTATAAAGCCATAGTAATCAAAACAGCTTGGTACTGGCACAAGAAGAGACATGAGTATCAATGAAATAGAATTGAAAACCCAAAAATGAAACCAGAGACATATAACTACCTAATCTTTTATAAGGTATCTTAAAAAAATGGAAGAAAGACAGCCTCTTCAGTAAATGATGTTGTCAAAATTGGTTAATCACCTGTAGAAAACTAAAGCTTGACCTTATATATCACCCTGCACCAGAATCATCTCCAAATGGATCAAAGACCTCGGAGTAAAAGGAGACACCCTGAATACTTTACAGGATGGAATAGGAGAAACCTTAGATCTCCTTGGCACAGGCCAAAATTTTCTTAATAGAGACCCAGAAATACAACAAATCAAAGAAAGGTTGGACAAATGGGATTGCATGAAATTGCAGAGCTTCTGCATGGCAAATGACATAGCTAGAAAGATCAATAGAATGCCTACGGATTGGGAGAAGATCTTCACGAGCCATACAACGGGCAAAGACCTTATATCTAAAACATACTTGGAACGCAAAAAAATTAAATTCCCCAAAAACAAATCCTCAAAGAAACAACTGCCCAATAAATAAGTGGGCTAAAGACTTAAAGAGAAACTTCTCTGAAGAGGAAAGAAAAATGGCCAATAGACACATGAAGAAATGCTCAACCTCCCTAGCCATAAAAGAAATGAAAATCAAAACAACATTGAGATACCACCTCACCCCTGTTAGAATGGCTATAATCAAGAACTCTAATAACAACAGATGCTGTTGGGGATGTGGACAGAAGGGAACCTTACTGCATTGTTGGTAGGAGTGTAAACTTGTTCAACCATTTCGGAATGTATTATAGAGGTTCCTCAAATGATTCCACATAGAGCTCCCCTATAACCCAGCAATTCCACTTTTGGGCATTATCCCAAAAGATCACAAACAAGACCATACTAAAGCTACCAGCACAACTGTGTTTATTGCAACATTATTTACCATAGCTACGATATGGAACCAACCCAGATGCCCCTCAGTAAATGAATGGATCAAGAAAATGTGGTATAAACTTCAAACTCTACTATAAAGCCATAGTAATCAAAACAGCTTGGTATTGGCATAAGAACAGACCTCAGGACCAATGGAATAGAATTGAAAACCCAGAAATGAGCCTACAGACCTATAGCCATCTAATCTTCGATAAGGAAGCTAAAACAATAGAATGGAAGAAAGACAACCTCTTCAGTAAATGGTGCTGGCAAAATTGGTTAACTACATGTAGAAAACTAAAGCTAGATCCTTATATCACCCTGCACCAGAATCAACTCCAAATGGATCAAAGACCTTGAACTCAAAGCAGACACTCTGAAAACATTACAGGATGGAATAGGAGAAACCCTAGGTCTCCTTGGCTCAGGCCGAAATTTTCTGAATAGAGACCCGGAAACACAACAAATCAAAGAAAGGTTGGACAAATGGGATTGCATAAACTTGCAGAGCTTCTGCAGGGCAAATGACATAGCTAGCAAGATCAATAGAAAACCCACGGATTGGGAGATCTTTACTAGCCATACAACGGACAAGGGTCTCATATCTAAAATATACTTGGAACTCAAAAGATTAAACCCCCCAACAACAAATCCTCAAAGAAACAACTGCCCAATAAATAACTGGGCGAAAGACTTAAAGAGAAACTTCTCTGAAGAAGAAAGAAGGATGGCCAATAGACACATGAAGAAATGTTCAACATCCCTAGCCATAAAAGAAATGCAAATCAAAACAACATTGAGATATCACCTCACTCCAGTTAGAACGGCAAAAATCAAGAACTCTAACAACAACAGATGCTGGAGGGGATGTGGACAGAAAGGAACTTTACTTCATTGTTGGTGGGAATGTAAACTTGTTCAACCACTTTGGAAAGCTGTATGGAGGTTCCTCAAAAGACTTCACGTAGAATTCCCCTATGACCCAGCAATCCCACTTTTGGGCATTTACCCAAATGTTTACAAACAAGACCACACTAAAGCTACCAGCACAACTATGTTTATTTCAGCATTATTTACCATAGCTAAGATATGGAACCAACCCAGATGCCCCTCAGTAGATGAATGGATCAAGAAAATGTGGTATATATACACAATGGAATTCTATGCCTCCATCAGAAAGAATGACATTGCCTCATTCGTTAGGAAATGGAAAAAGTTGGAAAAAATTATATTATAAGTGAAGTAAGCCAGGCCCAAAGAAACGTAGGTCCCATGGTTTCCCTTATTTGTAATATCTAGTATATGTATGAGTCAAGCGGAAAAGGTCAGATAATGTGATGTCATGAAAATGAACCCTTAGATGTGTATTTTAATGTTTTCATTTCTTTCATGCATGTGTTTCTAATGCATTTATAAGATTATCTCTTTGTTGTTTTGTATGTCCCTCCCCCACAGTATAACCCCTGCTTTCACTATATTTGATGTCAGTATAATTTGTGGAGGAGATGGGGAAAAACCAGTTGCTTAAGGATACAGGTGGACCTGTTGCAACAATGAGAAGTACAAGTTGTCATGTCCAAAAGGAGCTTTACAACGTCTGTGCGGTGGGGGGGGGGGGGGAAGGGGGGGAAAGAGAAGAATTAGGATGGGGGGGAGGGGGGAGGCTGGGAAGGGATGTGAAGGGTAAACAAAGGAGGAGGCTGCAATGCTTGGTAAAAAATGTACGCATTATCCTGCCCATGTAATTGTGACTCCTCTGTACAGTATGTTCACAAATAAAATTAAATTAAATTAAAAAAAAAAGAAAATGTGGTATATCTAAACAATGGAATTCTATGCCTCCATCAGAAAGAATGACTTTTACCCATTTGTTAGGAAATGGAAAGACTTGGAAAAAATTATATTAAGTGAAGTAAGCCAGGCCCAAAGAAACATAGGTCCCATGGTTTCCCTTATTTGCAATAACTAGTATATGTCTAGGAAAAGCAGAAAAGCTCAGATAAGATGATAACCCCAAGATAGGGACACAAGTGTTTTTTTTTCCCTCCTTGCTATTGTTTCTAATGTATTTATATGGTACCATGTGATATTTTTGTTGCTTCATATGTCCCTCCCCCATGGTATATCCCCTGTTTTCACTGTATTTTATATTGGTGTAATTTTGGGAGAGGAATGGAAAAAACACAATGTTTAAATAGGGATACAGAATACAGATTGACCCATTGCAACAATGAGATGTACAAGATGCTATGTCCAAAATGAACTTTACAGTTTAGGTGGGAGGAAGGAGGGGGAGGGGGGAAGGGAGGGTTGTGGAGGGGGGGTGTAGTTGAGGAGGTGGAAGGATGGGATGGTAGGGGAAAAACAAACAAGGAGGCAACGAAGTTGGGTAAGAAATGTTCTCATTACCTTGCTCATGTAACTGTAACTTCTCTGTACATTATTTTCACAATAAAAACTTATTTAATAAAAGGACAAACTAGATGCCTATCTCTCACCTGGTAGTGAAATGAACTCAAAATAAATCAAAGATCAGAATTTAGCAATGAGAGGTCATAAATGTGGAAGGGGACTACTAGAATTTTAAAAAGCAAGAGGGTAACAATAGAAGTGATGGAGGCATAGAATTCCATTGTGTATATATACCACATTTTCTTGATCCATTCATCTACTGAGGGGCATCTTGGTTGGTTCCATATCTTAGCTATGGTAAATAATGCTGCAATAAACATAGTCATGCTGGTAGCTTTAGTGTGGTCTTATTTGTGATCATTTGGGTAAATGCCCAAAAGTGGGATTGCTGGGTCATGGGGGAGCTCTATGTGGAGTCTTTTGAGGAACTTCCATACTACTTTCCAAAGTGGTTTACCAGTTTACACTCCCACCAACAATGCAGTAAGGAATGACATTGCCCCGTTTGTTAGGAAATGGAAAGACTTGGAAAAAATTGTATTAAGTGAAGTAAGCCAGGCCCAAAGAAACATAGGTCCCATGGTTTCCCTTATTTGCAATAACTAGTATATGTCTGGGACAAGCAGAAAAGCTCAGATAAGATGATGTTAATCCCAAGATAGGGACACAAGTGTTTTTTCCCCTCCTTGCTATTGTTTCTAATGTATTTATATGGTACCATGTGATATTTTGTTGCTTCATATGTCCCTCCCCCATGCTATATCCCCTGTTTTCACTGTATTTTATATTGGTGTAATTTGGGGGAGGGGAATGGAGAAAACACAATGTTTAAATAGGGATACAGAATACAGATTGACCAATTGCAACAATGAGATGTACAAGATTCTATGTCCAAAATGAACTTTACAATTTAGGCGGGGGCGGGGGAGGGGGGAAGGGATGGTTGTGGAGTGGGGGGGGTGTAGTTGAGGAGGTGGAGGGATGGGATGGTAGGGGAAAAACAAACGAGGAGGCAACAATGTCGGATAAGAAATGTACTCATTATCTTGCTTATGTAATTGTAACCTCTCTGTACATTATTTTCACAATAAAAACTTATTTAATAAAAAGACAAACTAGATGCCTATCTCTCACCTGGTAGTGAAATGAACTCAAAATAAATCAAAGATCAGAATTTAGCAATGAGAGGTCATAAGTGTGGAAGGGGACTACTAGAATTGTAAAAGGCAAGGGGGTAATAATAGAAGTGATGGAGGCATAGAATTCCATTGTGTATATATACCACATTTTCTTGATCCATTCATCTACTGAGGGGCATCTTGGTTGGTTCCATATCTTAGCTATGGTAAATAAGGCTGCAATAAACATAGTCATGCTGTTGGCTTTAATGTGGTCGTGTTTGTGTACATTTGGGTAAATGCCCAAAAGTGGGATTGCTAGGTCATAGGGGAGCTCTATGTGGAGTCTTTTGAGGAACTTCCATACTACTTTCCAAAGTGGTTTACCAAGTTTACACTCCCACCAACAATGCAGTAAGGAATGACATTGCCCCATTTGTTAGGAAATGGAAAGACTACTTGGAAAAAATTATATTAAGTTAAGTAAGCCAGGCCCAAAGAAACATAGGTCCCATGGTTTCCCTTATTTGCAATAACTAGTATATATCTGAGTCAAGCAGAAAAGGTCAGATAAGGTGATGTTAGGGAAATGAACCCTATGATATGTATTCAAATGTTTTTTTTCTTTCATGTGATTGTTTCTAACACATTTATAAGATTATTTCTTTGTTGCTTTGTATGTCCCTCCCCCACAGTATAACCCCTGCTTTCACTGTATTTGATGTTGGTATAATTTGTGGAGGGGAAGGGAAAAAATGAATGTTTAAATAGGGATACAGGTGGACCCATTGCAACAATGAGACATACAAGTCATTATGTTGAAAACGAACTTTACAACTTTGGTGGGGGGGGGTTGGGGGGGGGGCAAGGGGAAGATGGGATGGGAAGGGGAAACAAAGGAGGAGACTACAATGCTTGATAAGAAATGTACTCATTATCTTGCTCATGCAATTGTAACCCCTCTGTACAGTATTTTCACAATAAAAAATACAATAGAATTGATACAAGGGGTGAATATGTTTAAAGTATATTTACATGTAGAAAAATGTCAATGAAATATGTCACTTTGTATTATTAATATATGCTGATATATAGAATTTTATTTAACATGAAAAATGGAATGATAAAAAATAAAACAATCCCTCACAAAAAATAATAATGTAATGATAAATAGTATTATTAAGGAGAAAATAGTATTAATTATCGAATAATTATAGCAGGTTATTGAGTGAACCAGGAGCTTTTCTCTAGTCAATGTAAAATTTATTGAGAATCTTAGTTTAGTATATTCTATATCTCAGTTCGACCCAGTTACATTTCAGATAATCAAAAGTTACTTGTGGCTCATGGCTGCTTGACTGAACAACTCATACTGAGTGATACTTTGTTCTTGAGAGTTTAGTAGGTTTTTTAAATGTTCTATTTTGCTTTGTTTAGTTTTCTTTTCTCTTATATTTCAGTATAATAATATGCATGATCATCCAAGATAATTTTTGTGAGTCTGAAAACTCTGAGATTCCCTAACCAATCTGTATGTAGTCCTTCAATTTACTACCCATTAGTTTAAGTCTTAGCGGGCAAATAAATATGTATTTGGGGCTGTAATAACTTGACCTTGAGAGATCTGAATGCCAATTTGTTCATCAAAATATACTGGTAGTTAAAATGGATCAAGCTAGCAAAAATGTTTCATGTAATTGGGAACTGTTGGCTTAAGCCTGTAATCCTACCTATTCAGGAGGTTGAGATCTGAGTACTGCAGTTTAAAGTCAGCTTAGATAGGAAAGTCCACGAGACTCTTGTTTTAACCAGCAAACAGCCAAAAGTGGAGCTGTGGCTCAATTGATAAAACACTAGCTTATAGTAAAATAGCAAAGGAAAGTACCCTGGCCATGAGTTCAAATCCCAGTGCCAGCATATTAACAAGGAAGGAAGGAAGGAAGGAAGGAAGGAAGGAAGGAAGGAAGGAAGGAAGGAAGGGAGGAGGGAAGGGAGGGAAGGAGGAAGGGAGGGAGGGAGGGAGTGGGAGAGAGGTGAGAGAAAGAAAAGAAGGAAGGAGAGAGAAAGAAAGGAAGAAAGTTACATATAGTTGAATAAGAGACAACAACTCAGAGTGCTACATGTAAGCATTCACAATTAAGAAGGGAACAAATGAAAATAAATGGTCTGCAGTATCTTAGGAGACAAGGAAGGGAAATCTTAAAAGAAAGACCACCATATAACCACTATGCAGAGTTTCTGATGATTGGGGAGCATATCACCTCTACTATTACACAATACTATCATCAATTAACTAATATGGTTTCACTGTGAACAAAGTTGACCATTTTAATGAAAAGTTAAAGCCCAACAAAGTAACAACCAGGAAATGGAAACTTGGAAGAGGGGAGAGTGGGGCCAAAAAGAGAGGAATAGAAGAAGGTAGGCGGTAATGGAGAGAATGCAGGCAAGACTTCATTACATATACCAGAGAATTGAGAAATATAAGAGATAGGGTGGGTCAAAAGGGAATGAAGATGTTGAAATGATGACACAGATCAAGATGCATTGTACAAATAAAAAAAAGTCAAAAAGTTCAATATATAACCTAAAATTAGGGAAAGGGATGGGTTGGAATGTTAAAAGGGGTGACATTGATCAAGATGCACTGTATTCATAAACTGCTTTGGTGAATGACAGCTCTTTTGTACAACTATTTAAGGATAGTAAGACTTTTTTTTCAAAAAAGAAAGAAAAAAAAAGATGGTATAGCCCACATTAAACTACCTACATTAAACTTCGTTTTAGGTAAAAGCTCCCTCTTGTGTCCAGAATGGGTATTTCCTTGACAGCTGGCGAAAAGTTCTTAAAAACAGCCTCTGTGGATCTATATATCTTCCTAATATTCTTCTACGGGATTCTTTTCTACCACTAAACATCTATCTATTTTATTATGAACAGAAAAATTATAACAAATAAACAATAGGATGTTTTTGTCTATTATAGGTCTGGTGCAGAAAGAAAAATCAACATGTGGAACATTTCATTAAGCAGTATAGACCTTCTGCTAAGGGAGAGAATATATTGATGATCAGTTGCTATCTAGAAAACCTGACATGTTTCACACTCCATTTGGATGATTTAGATTCACTCCAAAATTTTAAAACTGTCCAATACCCCCAAGCTATCCTGTCTCCACTGAAAGGAGAGGATTTTTTTTTTCATTTTGAAGGACCCATGAGATCTGTAATTCTCACAGTCCAGACACAAGGAGTAAACTAGCAATGGAAGGTACAAGAAGCAGACATCTTCCCCTGGCTTGTTCCCTTGGTTTGTTCCCTAGTGGAAAATCTGGGAATTAGGGAAAGACTAATGTAATAGTAAGCTGAAGACCCATGGCCTAGCTTCCCAGTCTTTCCTCTAAGTGGCTGTGTGAAAGGAAGTTTGAGAGAGAGACAGACAGACAGACAGAGTGAGAGAGAGAGAGAGAGAGAGAGAGAGAGAGAGAGAGAGAGAGAGAGAGAGAGAGAGAGAGAGAGAGAGAGAGAGAGAGAGAGAGAACAGAGTCCTTCTAGTCCATCATCTCGAAGTTACACAATGAGATAGCCAAGACTATACAGCAGGTGATCTTCCCTCACCTCTTATTTTGCTTGTTTTTAGCACTACTATACTTCTGAGATTTCAAGAGTCACTCTTTACTTCAGCACTGTATGTCAGATTTTCATTACGATAACAATATCTGACATACTAAAGAGGTAAATTTTATAAGGGGGTTAATAAGCTTAGAGGTTGGTTCAACATTTAAGATCAATGGAAACATCTTAATATAACTACTTAAAAATAATAAACAAATAATAAAACATTCAAGATTGGGTGACCCTATTGGCTCAGCCTCTAGTGAGGGAAGCAGATGGTAGCACCATATGATGTCAGGATCTTCAGTAACAACTGGTCACATCCCAAAAAAAGAAGTAGAGGAAATAGGAAGGCTCAGGCTTGCCTCTTTTGTTACAGCCCAATTTGAGAACTACCAAGATACTATAAGCAAACTACTTTATCCTCCCCCCCCCCATGACCTAAAGAGTTTATATCAGACTCTTTCCTCTTAAAAGTTACACAGCCTCCCAAAACCACTCATTTGAGAGCCAAGTTTCCAATCACATGGACCTTTGAGGGAGACCCAAACCATGTCCAAACCATAGCAAGCAACTTTCATGAACCAGAAGCAATCTTCAGCAAGTTTGACACCATTGACAAAGAACCTATCAATCAAAGAACAGTTATTATTGGTCCTATAGTTATATTTAAAAATAGAAGTAAGGGTTGATGCAGAGTAGAGGTCTTTTATTGTGTATATTTTATTAAGTTTAGATTTTTCTTCATTATGTTTAGATTCTTTTTTATCAAGTACATAGTGTGCATGCATGCAAGAATTTGTGTTCATATATTTTCCTTAATGACAAGCACACTACCAAAGAGTGACTATCCAGTATATTACTAGTGCCACATCATGATAAAATAATATATATAGTCCAGGAACATTGTCATCACTATAGAGGACTTCTATTGAATTTCTTAAGAAAATGAGTCTAATTAGCATTGTGAGTCAGATATTGTGTTCGGCATTGAAATGAGAATCTAGGCTGACATAATTCCAAAGACTATTTTGTTTATATCATACTATATATTTTCCTTGACAACACAGTAGGGAGTAGAAAACTTGTGGCTAGATCATATTTTTAATGAATTTCCTAGTGATGAGACAAAGAAAGCCACATAAATGAAGTATGGAGCATGGTGAAATTTATTTCAGAGATTTTTCTCTTTTTTCCTTTACTTTTTAAATTTTTGTCCCCTTTGTTTTTTTCCTAATTTGTCCTTTATTTACCTTTTTATAGCTTTCTTTGTTTCTGAGTTTACCAAGAGAGTAAAAACAATTTTCCCTCCCCTCACTCGCTAAAGACAAGATCACCAGAGTAGCAAGAGCAGCAGGAACTTGATCCTCATGCATACTGATGGTTAGATGCTCTAACATATGAGCTGGCAAGAGAATGCAGATAACAAGACCACCTGAGCTAAGCAATTAAGTCTTGCCTTGGATGTGAGCAAAACTGTGGCATGGTAAACAACTGCAGTTTTATACTGGGAGGCAGTGAGGAATAAATTATTGGTAAATTGAGTTGAACTTTTTTATTTGGATACGGATATATTTTTAAAAATAAAAAAAATATGTAGGATACAAAGAACTCTATCCTACACTCCTGAAAAAATGATGTTTCACATACAGATTGGACTGGTACCACTAGTTATTGGAGTAAAAAGCAGTACATGTCAGTATCAATATCCTCCATTTCTCTGCCACCCCCAATATTTTATGCTGTGATATCTCTCTCTTCCTTCCTCCCTCCCTTTCTATCTCTTTTCCCCTCTCCTTTCTTTTTTCTCTTCCTCCTAGTCAATCCAACAAGAGAGCTTCCAAGATTTATTACAATAAAATTGAGAGAAAGCAGAGTGGTTTTGTTCTGCCCTATAAAATCCTATGCACAGATCACAATTCAGCACTCCCCAGAGAGTTCTCAAACTTCCCCTCTCCCTTAGGAGGGAGAGGATTTAAGCAGACCTGCCAGCTGAATAAAGGCCAAATGTAAGGGAAATGACTGAGTGCTACTCCTGGGCTGTCAAATAGAGTTTGCCTTGAGAGCCAAACCCACTGAAATGGGGTCTGGAAGCTATCAAAGAAGAAATCTGATGCACGTATGTTTTTACCCACAGTCGTCCATCACCAGGGATTTTTGCAATTGAGGAATGTTGCAGAGACATGGGCAAGCTGCTGTATATCAACTGTGATCAGTTTTTAACATGCTGTAATAATCTAAAGGGAAATCAGTCCCTGGGATGTAGCAGCATTTTTTTTCTCCAATTTGCCTTTTATTGCCAAAAATTAAGACTAAAGCCTATAAGTCAAGACAATGGAGCAATCATTTTAAAATCTAACTTTCTTGTATGTTTCTATAACTACAGGCTAAGATGTGCATATTTAACAAAACATTATATCATTATAATTTATAGATCATTACATACTCTGTGACATAGTAATTTTAGAAAGTAGGTTTACCTTCGATTTTGTCTTCAAACATAGTGATGCTGTAAAGTGAGGAAGAGGCATTAGTTGAGTCATTGGTCAAATAATAAAACGTTCAAATTAAAAAAATACGTATAGGTAGGTGCTAACAATTATTTTTCACATGTCACTTGAATTATTTTGACTACTTCCTATGGACGACAAAAAAAACTCTTCCTGGATGCTATAGGCTGAAAGTTTATGTACCCCTTAAATTTGTATGCTGAAGCCCTAATCCAAAATGAGAGGGCATTTGGAGGGGGGAAGGGCATCTGGAGGTGGGATCTTTGAAGAAACCATTAGGTTTAGATGAGGGTGCAATCCTCATGATGACGTTAGTGTTCTTATATGGTACAATATGAGAGGGATGATCTCTCTACCATATGAAGACATAGTGAAAAGGCTCCAGTGTTCCATCAGACATATAGCCCTCATCAAAATGAACTGGCCAACACTTTAGTCTAAAACTTCCTAGCTTCCATAACTGTTAGGAAAAAAATCTTTGTTATGTAAGCCACCGAGTCTACCATATTTAATATAGCAGTCCAAGCTGACTAAGACACTGAGTCAAATGAGGTAAACACTTCAAAAACATTTTAGGCTAATGGAAGAATTTTGTACATAGATAGATAGGTAGATAGATAGAGAGATAGAGAGAGAGACAGATAGATAGAAATGAATATAGATATATAGATATAAAGAAGCCTTCAGTTAAGGAAACAAACTTTATTATGAATAATGTAACAAAACAACTTTTTAATTTTTTATTGTAAAGATATTGTACAGAGGGGTTATAGATACATGAGTAAGGTAATGAGTACATTTCCTATCGAGCAATGTTATCCCTTCCTTTGTTTTTCCTCTACTATCCCTTCCCTCCCCACCTCCTCAACTCTTCCTTCCCAACCCCATTTTAAAATTTGTTTTCAACATAATGTCTTGTACATTGTTACAATGGGTCAACCTATATCCTTGTTTCAGCATTTTGTTATTTCCCTTTCCCTCCCCAAATTAGAAAAAAAAAGTATATACAAGATGAGGGTACTGGAATCAAATACATTGACAACAGGGATTATACCGGGGGGAAGAACAAACAAAACAAACAAAAAATCATATAGTACATTAAAAACAACAGCAACAAAGCAAAAACCTCTTTTGTCCCTATCTTGTGGTTCATTCCGCTTGGCATCATCTTATATAGTCATATGCACATAACTTTTGACCTTTTCTTTCTTTCTTTCTTTCTTTCTTTTTTTGGTTCCGGTCGTGGGGCCTGATCTTAGCCTAGTGTTCTGTCACTCAGCTCTTCAGCTCAAGGCTAACACTCTACTACTTGAGCCACAGCACCACTTCCGGCTTTTTTCTTTTTGCTTATGTGGTGCTGAGAAATCGAACCCAGGGTTTCATGCATGCAAGGCAAGCGCTCTACCACTGAGCCACCTTCTCAGCCCCACTTTTGACCTTTTCTGCTTCACAAAACAATTTGTACCAATATTCACAAAAGAATCAGTGTATTAGAAATGAAGAAATATACAATCCTAAAATGTGTTAATAGATATTCAACATCTCTGATCTAAAATTCTCAGCTTCAAAATGTTCAAAAATCTGAAAGTTTTTTCAGTATTGACATAATCTCACAAGTAAATAATTCTACACCCATAAGCTAATGTGTAATATGAATGAACTTAATGTTTAGATTGAATCCCACTCCCTCTTCTCATTGTATGTGTATGTGTGTAAATATTCCAAAATACAAAAATGTCCCAAATCTAAAACACCTCTGGTTTAGAATTCTTACAGAAATGATTCAAATAAGGGATATTCATGTAAGACTCAGAATAGTTTCACAATGTTCCCAAACGAAAGACAAGTGCTTCTATATTCAGGTTTCTTGTTTAGTCTTACTGTTCCTAAATGACACAGTATGCAACACATACTAAAATTTCCTGGACCTCTCCTCTATTTTTTACATGAATGCTTATTGTCCACTGAATTTTTATGTTTGGTCTTTTTATTCTCATTTAGATACCTTCTCTTTAGGTTATGTCATCCTCTCATAATTTTTACTGTCATCTAGATGCTGATGCTTCACAAATCTAATTTTTCCTCAGCATCTCTCTGGAACTCTAGACTCACATACAAAAAATAGCCCCATAGATATCACTTGAATGCCCCAAACCATGTTAAACTGAAGATATCCAAAACGAAATTCATTATTTTCTCCCAGAATCTATTTTCCATCCTGTATCATAGTTGATGCAACCAAAATTCACTCATCTTTAAGACTTCAAACCTGGAAGCCTTCCTTAATTCCTTTTACTTCAACTGTCATATCAAATCCATCACCAAGTACAAAATTCCATCACTAATATTCTCCAATCACACCCCCTCATCTCTCTCCCCTAATTTGTCTTAGTCTAGGCACTCATTATCCCTGATAAAATGCTACAAAGGTCTTCTACCAGGTTTCATGGCCTCTAGCTTTGTCTCTTCTAATCTCAATCCTCATAATCCCAATGTCCACATGGCCTAGTAAATGTTATTATGCATCCACCGTTGACCATTCTCTTACTCCTTACTGTTGCTATGGAACTTTCTGCTCAGCCAATACTGAAATACTTGTAGAATATCTCACATTCTATGTTGCTGCATATCTCTGTCTTTGTTCACATGACTCATATTACGGGAACAAGAACCTTACTGCAATCCTTTCTTTGCCTGGCAATTTTTTTTCTTTTATTTTTCCCAGCCCTAGGACTTGAATTCTGAGAGTGGGCACTGCACCTGAGCTATTTTGTTCAAGGCTTATCATTGTACAACTTGAGCTACAGCTCCACTTTTGACTTTTTTTTTGTGGTTAATTGGAAATAACAGTCTCTGTGGGCTTTCCTTCTTGGGCTGTCTTTGAATCATGATCCTCATATCTCAGCCTCCTGAGTAGCTAGTATTACAGGTGTGAAGCCACCAGAGCTTGGTTTGCCTGACGATTTCTGCTTCATCCTTCAATACTTAGATCCAGGAGTTCCTTTTATGGATAGTCTTTCCTGATTCCTCATCCTTAGAACAATGTACATTCTTTGCACTTCTTTAGCCATGCCTCCAGTGTGTGTGTGTGTGTGTGTGTGTGTGTGTGTGTGTGTGTGTGTGTGTGTGTGTGTGTGTGTGTGTGTGTGTGTGTGTGTGTGTGTGTGTGTGTGTGTGTGGTTGAGTATACTATATTGTATTGAAACTATTGATTTACAATTGATTTGGAGTCTGTAGTTCAGTATATTTTGAGCTCCTTGGGGAAGAGTAGACACTAGCATAGCTTTCATTTAGGTATATGATGTATAATTGATATCTAATGAAGGAATAAAAATACTTTTGAACACTCCAATTAAAAATTTTAAATTCATTTTTCTTTTCTTTTTTTTTTTTTTTTTGTCAGTCATGGGGCTTGAACTCTGGGCCTGGGCACTGTCCCTGTGCTCTTCAGGTTATGGTGAACATTCTACTGCTTGAGCCACTGCACCACTTCCAGTTTTCTAGTGGTTTTTTGGAGATCAGAGTCTCATGGACTTTTTTGCCCGGGCTGGCTTTGAACTGTGGTCCTCACATCTCAGCCTCCTGATTAGCTAGGAGTACAGGTGTGAGCCACTGGCACCCAGCTTAATTCATTTTCCTGTTCCCACAGCCATGATGTTTGTGTAGACTCATCATTATTATAGACCCCAATTCAGTAACACTTCAGGCCTAGATTTTGCTAAAACCTACCTTGCTGATATGTTCAACCATTATATGTATATATATATATATATATATATATACATATATATGTATATATATACATATATATGTATGTATATATCCTAACCATTGCATACCCTATGCTTCTCTTGTTGAACTTTTAGTTACCCTTTACAGTCTACCCATTTTCATAGGTCCTGTTAGATACTTTGTACTTTGATGTCAACTGTTATAGCACTTTGTACACTCAATTCTGTCATCATATACTTCTCCTAGCCTCAGTTTCATCCCTTGTCAAACAGACAATGACAGTTTCTACTTCAAAAGGTAGTTTATAGAAATAAAGGGCACAAAGTATGAGAATATAGCAACCAGTCTAGTACATAGCACTAAGTAGTAGCTACAACCTATTGATCTTTCGATATGTGCGAGGCATTTTGTTTTAATGAATATATTTTATTGATTTGATGCAACAGGTTCAACTATAGCCTCCATATTCTTACTAAGGGCATGATGAGTCAGAAGCTAAAATGCCCTTTTCACACTGAGTGAGGAATCAGGTCACATAGTTTGTTACTAGAAGATCTGTTTGAATCTCTATGTCCCAGTAATAAAGCCATACCTTTAACCACTCTACCTTTGTGTACATTTTTCTAATCCCTACAAAATGTGAGACTGTCTAGAACATGGATTACTTCTCATCGATAAGTTAAATTTATAGTCTCTTTCTCTTGTTTCTAGCAAGAGGTGGGGGTTCAGATTTTCCAGCTCTCAACTCTACCAAGACAGCTATCGATTTACCTCTCCTCTCTCAAATGCTTCCTGCCATCAATGACCTAGGACTAAAACAACACGCTTTACATTTCTAAGCTTGTAATCAACTGATGCTTTGTTCCTTCTCATTACCTGGATGGGCTTAATGTATTCCAGATCCATCTGGAAAATTGAATGAATTTCAGGTGAACAAAAAAGATTGCATAAGAATTTCAGTCATTCACTATTTTGAGTATAGTTTTATGATGATTATAAACAGAACTAGAAATGCACCTCACAGGTCACTATTCTGATTGATAAGTCCAGGACACAATTTGAAACCTACATATACCAACCAAATTTTTAAAAAGCCTAGTCCATCCTCAAGTAGTTAAATGTTGGTATTGTTTTGCAGTTGACAGGGATGGGGTGGAGTATAAAGTCAATGGTAGCAGTAACTCCAAAATTTCAATACTAGTCATTTCTCAGTATTTACTGGGTATTTTTTCTTAGATTCTCCACATATAATGAAAAGTAGACATGCTCAAATGTCTAAGTAAAATGGCACAATATTTGCATTTAACACAATGCAACCTTCTTGTAGAGTTTAAATTATCTCTAGATTGCTTATAATATGTAAAATAATGTAAATGCTATGTAAATAGTTTCTACTGAATTTTTTTGGGAATAATGATAAGGAAAAAGTCATAGGCCTATTTACATAGCATAGAAAGAAAGATGCTATGATCAATAATCAATTAATGTTAGTGAGATGCGGCAAATTTGTGAAGATACAGGATGCACTAGCAAACCTATAGGGTGTGCCTACACATTATTCACAGAGATTCAAAGTAGTGTTTGGAATATAAAAATTCAAGTTTTGCTTTGGGGATTTTTCTGATATTAAAATCTCTTCAATTCAGAAATGGTTGAGTCTTCAGGTTTTGAATAAAATTAACAGAGATAAGCCACACACATCCTTTGCTAATTGAATTTACATTCTTCATTTCTGTTAAAACAATTGGCAAAAATGATCAAGATTAAGAGATTTGCCTTGAAGGTGTGTTTGTAAAGTAAGCGTGCTTTTTGTAAACTTATTTCAGGTAATTTTATTAATTTGTCATCCCAAGCCAAATTGCACTACCAGTGAGAATGGCTCAAGGTCACATAGTTAGTCTTGGATAAAAGATAAATTATGAGTACTCATTACCTTGCTCATGTAATTATAACCCCTCTGTATGGTATTTTCACAATAAAAAAGATAAATTATGAGTTGCTGTTTCTTAGTTTCAATTATAGAAAACTTCTTTCCACCATTCTTTCCAGACTCTTACTAATTTGGGAGAAGATGAAAAGCCTTAGTTGATGAGAAGTCTCAATTAGAAAGATAAGAAAATCAAGCTAGGGAAGGAAAGAATGGGGGTAGGGAGAACTAGGAAAGAAACCAGAAAGAAAGAAATCATAACCATCCGGGAGTCAAGGCAAGGTTTGTAGTTTCACTAAGAAATCAGAAAGCTCAAAACAGGAAGAAAGTGGTGAGGTGCAATCCAAAAAGCAATCAGCTCACTGACATTTTATTTATTTTTACCTGGGGGAAAGGGTTGTGAGAAAGGGGGTTCAGCTTCCAACTTGACCCAGCAGCTGCAGCTGCTACAGAGGAAGTGGGTGTCTGGGGGAGGGAAAGAAGGGGCCAGGATGGAGAGGGTTGCTGGCCTGTTTCTTGTCCTTAACAGAGACAGATATTCTGAAGGAAAGAACCTGAGACTGTGTGAAGCTCAAGAGAGATCTTTTCAAGACCAGCAGAAAAAGGAAGCCACTTTCCAAGGACACAAAATCTATCCCAGGTCTGACCTGAAAACCTAAAGGAGACCTCCCCCACCTCACTCTCCTTATTGTCTTGACCATTTTAAGTGTATATTAAAGTAATAGAATTGCAAAGGGGTTGGAGGAAGAAGAGACAAAACCAGAAACATGTACCATTTTTCCTGGATACTTTTTCTGGCCTTATAACATCTAGTTTCATTTCTCCTAAAGAAAGAAGAGAAGGAGAGAAGAAAGTAAGGAGGGAGGGAAAAAACAGGAGGGAGGGAGGGAAGGAAAAAGAGAAAAAGAATGAGAAGGAAAAGAAAGGGAGGGAGAAAAGTGGACTTGGAGAACATAGTACATATGTTTTTAATGTAGTCCTATAAAAATGCTCAGGCAGCTGGGAGCTCAAGTTCTTAATGACAGAGCCAACACTACCTTGTTCAGCAGATATACATGATACCTAGTGGTCCTGAAAAAATATCTTTTCCATCTCAGTGGCAGCCTCTGCCTCAGAACGAGTAGTAACACTGAAAAGTTAACAACAGCACTGTTTCTACAAGCTTTGCTGTGTTTTAACTGTATTTTCTCATTTACTTCCCATAAAACTTTGATTACATACTGCTGTTGTTCCATTTTGTAGGTAGGAGAAATCGATTACAGACAGGTTAGAAGGTAAATACACAGTAGTCAGAGTGACTTGAACCCAGCTCTGACTGACTTTATATAAAGTAATATTTTGGTAGCATTATTAGATTAACTTCATGGTTCATTTATGGAATTATTAATTAAATGGTTTCCATAATTTATCTGGAGCAAGTGTTCAATTTGAATAGGATTTGCTTGTCAGGATTCAAGAGATAGGGATTAGAGGACAAATGCTCCTTGATTTACTGTAGACATAGCTCAATAAACCCATTGGAAGTTGAAATTATAATTAAAGATGCATTCAATGTAAATTATACAGGACTCTAGACATTCAAACAATGTGAACAAAGGAGGATATTCATAGGAGCATATCACAAATTCTCAATAGCTATGGGCATATGATCATGTAAAACAATATTTTTAAAATAAATTCCAAGAAATGAAAACAGAAGATTTTTTTTATGTTATTGCTGTTTTTTTTGTTTTGTTGTCTTTTTCTTTTGTCCTGTTTGTTAGTTGTCTTTAGGAGTGTAGGGGGGGACACAGAAAAGGTGTGACAAAAGGTGAACAAATACAGCAGTGGTACTCACTAGACACTATGTGGAAAATGAACTATTATTTGCAATAGCTAGTATATATCTGAGACAAGCAGAAAAAGGTCAGATAAGATGATGTTAAGCGAAATGAACCCCAAGATAAAGACACAAGTGTTTTTTTCTTCCTTGCTATTGTTTCTAACGTATTTATAAGGTACCAGACAATTTTTTTGTTGCTTTGTATGTCCCTCCCCTGTATAACCCTTGTTTTCACTGTATTTGATGTTGGTATAATTTGGGGAGGGGAAGGGAAAAAACAAATGGTTTAAATAGGGATACAGGTGGACCCATTGCAACAATGAGATGTACAAGATGCTAATGAAAAATGAACTTTACAATTTAGGCGCGGGGGCGGGGAGGGGGGAGGCTGGGAAGGTGGCTCAGTGGTAGAGTGCTTGCCTTGCAAGCCAGAGGCCCTGGGTTCGATTCCTCAGCACCACATAAGCAAAAAGCAAAAATCCAGAAGTAGCGCTGTGGCTCAAGTGGTAGAGCGCTAGCCTTGAGCTGAAGAGCTGAGGGACAACGCCCAGGCCCAGAGTTCAGGCCTCACGACCGGACCCCCCCAAAAAAATTTAGGCGCGGGGGTGGGGGGCGGGGGTTGTGAGGGGAGAAATGTAGTTGTGGAGATGGGAGGGAAGGGATGGTAGGGGAAAAACAGGAGGAGGTAACAATGCTTGATAAGAAATATACTCATTACCTTGCTCATATGATTGTAACCTCTCTTTACAGTATTTTCAAAATAAAAAACTTATTTAAAAATAATATATGTGGGGATGGGAGGGAAAAGTGAGAAAGAGCAAGGGAAGGGGTGACATGGTCAAAAAGTAATGTACTGGTTACATGACTTATGTAACTGTAAACCCTCTGTATATATCACCCCTACAATAACAATAATATATATTGAAGGTATTCAATGAAATAAGGAAACTTGGTGAAATTGGTTTGGGAAAGGGAAGAGAGAGAATAATAGAGGGCGTGATTGTGATTACAATATATATATATATATATATATGTAATATATATCCATTTGTAAAGATGATACCAATTTTTAATAGTAAATTTTTTTTTTTAAATTGTATTTTATTTTATTTGAGAACATACTGTACAGAGGGGCTACAATTACATGGGCAGAATAATGCATACATTTCTTACCAAGCATTGCAGCCTCCTCCTTTGTTTACCCTTCACTTCCCTTCCCTGCCTCCCCCCTCCCCCCACCCAATTTTACCCCCCTCCCCCCACCCAATTATACCCCCCTCCCCCCCCACACCGAAATTGTAAAGCTGGTTTTGACATGACATTTTGTACTTCTCATTGTTGCAACAGGTCCACCTGAATCCTTAAACGATTTGTTTGTCCCCATCTCCTCCACATGATATACTGATATCAAATATAGTGAAAGCGGGGGTTACACTGTGGGGGAGGGACATACAAAGCAATAAAGGAATAATCTTATAAATGCATTAGAAATACATGCATGAAAGAAACGAAAACATTAAAATACATATTTAAGGGTTCATTTTCCTAACATCACATTATCTGGCCTTTTCCGCTTGACTCATACCTATACTAGATATTGCAAATAAGGGAAACCATGGGACCTATGCTTCTTTGGGCCTGGCTTACTTCACTTAATATAATTTTTTCCAAACCTTTCCATTTCCTAACAAATGGGGAAATGTCATTCTTTCTGATGCAGGCATAGAATTCCATTGTGTATATATACCACATTTTCTTGATCCATTCATCTACTGAGGGGCATCTGGGTTGGTTCCATATCTTAGCTATGGTAAATAGTGCTGCAATAAACATAGTTGTGCTGGTAGCTTTAGTGTGGTCTTGTTTGTAAACATTTGGGTAAATGCCCAAAAGTGGGATTGCTGGATCATAGGGGAGATCTATGTGAAGTCTTTTGAGGAACCTCCATACTGCTTTCCAAAGTGGTTGAACAAGTTTACATTCCCACCAACAATGAAGTAAGGTTCCTTTCTGTCCACATCCCCTCCAGCATCTGTTGTTATTAGAGTTCTTGATTTTTGCTGTTCTAACTGGAGTGAGGTGATATCTCAATGTTGTTTTGATTTGCATTTCTTTTATGGCTAGGGATGTTGAACATTTCTTCATGTGTCTATTGGCCATCCTTCTTTCTTCTTCAGAGAAGCTTCTCTTTAAGTCTTTCGCCCACTTATTTATTGGGCAGTTGATTCTTTGAGGATTTGTTGTTGGGTGGTTTAATTTTTTGAGTTCCAAGTATATTTTAGATATGAGACCCTTGTCCGTTGTATGGCTAGTAAAGATCTTCTCCCAATCGGTGGGCTTTCTCTTGATCTTGCCAGCTATGTCATTTGCCCTGCAGAAGCTCTGCAATCTTATGCAATCCCATTTGTCCAACCTTTCTTTGATTTGTTGTGCTTCCGGGTCTCTATTCAGAAAATTTCGACCCGAGCCAAGGAGACCTAGGGTTTCTCCTATTCCATCCTGTAATGTTTTCAGAGTGTCTGCTTTGAGTTCAAGGTCTTTGATCCATTTGGAGTTGATTCTGGTGCAGGGTGATATATAAGGATCTAGCTTTAGTTTTCTACATGTAGTTAACCAATTTTGCCAGCACCATTTACTGAAGAGGCTGTCTTTCTTCCATTCTATTGTTTTAGCTTCCTTATCGAAGATTAGATGGCTATAGGTCTGTAGGTTCATTTCTGGGTTTTCAATTCTATTCCATTGGTCCTGAGGTCTGTTCTTATGCCAATACCAAGCTGTTTTGATTACTATGGCTTTATAGTAGAGTTTGAAATTTGGTATTGATATTCCTCCAGCAGTGTTCTTTCCGTTGAGGAGCGTTTTTGCTATTCGGGGTCTTTTATTGTTCCATATGAATTTTTGGATTGCCTCCTCTATTTCCTTGAAGAATGAGGGTGGAATTTTGATAGGTATCGCGTTGAATTTGTAGATAGCCTTGGGAAGTATTGCCATTTTCACGATGTTAATCTTGCCAATCCAGGAGCATGGGAGGTTTTGCCATTTAATAGTAAATTTAATACACCTAAATTTAAATCCTTAGCTTAGAAACATAGCAACATAGCTTAGCAACACAGTGTACCAGAGTGTATTACTTTATTTCTTCTCATGATATTTGGCTGGTAGGTATTGTATACCACCTTAAAAGAGCATTGTATTCCTTATGGCTGCCGTAGGGAAAGATCAAAAATTTTAATTTGAAGTGTAATTTCTAAGAAATACATCACTTCCTTCCCATCATCAAGTTGAAAAGTGCTAAGTGGAAAGATTTTAAGTCAGGGACCCTCTGCACATCTGCTTGTTAACAAGGAACTAATGGATGGGGCAATTTAATTCCATGACCCAAATTTTAAATTTATAGCTGATGTAAGCAACTCTTCCCTAATGGTTATTTTAGACTCAGTAATGTCAGGCTTGAGAAAAGTCACACATCAAACATTTCCTTGATGTCTGACATTTTGATGTTTTAAGACAATACTTCTATTCAAAATTGAGAATCAGTGATTCCAGCTGGTTTACTTACTGTCTTAACACAGATTTCCCATTTTCAAGTCTCCTTTCTATGAATATTTACTTGATATGTTCTAGTACTACTTTCAAACAAACTTTTCAAAAAAAGAAAAACATTAAGATGCATGAAGATGTTTTAGAATAAAAGTTTTGGAAGAAAGTTTTAGAATGAGTAAATTACCTGAATTTAAAATGTCTTGAGTTGATCAAGAATACTTCTGCTAGCTATCTTCACAATTGCCAAGAATTGAAATATACCTAGATGCCCATCTACAAATACCTAAAGAAAATATGTTATATGCACACAATGGAGTCTTATTCAGCCCTAAGAAAGAACAAAATTATGTCATTTTTAGGAAGATGGATGAAACTAGAAATCATTATACTTAATGAAACAAGCCAGACTCAGAATGAAAACTATGATTTTTCTCATATATAGCATCTAGATATTTTTTATTTTATTGTAAAGGTGCTGTACAGAGGGGTTACAGTTACATACGTAAGGTAATGAGTATGTTTATTGTCAAACATTGTTACCCACTACTTAGTTTTTCTCACCACTATCCCTTCCCTCTCCCATACCTCCCCACCCTGCAGTTGTAAAGTTCATTTCCAACATAGTGTCTTGTATCATTGTTGCATTGGGTCATCCCTTGTCCTTGTTTCACAATTTTGTTATTCTCCTTGTAGTCCCTAGATTGTTATCAAAGACAAAAATATAAAGGGAAGCCAGAGGCTGGTGGCTCATGCCTGTAATCCTAACTACCCAGGAGGCTGAGATCTGAGGATAGAGGTTTGAGAACAGCCCAGACAGAGGAGTATCCATGAGATTCTTTTTTTATTGTGAAAATACTGTACAGAGGAGTTTCCATGAGATTTTAATCTCCAATTAACCACTCAAAAACTGGAAGTGGAGCTGTGGCTCAAAGTGATAGAGCAGTAGCCTTGAGCAAATGAGCTCTGGGACAGATGCAGGCCCTGAGTTCAAGCCCCACAGCCAGCACAACACACAACAAAAGTAAAAAGGGAACTATTTTACAAGCTGGAGGTGAGAAGGGGAACAAGAGACAAGAATAAGCAGTGAATATGATCTCAGTAAATTCTATGCAAGTACAAAAGTGTCACAACAAAAACTATTATTTTGAACAATTAACATATGCCAATAAAACAAATAAAAATATCATATTACATTAGAACATCTAATGAACACAACTCCTATTTTAAAATTATAACCCAAATGAACTTAAGAGTTCTGGCATATAATCAGGTTGTTTACTATTTGAAACATCTGGGAAAGCATAATGAAAAGCATAAAATGTAGTTTTTTAGAGAAAATTTACTTGCAATATGATTTATTTTAAATATGAAAAATGAACAGAATAAAAAGAAAATGTCACCAAAAAGGAAGGACTATGACTTGGGGGATAATTCAAGAGATAGAGCGCTAGCCATAAGTAAGAAAGCTGAGTGAGAGTAAGAAATCAAGAGTTCAAGATCCAGTAGTAGCATAAAAAGCAATGAAATACTTCTAAAAGGCAGGGGAATGAATAAGGGATACTTTTATGCTTTCTTACACTTACACCAAGCTGGTATCATTAAAAGGGATCTTTAAATTTAAGTCCAAATAGATCCTCTTGAAATGAGGACATTTGCATGTATAGCATTGTCTATAGTGAAGTAATCTTTTTATGACTCTAAGTTATATTTCCTGCCACTTGAGTGTCATTGATTAGTCACTTTGAATTGTGGCTTCCTAAACTCCAGAGTCCCTAGGGGACAGAGAATGTACAGTATGGTGCAACAGTCTCTGTAGCCAAGGGTTGGAATGCATAGGTTTGACACCTAGCTTTGCCTCTTTCTAAAAGGATGATCATGAGCAAGTCACTTGCCTGCCATTAAATGGATTAAATCATACTTGCATAGTTATCCTCACATTTGAAAGAGGAAGAACAAAAAGGAGGGAGAGAATATAAAAATCAAGAGTTGATTCTGCATGCCAAATGTTGTCCATGCCTAATAATATAAAAACAGGAATAAACATCCAGAGAAATTGAAGGAAGTATTTTTAGATTGACTGTATTATCTTTATTTGTCATTTCACATGGTTTGTCAACAAAAAAGTAAATTTCAGCTTTGTCCACACTGAACAGTAGTGGACCTCCATTCCTTCATGAGTCTTGCATGTATCAGTGGCTGCAGAGGAATTACAGTGATCAGAACTCATCCCTAGAGGAGAATGTGATCATCAGGAAATCCCTCTGAAAGTAAAAATGCAGCTGTGTTTTTAATAGCAATGGCTGAACAAGTAACTATGAAAAAGGAGTGAGAGAAATGGGAGAGAAAAATAGATGCAAGAAGAAAAAAGGCAGAAGCTGGAGATGAGAAAGAAGGGAGCAAAGCAGGACAAAGAGGTGAAGGAAATTTGGGTAATAATTTGGAATTTCATACATCCAATAGATGCTTAATCCTAGAGGACACCTGGAAGGAGTACGCAAATTTTTAATTTCCTCTGTGGAAAAAGTATTTATTTTGTTCATAGGAAGATAGCTTTAGTCATTCTTTAGCTATCAGTGTGTGGATTAATACAGACACCAAAAGGTCTTTACCTGATGTAAACTAATTATATTCCATTAGCAGATCTTTCCCAGTCTATAAGTTTTGAATTTCTCAAAAATGTTGAAAGTCATAGTGGTAGGAGCAAAGGAGAGAGGGATTCAGAACACAGGTGAGTTGGAGAGAAGGGCTTTCTAGCCTGTAGTGGACCACTGACTGATCAATATGCATGCAAATTTTATGGACATAAGAATCACAAGCAAACCACTCAACTTGGTACATCTGGCCTTAAATCCTGATTCTGTCATTTTCTAGTCATGTGACATTACTTTCCTTCTCCATTCCTCACTTATTTCTTCAGAAATGTAAACATAATACCCTTCATCCTTTAATATCACTATATGGATTAAATTACATGGTAACAGAACTTAATAAATATTTGACATCATAATAACAATTTGGTAAAATATGAAGCTGGCCATGGAACAATATTTTTCAGAAATATCCTGTGTCATTAAAATAAATTGCTCAAAAAATAATGATCTGTAACCTCTACCCTTTTTCAAATGCATCCTCAATACACTGAAAAGATTATTCTTTTATCATTCTCACTCTTGCCTTAGTGCTACTTTAGCTCTCACGCTCTCTGATGCTCTCTGGTTGTCTCTCTCCACACCCCTCCTCCTTGAACATCACCAAAGAATCCCCCCTCCCAATGCTCCAAATAGATAAAAAAAAAAAAGATGTGGCAGTAGACAGGCCTTGCTCCACTTTAAGCTGAGTAGATTTACCCAATAGAAGATGACAATGTTTCTTTTGTTTCTCAGATACTAGCGTCTCCCACAAATCCCTGAGTGAACATTCCAGTGCCTCTTCAGTCCACTCTTAGCTACTTTAGCCCAGGCTCTCAAGACTCCAACAGTGCCACCTTTAAGGGCTCTCTCACAATTCTGACACCTGCATCCTGTCTCCTATAGAAACGTTTTCAATGTATGTGATGTTGAGAAAACTTTAAGATGAATAGGAAAGGCATAATCATAATGTTAATGGGACTTTTAGACATGCAAATATATGCTCAGCATGGACAAACTGAACAAAGTAGATGAGAGGAGCAGAAATGGATAAGTGCCATCAGAGCCCCAGATGTGCAATGCTACAAAGAGAGGACCTAGAAATGATGAAAGGAAACACATGGGTTATTTAGGAAAAAAATAGGGCATTGATAAATTCAATGAGAGGTGTGTAAATGGAGAGACAGCATGAAAAAGTAGGCAATAGAAGTCTAAGTGCCTGCAAGGCACATAGATAGAGAATTGTTAAAAACTAGAAAACAGAAGAGAAGGAGAATTTGTGAGAAAATGCTGGTATTTAGAGGACTAGAAGATAGGGAATTAGGGATTTATGCTCAAAGAGCTCTGTAAGAGGAAACTATAGGAGCTTTGACTGTGCCAGGTGAATTCAGAGCAGTTTTAATCTGAGACCAAAGAGTTCACCCAGGAATGCAGCCCAAAAGGTATTGCCTCCCACTGATGAGTTAAGCTATACTGTGAACCTGTACTTTTCCCATCTGTGTAGGCTTTGGACTTTGAATATCTTCCCAGTGTTATAATGTGTTTCAGTCAGCTAGCTAAATATCCCAGCAAAGAGGGCCAGGAGAGACTGAAGCACAGAAAAGGTCCTCATCAGCATATAGCTGTTATCAGCATCTATACTCTAATAGATTATCTCCTTTCAACAATGGTTCTAAGTGTTTCTATCAGACCAAAAAAGTATTAACTGTATAATGAAATTTAGTAAATAAAATAGTAAAATGATGAGTTTTTTCCTCAAATTTTCAAGGGGAAGTATTAAGTAAATGGATACAGGTGCTTCTACAAATTTTGCTAAAACCTTGGATTCTCATGTGCTCATACTAGAATAAAACATTTGAATCTTCTTTTGCAAAGAATTGTTTATAGATATTTTATTTAACATAAAGAGTATACCATGAGATTGCATAGAGAGCTCTGTGACTTCCTGTGCTATGTCACTGACACAAGTTCAGAAGCTTTAGAATTAACGATTGGAATCATCATCATTATTCTACATGAAAATTATCTCCCTTTCATTTTTATTGCCTTGCAGCTCTTTGTGAACACAGCAGCACAAATGATCATTCAAATATGAGAATCAGACCAAATTATTTATCTGTTTTAACCTTTTTAATGGCTTCCCATTGCTTTTACACTCAACGATGGCTCACAAACTCTGCACGAACTGACACATGTCCATCTCTCCAACTTCATCTTGTCTCATTGTCATCCTTTGCTCACAATGTTAGTGACATTGGCTTCTCAAATATGCCAATTTGTATATCCTCCCTGGTGCACA
This sequence comes from Dipodomys merriami, assembly GCF_024711535.1. Classification (NCBI taxonomy): domain Eukaryota; kingdom Metazoa; phylum Chordata; class Mammalia; order Rodentia; family Heteromyidae; genus Dipodomys; species Dipodomys merriami. Next base: position 33,833,214 of record NW_027204492.1, on the reverse strand, counting down.
TGTGAATCACGCTGCTCCCTCTGCCTGCATGATCCTTTTTATATATGTTGAACAGGATCTTTTACCACCCTACCCCCATCCTTTAACTTCCGGTGTCACACCTGTGGTCATGTTGTATCACGTGGCCAAAGAGTTTGTGCAAAGGTAATTAAGGTTACTAATAAACTGATTTTAAGGTCTCCAGACATTTTTGCTGGCTGAAGCTAGAAGAGGCCATGTGGAAAATGTAAAAAAGAAATGCACATGCAAGTAGATTCTTCTCCAGAGACTCCAGAAAGGAATGTAGTCTAGCCTACACATTGATTTTGGCCCTAGGATCCCTTAAACAATGAACCTACCTCAAGCATACTGGGTTTGGACTGCTGCCCCATGGAAAGTTTGAGATAATAAATCAGATTTTTTGCACTAAGTGTTTAGTAAACTGTGATGGCAACAATAGAAAATCAACATGTTATCCATCCTCTTTTCAATCTTTCAGACATCAGCTTAAAAATGGCCGTGTCTGAGAGTACTAGTCTCACATCCCACACTCTCGTACCACTATTAATGTTCTGTCACACACCTATTATTCCACTTTTAAAGTCTCCATTGTTTGAGTTCTTCAGGGCCCTTTATCACAATTTTGGTTATTTATTTATATTACTTTTAAATTGCCTTTGATCTGTCTTTGTCATGAAAGTGCCAAGAAAGAAATTAGGGGCACCATCTGTTTTGTTTTCGATCATAACCTCACTGCCTAACAGGTGCTTTACAGAAACTTGTTGAATGAATGGTTGAGTGAATGAATAATGCCTGCTCAGTAATATCCATAAAATAGTGTAATGTTAACACCAACACAAAAGAAAGTATTTTTCCTTCTTTGAGACATAGAATAGTGAACAGTATAGAGTAGGTACTCAATAAATGTTTGTTGAATGACTTAGTTTATAATGAACATCAATTTTGTGCCAGGAACTATTTTCTACATTGTACAAACCTTGATTCATTGAATATTCTCCAACTCCAGTTTGGTATTATTTTCTCCATTTAATAGCACCTGCTCAAGTAGGTTAAGTATACCATCCAAACCCACCTAGTTCATAAGTGATAAAGCTAGAAATCAAAGCGAAGACTTTACTCAAGCCCATGTCTTTTACTGCTCCATTATGGATCTCAGATTTTGAGACAACACACTACAATGTTGTTTTATAAGAACTGTGCAAAGCTTAATGGTAGAGGTGTATATTCACAGGGAAATTTGTATTCAATTTCAGAAAATTCATAGTGTACCCCATAAACCTCAAATCAGTATGAAATATACTGCCTACCTTAAGTCTTCACAAGTTTAGTTGAATGGATCAGAGACATTGCTTCAGTTATTGTTTGTGTGCTTCCAGTTATTAGATATCCATTATTAAAAATGAACGTGGAGGACTTCAAGATTCAAAGACCACAGGGCATCTGTGACTAACATCTGTAATCCTGGTCATTCAGAAGGCTGAGTCTTAAAAGTACTGCATTTCCCATACCTATCAATATTCCATTCTCATTCTTCAAGGAAATAGAAGAGTCAATCCAAAAATTCACATGGAACAATAAAAAACCCCAAATAGCAAAAACGATTCTCAACAGAAAGAACAGTGCTGGAGGAATATCAATACCAAATTTCAAACTCTACTACAAAGCCATAGTAATCAAAATAGCTTGGTACTGGCACAAGAACAGACCTCAGGACCAATGGAAGAGAATTGAAAACACAGAAATAAACCTACAGACCTATAGCCATCTAATTTTCAACAAGGGAGCTAAAAAAAATAGAATGGAAGAAAGAAACCCTCTTCAGTAAATGGTGCTGGCAAAATTGGTTAACTACTTGCAGAAAACTAAAGCTAGATCCTTATGGATGACCCTACACCAGAATCAACTCCAAATGGATCAAAGACCTCAGAGTCAAAGCACACACCCTGAAAACATTATAGGATGGAATAGAACAAACCCTAGGACTCCTTGACACAGGCCAAAATTTTCTTAATAGAGACCCAGAAACACAACAAATCAAAGAAAGGTTGGACAAATGGGATTGCATGAAATTGCAGAGTTTCTGTATGGCAAAGACATAGCTAGCAAGATTGATAGAAAGCCCAGGGATTGGGATAAGATCTTCACTAGCCTTAAAACAGACAAGGGTCTCATATCTAAAATATACCTGGAACTCAAAAAATTAAATCCCCCTACAACAAATCTTCAAAGAAACAACTGCCCAATAAATAAGTGGGCTAAAGACTTAAAGAGAAACTTCTCTGAAGAGAAAAGAAGGATGGCCAATAGACACATGAAGAAATGTTCAACCTCCATAGCCATAAAAGAAAGGCAAATCAAAACAACATTGAGATACCACCTAAACCCAGTTAGAATGGCTATAATCAAGAACTATAATAACAACAGATGCTCGAAGGGATGTGAACAGAAGGGAACCTTACTGCATTGTTGGTGGAAGTGTAAATTTGTTCAACCACTTTAGAAAGCAGTATGGAGGTTCCTCAAAAGACTCCACATAGAGCTCCTCTATGACCCAGCAATCCCACTTTTGGGCATTTACCCAAATGTTCACAAACACGACCACATTAAAGCCACCAGGACGACTATGTTTATTACAGCCTTATTTACCATAGCTAAGATATGGAACCAACCCAGATACCCCTCAGTAAATGAATGGATCAAGAAAATGTGGTATATATACACAATGGAATTCTATGCCTCCATCAGAAAGAATGACATTGCCCCATTTGTTAGGAAATGGAAACACTTGGAAAAAATTATGTTAAGTGAAGTAAGTCAGGCCCAAAGAAACATAGGTCTCATGGTTTCCCTTATTTGCAATAACTAGTATATGTTTGAGTCAAGCAGAAAAGGTCAGTTAAGTTGATGCTAGGGAAATTAATCCTAAAATATGTATTCAAATGTTATTTTCTTTCATGCGATTGTTTCTAACACATTTATAAGATTATTTATTTGTTGCTTTGTATATCCTGCCCCCATGGTATAACCCCTATTTTCAGTGTATGTGATGTTGTTATAATTTGTGGAGGGGAAGGGAAAAAACAAATCGTTTAAATAGGGATACAGGTGGACCCTTTACAACAATGAGAAGTACAAGTCCTTATGTAGAAAACGAACTTTACAACTTTGGTGGTGGGGGGAGGAGGGTTGGGTGGGGGGAGGAGGGGAGGATGGGATGGGAAGGGGAAACAAAGGAGGAGGCTACAATACTTGACAAGAAATGTACTCACTATCTTGCCCGTGTAATTGTAACCCCTCTGTACAGTATTTTCACAATAAAAAAAAAAAAAACAGAACTCTAATAACAACAGATCCTGAAGGGGATGTGGACAGAAGGGAACCTTACTGCATTGTTGGTGGGAGTGTAAACTTGTTCAACCACTTTGAAAAGCAGTATGGAAGTTCCTCAAAAGACTCCACATAGAGCTCCCCTATGACCCAGCAATCCCACCTTTGGGCATTTACCCAAATGATCACAAACAAGGCCACACTAAAGCTACCAGCACAACTATGTTTATTGCAGCATTATTTACCATAGCTAAGATATGGATCCAACCCAGATGCCCCTCAGTAGATGAATGGATCAAGAAGATGTGGTATAAATACACAATGGAATTCTATGCTTCCATCAGAAAGAATGACATTGCCCCATTTGTTAGGAAATGGAAAGACTTGGAAAAAATTATATTAAGTGAAGTAAGCCAGGCCCAAAGAATCTTAGGACCCATGGTTTCCCTTATTTGCATTAACTAGTATATGTCTGAGTCAAGCAGAAAAGGTCAGATAAGTTGATTTTAGGGAAATGAACCCTAAGACATGTATTCAATTCTTTTTTCTTTCAGGTGATTGTTTCTAATACATTTATAAGATTATTTCTTTTTGTTTTGTATGTCCCTCCCCCATGGTATAACCCCTGCTTTCACTGTATTTGAGGTTGGTATAATTTGTGGAGAGGAAGAGAAAAAACAAATCGTTTAAATAGGGATACAGTTGGATCCATTACAACAATGAGATGTACAAGTTGTTAAGTGGAAAAACAAACTTTACAAGTTTGGTGGGGGGGAGGAGGATTGGTTGGGGGCCGGGGGAGGATGGGAAAGGATGGGAAGGGGACACAAAGGAAGAGGAGGCAATGCTTGATAAGAAATGTACTCATTATCTTGCCCATGTAATTGTAACCCCTCTGTACAGTATTTCCACAATAAAATAAGTACTGCATTTCAAAGACAACATGGATTTAGTTTTCTGCAAATGTTTAACCAATTTTGCCAGCACCATTTGCTGAAAAGTCTGTCTGTCTTCCTTTCTACTTCTTTAGCTCCCTTGTCAAAGATTAGGTGGCTATAGGTCTCTAGGTTCATTTCTGGGTCTTCAGTCCTATTCCATTGGTCCTCAGGTGTCTTCTTGTGCCAGTACCAAGTGGTTTTGATTACTATGGTTTTGTAGTAGAGTTTGAAGTTTGGAATTGATATTCTTCTAGTGCTGTTCTTTCTACTAAGGATTGTTTTTGCTATTTGGGGTCTTTTATTGTTCCATATGAATTTTTGGATTCCTTCTTGTATTTCATTGAAGAATGAGGTTGAAATGTTGATAGGCATTGCATTGAATTTGTAGATAACCTTTGGTAATATTGCCATTTTTGGGGGTCCGGTCATGGGGCCTGAACTCTGGTCCTGGGCACTGTCCCTCAGCTCTTCAGCTCAAGGCTAGTGCTCTACCACTGGAGCCACAGTGCCACTTCCGGCTTTTTGCTTATGTGGTGCTGAGGGATCGAACCCAGGGCCTCATGCATGCAAAGCAAGCACTCTACCACTGAGCCACCTTCCCAGCCCTGCAATATTGCCATTTTAACGATGTTAATGCTCCCAATACAGGAGCATGGGGGGTTAGTTCTTTTTAATTTCTTTTTTCAGGTTTTTAAAGTTTTCGTCATACAAGCCCTTCACTTCTTTTGTTAACCCCTAAATACTTTATTTTTTGTGGGGCTATTACAAAAAGGGGTGCTTTCCTAATTTCAGCTGCACATCCATATATATCACCCTGCACCAGAATCAACTCCAAATGGATCAAAGACCTCGAAGTAACAGCAGATACTCTGAAAACATTACAGGAAGGAATAGGAGAAACTCTAGGGCTTCTTGGCACAGGCTGAAATTTTCTTAATAGAGACCTAGAAACACAAAAAATCAAAGAAAGGTTGGACAAATGGGATTGCATGAAACTTCAGAGCTTCTGCAAGGCAAATGACACAGCTAGCAAAATCAACAGAAAGCCCACAGACTGGGAGAAGATCTTCACTAGCCATACAACGGACAAGTATCTCATATCTAAAATATACTTAGAACTAAAAAAAAAAAACTATATCCCCCAACAACAAATCCTTAAAGAAACAATTGCCCCATTAACAAATGAGCTATGGGGGATTTAATTTTTTGAGTTCCAGGTATATTTTAGATATGAGACCCTTGTCCATTGTATGGCTAGTGAAGATCTTCTCCCAATCCCTGGACTTTCTATTGATCTTGCTAGCTATGTCCTTTGCCATGCAGAAGCTCTGCAATTTCATGCAATCACATTTGTCCAACCTTTCTTTGATTTGTTGTGTTTCTGGGTCTCTATTAAAAAATTGCAGCCTGTGCCAAGGAGACCTAGGGTTTCTCCTATTCCATCCTGTAATGTTTTCAGAGTGTGTGCTTTGACTCTGAGGTCTTTGATCCATTTGGAGTTGATTCTGGTGCAGGGTGATATATAAGGATCAAACTTTAGTTTTCTGCAAGTAGTTAACCAATTTTGCCAGCACCATTTACTGAAGAGGGTGTCTTTCTTCCATTCTGTGTTTTTAGCTCCCTTATTGAAGATTAGATGGCTATTCAAATGTTTTTTTTTCTTTCATGCAATTGTTTCTAAGATATTTATAAGAAGATTTCTATGTTGCTTTGTATGTCCCTCCCCCATGGTATAACCCCTGCTTTCACTGTATTGATGTTGGTATAATTTGTGGAGGGGAAGGGCAAAAACAAATCGTTTAACTAGGGATACAGGTGGACCCATTGCAACAATGAGATGTACAAGTCGTTAGGTCGCAAAATGAACTTTACAACTTTGGGGGGGGATTGGGTGGGGGGAGGTGGGAGGAGTATGGGAAGGGATGGGAAGGGGAAACAAAGAGGAGGCAAGAATGCTTGATAAGAAATGTACTCTTTATCTGGCCCATGTAATTGTAACTCATGTATGGTATTTTCACAATAATAAAAAAATACTACAAAAATGGACTAAACACTTAAAGAGAGACTTCTCTGAAGAGGAAATAAAAATAGACAATAGACACATGAAGAAATGCTCAACCTCTCTAGCCATAAAAGAAATGCAAATCAAAACAACACAGAGATACCACCTCACCCCAGCTAGAATAGCTATAATCAAGAAATCTAGTAACAACAGGTGTTGGAGGGGATGTGGCCAAAATGGAACCCTACCATTGTTGGTGGGAGTGTAAACTTGTTCAACCTGGAAAGCAGAGGTTCCTCAAAATACTCCACACAGAGCTCCCTTATGACCCAGCAATCCCACTTTTGGGCATTTACCCAAAGGATCACAAACAAGGTCATACCAAAGCTACCAGCACAGCCATGTTTATCGCAGCCTCGTTTACCATAGCTAAGATATGGAATCAACTAGATGCCCCTCAGTAGATGAATGGATTAATAATGGAATTCTATGTCTCTGTCAGAAAAAATGACATTGCCTCTTTTGTTAGGAAATGGAAAGACTTGGAAAAAAACATATTAAATGTAGTAAGCCAGGCCCAAAGAAACTTAGGTCCCATGGTTTCCCCTTGTTTGCAGTGACTAGTACATGTCTAGGACAAGCAGTGTAGGTCAAAGTTTATGTACATATGACCATATGTACCCCAAAAGAGAGACACAAGAGGTCTTTTTTTCTTTCTTGATAGTGTTTTTAATGTACTTACAATACACTATGTGATTCTTTTGTTTCTATTGTATGTTCTTCCCCCATAGTATAACCCCTGTTTTCACTGTATTTGATGCTGGTGCTCTGCACCTTGGATATATATTTTTGTAATTTGGGGAGAGGAAGGGATATTGCAGAACTCTTAAATGGGGATGCAGGGTGACCTATTGTGATGATGAGATGTACAGGACACTATATTAAAAATGAACTTTACAATGTTGGTGTAGGGGGGGCAGGAGGAGTTGGGGAGTTGGAGAAGGAAGTGATGGTAGGAGGAAAGTAAAGGAGAAGGTAACAGTGCTCGCTATGAAATGTACACATTACCCTACTCATGTAACTGTAACCACTCTGTACAACATTTTTACAATAAAAAATAAATAGTAAAAAGGACAGCCTGGACAGAAAAATTCGTGAGAGAAGAGTCAAGGATCCCAATACTCTCTACAAGGCATGCCCCAATGATTTAACTTCCTCCCTGCATGCTCCAAACCTAAAGGTTCCACCACTTCCCATTAATGACATAGATTAGTAACCAAGCCAATACAGGCCTTTGAGTGACATTGAACCTTGACATTTTAGTAAATATTGACATCATAACCCAAAACTCCTAATAAGTTGCAATCAATATTTACCCAGTACTTACTCTGTCTGGGATGATGCTGAGCCTCTCAAATCCACTCTCATTACCCTCATTATCAGTCCCATGGGGAAGCCATATTAACACGCTTTATAGAAGATGCAAACAGCACTCCAAGATGAATTGCTATTTTACCTGGATGTGGCTGTCTCTGTATAGTGTGCTCTCAGTCACTTCCAATGCTGTTTCTCCAGGAGGTTACTTGTTAGCCTGAACAGAAGCCAGTCTCATTCTCTCTGAAGTCCTGGTGCCAATTCAATCTCCTGTTGAACTCTTCAGATTGGTAACAATGATTTTGTTCTGCTATGAATTTTGCTCTTCTCTAGGCTAAATATCCCCTGACCTTCCAGGATTCCTCAGCCACCAGAAACATTGAATCCCGTTGCCTAGAACATGCCAGCCTTGATCTAAACACAGCTTTGTCCATCTAGAGGAGCAGAAAGAAAATGTGAGTACAAGCCCTTGTTAAGTCTCAAAGTTTACTGAAAACAAAAACAAAATATTTGTCTTTGATATGCTATTCTTTCAAAAATAAAAAGAAAGAAAAGTCTGGCTGCCAGTGTCTCATGCCTGTAATCCTAGCTACTCAGGAGGCTGAAATTGGATGATCACAGCTCAAAGCCAGGAAGGGCAGGAAAGTAAGTCCTAGAGTTTATTATCTCCAATTAACCACCAGAAAACCAGAAGTGGCGCTGTGGCTCAAGTGATAGAGCGCTGGCCTTGAGATGAAGAGTTGAGGGACAGCACTCAGGCCCAGAGTTCAAGCCCCATGACTGACAAAAAGAAAGAAGAAGGAAGGAAGGAAGGAAGGAAGGAAGGAAGGAAGGAAGGAAGGAAGGAAGGAAGGAAGGAAGGAAGGAAGGAAGGAAGGAAGGAAAGAAGGGAGGGAGGCAGGGAGGGAGGGAGGGAGGGAGGAAAGTTCATGAAATTTCACCTCCAAATTAATCAGCTCCAGCCATGCACAAAGCCCTGAGCTCAAAACCCAATAGCAAAAAATAAAATGATTCAGACATTATGTGCCACTTGTAAAATGACTGGTGTGGGGGATACTGGCATTTCAGGGATACAATTCTGAATAGTATCCCAGGTGCTTTAAACCCAGGTAAGGTTCCTGCTCACAGAACCAGCCCTGGTTGAAGCAATTCTTCCCATGTTTCTTTAGCTCTCAAATATTTGTGAATTCACTGGAGATTTGAGAATAGCATGAAGCAAAAGTCCAATGAATAAAGCTACCCACAGATTATGAACTTTGAGATAGGGCAGGCTTTGTGGCCCTGAGTCTTGTAGCTTCAGGTCTGAGAGCTGCAGCAGCTCCTTTTGGCTGAAAGCCCCCACCAGGCCTGGCTCAGAGGAACACTATTTCACTGAAACCAAGTATTTATGTTTCTTCTCAATTTTGTGTAACACTTGAAATTCTTTTCAGATAAACAACATGATTGTGACAAAAAAAAAAGACACACGAAGAAGTTAGAGATAAGACTTTGAGCCTTAATTTATGTGGCTGCATTTCTGAAAATGTTTATATTCCTCAGTGGCTAGGGAACAGCTGGCCTACTTCTCTCTTTCACCTTCCCTGCCACCATTTCAGGGTTTCTTAGGGCTCTTCTGGTACCCCAACCTTGTAATGTCATTCCTCCTTGACTTTATCTCCAGTCACTTTTCTTCATTATATCAGTCACAAACTCAGGCTAGGCTTCCCATGTGAGACTGAAAGTGCTCTGAGACAGAGCCTTGAGCTGAACAGCCCACCCAATTCACAGCAGGTTGTGCTTTTGCTCCACAAAGGTGAGCCACCCCAAAGTCTGTGCTCTTTTCTGACCCTTAGTTAAACCTCATCCCTCCCCTCTTTGTTTTTGGTCAGTCATGGGGCCTGAACCCTGGACTTTGCACTGTCCCTCATCTCTTCAGTTCAAGGCTAGCACTCTACCACTTGAGCCACAGAGCCACTTCTGGCTTTTTCTGCTTATGTGGTGCTGAGGAATCAAACCCAGGTCCTCAGGCATGCAAGGCAAGCACTCTACCAGTAAGCCACCTTCCCAGCCTTCTCATCCCTTTTTTATGGATTTTTGTTTTTTGTGGGGTTTGTTGTGTTTTTCTGTTGTTTGTTTTGCTGGTCGTGGGGCTTGAACTAAGGGTCTGGGCACTGTACCTGAGCCTCTTGTACTCAAATCTACCAGTCTACCATTTGAGTTACATCACCATTTCTGGCCTTTTCAGAGTGATTTTTTTGGTGATAAGAGTCTCAAGGACTTTCCTGCCTGGGCTGGCTTCGAACTGTGATCCGTAGATCTCACACTCCTGAGTAGCTAAGGTTACAGTTGTGAGCCACCAGCAACGGACTTCCCATACCTTTTCTAAATGGCCTCCTTGTTCCAAAAAGACTTGCCCAGAGTTTCATCTTCCAATTTGTAAGAATACCATAGTTGTTAAGAGACCAAGGTCTGGAGTCACACTGTCTATGTTTAGAAGTGACTCTGACACTACTTGCTAGCTAATTGTATGGCTTGTGGCCAGTTACCCAGATTTTCCAGTTCTCTTTCCCTGTATATAGAATGCAGATAATAACAGTAGCCCTGAACTTTTAGTGGTATAAGGCCTCAATAACTTAGTAACAAATAAAGTTCATAGAGCAATGTCTGGCTCATTGTAGGATATAATGGATATTATTATTATTTGCATACTCTGAAGGCAGTACATCATTTCATGTATACAACACACAAATAGATGCTTTGCTTTTGATGCTAAACAGAGTCATGTGTGCTGCTTCTAATTGAGGCTATGCAATGTCTCACCATGATGGTAAAAATAGATACAATTTATTGAACATTTAATATGTTTTCAGGTATTGCCCCAAGATTTTTCATGTGTTATTTTATTTTATGCTTTTATCATTTTCCTCATCAAAGCACAGATTCAATAAATAACCAGACAACATCAAACTTAAGTGAGTTTTCAACAAAATGTAATTTTAATGTTTAAGACAAGGATGTAATTGTGGAGAAGGTAGAACTCTGATCTTATTTTTGAATCACATAAGAGGAGCAAAGGTTCCAAACAGAGGAAGCCATAGAAAGAAGATGAAAATGAATTAGTTGGATGAACAGAACTGCTTCAGAAGCCATATGATGGAGAAAGACAGAAATACACATCATCTCTCCTGACTGGCAGAGTAAAAAAGTGAGTCTTGGTACTAGAATGATACTACCCAGTTAACTGGGACCCACAAGTGGTAATCTTTTGCTCCCTCAAATAGCTGAATGGCTACATGTGACAATATCCCCCTCTGAGCTAGGCTACTATTTTATGTCTTGATTTGTGAACATGTACAAGAAGATATGGAGAAAATCATAGGTTGTGTCAGAAGACGGACCACTATGAATTCCATGCTTCATTGGTGTCTGTTGGATTTCACCCCAAGAGGACAGAACCCTTTAAGGATAGTAGCATTTATGTTTTCTATAAATGCTTGTAAAGCTCTCAGCTATGGCAGATAATTGGTGGTATCCTCTGGTACCATACAGAATCAGGAGAAAGGAGTAAGAAATGTTAGCTTTCTAAAAAACAGATTTCTGTCACCAGAACAAATTTTTTCAAGTCAGGAACAGTTAATGGCAGCATAGTGTTTTATATTACAAGCAAAATATTGAGAAAAGCCTCTTCCTTCCCTCCTTGCCTTTCCTTCTTTTCCTTCCTTCCTTCTTTCCTTCCTTCCTTCCTTCCTTCCTTCCTTCCTTCCTTCCTTCCTTTCTTTCTTCCTTCCTTCCTTCCTTCTTTCCTGTCCCTTTCCTTCCCTTTCACTTTCCTCCATTTCTAATTTCCCCTTTCAAAGTTGAAGGCATTGTAAACAAGAAGATGAGACTGTGTATAAGCCTCCATTACCCCTGATTCACAGACACACATTTGACACATGGAAGCTCATTGTCTTGGAATAATATATCACATTTGACAGGAATGAGAGGCCAGACCAGGAAATGAGAAGTCTATCACCTTCCCTGAGTCTGAAATGTATGCTCAGATGTTGCCATTTTATCCAGGCTAGAATCTACACAAGCCAACACTATGTTTCTCTAGTGGCCTTTCCCCATTACAAATATTTTTATATTTTGTTTCACCTTTCCTGGATGCCAATAAACTTTAGAGTTGTATGATATCATAGCCTGCTAAATTTGCAAGTTCAAAGTAACAAAGCTTAGCAACAATGTTCTTTAGTGTATTTCCTGGTCATGTGGCTGACTAGGAATAACAGCTCATTCCTGCTGCCCAGCACCCTACAAGAGTATTGTAGCATTTTCAATAGCCCAGGAAAAGATTAACATTCATAGTTTAAAATTTGAAGTAGATCTTCTATGCAGTGTGTGTTGTTTTCATAACATCATAAAGAAAATTGCATTAATTTAAGTATAATTTAAGTATAATAACTTTGTGATTGTTTTTAAATGGGTTGGGAATAGATGAAAGACAAGTAGTAAACTCATACTTCCCACTTTCTTGGTAGTTGTATTCCATGAGAGAATAGTCAGGGTCAGATGTAAGAAATAGAAGCACCTTTCATTCTCATGTCCTTTATACCTCCTAAGAAGGGGGATTCAGCCCCCTAAATACATCACCTAACTTTCCAGATTAGAGTCTCTCTTACTTCTTTGCCTTTATGAACTACTTATCATCTCTACCAATTAAATCTGAAAGGTAAATTTAGTCCAGTTTCCTTTAGCCACATAAAGGCTGTTTGGACCTCTCTTAGGCTACAGATACTCTGTTTTTGAGTGTGTGTGGCTTTTCATACTCATCATAGGATGCTCTCTCATTGTAGCTGCATTTATTTTCATTGTCTTAAATGAACTTTGTCTTAAATCTTTTTTTTTGTTGTTTTTTTTGAGTGCGGTCGTGGGGCTTGAACTCTGGGCCTGGGCGCTGTCACTCAGCTCTTCAGCTCAAGGCTAGCGCTCTACCACTTGAGCCACAGCGCCACTTCCGGCTTTTTTCTTTTTGCTTATGTGGTGCTGAGGAATCGAACCCAGGGCCTTGAGCATGCAAGGCAAGCGCTCTACCACTCTAGCCACCTTCCCAGCCCCTGTCTTAAATCTTTAATTATATTTCTATTGATATTGAATATGGAGGCATACAAAGAAGAAAACAAAATCAGTCATTTTTTCATTCTTAACTCTGATGAATTTTTTAATATAAAAGTAATACATGGAGGAGTGGGGATTTGGGAATGTTGGTGAAAGGGTACATAAATTCAGTTAGAGAGCTGCAATACATTCAAGAGATTTATCATGCAACATTGTGAGTATAATTAATAACAATGTAGATTTGAGAATTGCTAAGAGTATATTTCAAATATTCTTATCACAAAAGGGTGAATTAATACATATTTATTTTTTCAATTTAGCCAGTCTAAATGGATACATACTTCAAAATATCATATTGTATATTATAAAATATGTATTTTTATTTGTCAATTTAAAATGCTAACTGAAGCCGGGTGCCGGTGGCTCATGCCCATAATCCTAGCTACTCAGGAGGCTGAGATCTGAGGCTCAAGGCTCAAAGCCAAGTCCCAGCAGGAAACTCCATAAGACTCTTATCTCCAATTAACCACTAGAAAACCAGAAGTGGTGCTGTGGCTCAAGTGGTAGAGCCCTTGTCTTGCGCTGAAGAGCTGAGGCAGAGTGCCCTGGCCCAGAGTTCAAGCCCAATGACTGACAAAAAAAATCCTAATTGAATAAATGGAATATATATGTTGTTAGAAAGTCAAACTACAGAAAACTATAAAGTATAAGTCAAAAGCGTCTCTTCTGTGCAATGATGGCTCACACCTGTAATCCTAGCTACTCAGAAGGCTGAGGACTGACTCAAAGCAGTTCCAAAGCCAGTCAAGACAGGAAAATCCCCAAGACTATAATCTCCGGTTAAACACCAAAAAGAAAAAAAAATCCAGAAGTGGAGCTGTGGCTCACATGGTAGAGCACTAGTTTTGATCAAAAATGCTCAAAGACAGCACCCAAGCCCTGAGTGTAAGCCCCATATTGAATACACAAACTTTTTCTGGAATCAGTATAAAATATTTCACGTAGTATTATGTATATTAAAAAAAAAAACACAGATCCACATACACATACAAAATCCCTTCAAAATCCCTTGTACAAAATACAGTCAAAATCCCTTCAATCTAATCCCAAGAAGCCAGAAGTATGTTGGAATTCAGCATTTTCAGAATTTTAACATGGTGATATAGTGCCTGTGACATTTAGAATGCTACTCCTCCACTGAGATTTGGGGATAACAAAGACATAAATTATACACACAAGCAGTATTAACCAAGCACATTAAAACTTGAGAGCAAAGTGATTACTCACACTATGTGGGATAAATAAAGATCACAAATAGCTGCATGTCAGCTTTCCCCCAAATTAGTAAAAATTCCATTTTTCAGAGCCTTTAGGGTTAAGGAAATGCAGGAGATGCAGATATGATATTGTTTTATATTCTTTCTGTGTCATCTCTTAGATACATACATGCACATATGAACACACTGATACAAATAAGGGAAGGTACTACACATATTGTTCTTTACTTGCTTCTCTTTCCCATGAATAATATATAGTAGAGACATTTCATATCACTTTATATAGATCTCACTTATTCTTTTCAATGGTATTTCAAATATTCCAGTATATAAGTCTACCAATATGAACTTAATAAATCCCCCATTACTTGTCATTTTAGTAATTTCTGGGTTTTCTTATGTTTTTATTTTCTGTTCATGTATGTATGTTGCTACTTAACTTTCTTTTGTCCTGTTTTTTTTTCCTGTAACAAAATTGCAGTAATCATACCCTTCTCCATGTGTCTTGGTGGGATTCTATATGCATATCTTTATTAGAAATTTTTACCAATAGAATTATTAAGCTTTGTGTATTTGGATCTTTTCTTTTGGGATAGATTACAAGCACCAAAGATCAGCTTGGGCTTGTAAATTCTTTATATCCATTTTAGAGCTTTGACATATAGCAGGTGCTAGTACATGTTTGCTAAGTTGAATAAAATAATTAAGACAATGAAATAGTAAAGTTAAATTTACAAATGAAAATAATGAACACCTTCACGAAGACCTTCATTAAGATACCAAAAGGAAGACAAAAATATTTAGCAAGAGATTTAAAATATGCCACTGTGTAGTTCTACCTCTAGCTTTATTTTCAAAAGAAACCTTATGAAATACAGAGATGTAAAAATAAGACTATCAGTTGAAACATAATCTATAATCTCAGAATTTTCCAATATATTGAAATGTTCAAACTTATGCAGTTGACACATGGAATGGAACAATGGGAAATTATAGATAGATAGATAGATAGATAGATAGATAGATAGATAGATAGATAGATAGATAGACAGATAGATAGTTATTATGTGCTTATAATTTGCAAAAATACATTTGCAAAAGTTTCAGTAGAGAGAGAAATACAGAAAATTTCAGAGCAAATAGAAAATAAGCAAATTAAAAATCATATATACAATTTTCAATCATAAAGAGGTGTTTTAAGGACACAGAAATAAAACATCTAGAAAATCAACAGCAATTGACTTTGGAAAAGTAATAAATATTTTATCTTTTTAGACATTTCTCTAGATATTACATGTCTACAGAAACATGTTATTTTCATAATCTGGACAAAACTGTTTTACATTTTTAAGAAAATTTAGCTGGAAGGAAGATTCTGATTACCATCTCCATATAGAAGTAAGAAGATATTTTTTTAGTGCTTGCTTATGTCTTCCCATGAGTTATTTCTGCTGTTTATTTCTTGGTAACAAGTTTTATTTTTTATGGATCACAGGACTTGAACTTGGGGCCTGGGAACTATCCCTGAGCTCTTTGCTCAAGGCTAGCACTCTATCACTTTAAACCATAGTGCCACTTCTGGTTTTGTGGTGGCTAAATGGAGATAACAGTGTCACAGACTTTCCTGCCTGGGCTGGCTTTGAACCATGATCCTCAGATCTCAACCTTCTATGTAATAGGCTATCACGTAAGAGCCACCAGTGCCTAGCTTTAAACAAGTTTTTGATATAGTTCATATTTCATTTAGTTTACCTATTTAAAGTGTACAATTCAAGGCTGAGTGTGGTAGATTATGTCTGCAATTTTAGTACTTGGAAGACTGACAGGAAGATCTTTTGTTTAAGGCCAGACTGGTGTGTAACAAGACCATGTGTTTAAAATAAAATTTAAAAATAAATTATAGTATCATGCCTATAATCCTAGCTATTTAGTCACAGATTGAGGTAAGCCTGGGAGGAGGTAATCTGCAAAACCTTTTCTGAATCACTAAAATAATTTGATTGTGGTCATATAAGACTGTCAACCCAGGTACATAGGAAGTATAAATAGGAAAATGAAACCCTATCTGAAACATAACTGGAGCAAAAACAGCTAGGGGCATGACTGAAGTGGTAGAATGCCTGCAAATGGGAAGCCTCTGAGATCAAATTCCAGTACTGGTAAATAATCAAAAATTTTAAAATTAGAATATATAATTCAATAGTTGTTAGTTGTGTTATATTGAGTTGTGACATCATCATCTCAATTTTAGTTTTTTTTCATAATCCCATATCCCTTAATCTTTATTTTCCAATCCCCCTAGATAAGCTACCCTTTCGTTTGGGACATTAAAAAATGGAGGCCATTTATAAATTCAAACAATTTACCATGCTCATCCTGTCTATTCAAAATGATGTTCAGAGGTCAACCCTGACTTCCCATATTTCCATTTCTTCAGTTCTTTTTTTATTCAGTTCTCACACAAAATCACATGCATTAACTGAGGACATGCAGCTTCTGAGCTATATGCTACTTACCATGTTAAGCATATGAAATCTCTATGCTAGAAACAGCAAATATGGTGCATGGGCCAAATCTACTCAATGGACTATTTATATGTAGCTTATGAGTTAAAAATTTTGTTAAAAATTTATTAAGAATTTTAATCAAGCAAAATGATTATGAAAGTTACATAAAATTAAAATATTAGTTTGTGAATAAAGTTTGGATGAACCCATTTGATTGTGAATTTGTCATGAATGTTTTAGCACTACAGTGGTAGATTTCAGTATTTTTTTATTGCGAAAATGCCGTATAGAGGGGTTACAATTACATAGCAAGGTAATGAGTACAATGCTTATCAAGCATTGTTTCCTCCTTCTTTGTTTCCTACCATCCCCGCCCTCCTGCCCCTGTCCTTCTTGCTTCTCCCCCTCCCCAAAGTTGTAAAGTTCGTTTTTCGACATAACATCTTGTTAGATTGCAGTATTTATGAACTGAAAATGTTGATATATTCATATCTATCTCTTTTCAGAAAAGCTAGTCAATGTCTCCTCTAGCACACACTCATCTATTGGTTGCTAGTGTTCTCCCAAAAGTTCTCTACTTGGTAAATACCAGGGCAACGTGGACTTAAAACAAACCAAACAACAACAACAACAACAAAGAAGTGACAAATAACATTGTCTACAGGTAGCAAACAGAACTTGCAATTAAGAGCATTGGCTCTTCAAATGGAATGTTTTGTTTTTAACTATATTTTTTATTATTTTTAAGTAGATATACAAAGAAGTTAACATTTAACAAATGAAATCAAAGCTGTGTGACTTTCAACAGATGAATGGGCCTCTCTAATTTTCAGTTTCTTCTTTCTAAAATGGAAATCGTTTCACATATATTTACAAGGTTACTTGGAAGAACATCACCATTTGGGGATTATTTGAAAACTGGAAACAAATTAAAGGTCATCAATAGAAAAACTGATTTTGAAAAAAAAATGTTACAGCTCAGAAAGGGTATATACCAAGCTCTTGGCTTGATTCAAGCATTGAAATAGAAATAATATTTTCATACCACCGTGGGATAATATGTCATGGTTAAATGAATGAACACAGAATAATCCCATTCCATTAAAACGAAGCAAAAAGTAGGTTGGGAGAAATTGGGGAGAATGATGAAAAGGGTAATGCTAATTAAGATGCATTGTACTCATAAATTGATATGTTGAATTGAAATCCCTTTGTACAACTACTTAAAATGATAAAAGTTTAAAAATACAAAACAAGTAGCAGAGGACAACATGGATAATTCATACAATGTTTAAAATATAAACCATTCTGCATCTTGTATTTTGCATACAAACATTATTTAGTGCATTGTACATATGTAGTGCAAGTAAAAGAACATATGTACAAATGATGAACACAACATTCAAGAGAATGGTTACCCTGGGAGTCATTAAGTGGAAAATGACTCTGTAAGTCTCCCCATGAAACTTCAACAATATTTTAAATGCTTTATTTCTCAAGCTGGGTGAGTGACACATGCCTACTTGTTGCATTTTCCATCTTTTTGTATGTCAAATTTCATTTTTATTAAGAAGATAACAAATGAAAAATGGAAATAGTTTTAAGGATTGAAATAACCAATATATGTTAAGTGTATAGTATAGTACCTTGTTCATATTAAGCCTTTCATAAATACTACTGTTTTTGGTTGTTATAATAAGAAGCAACAATTCTATAATGGTAGGGATTTGGGATATTAAAAGAAAAGGAATATGGCAAAGTCATTAAGAATGTTCTTTGAATTAGATCTGCCTCTTAATGGATGTATGGATACACGGATGGATGAATTAAAAATGAATGAATAAATAAATAAGAATGAAACGTTAAGGTAAAGTACTGTGGCTGGTGTAACATTGGCTAATGGGTCCAATTTCTCTGACCAAACTGTAAAATAAAGAATGCCCTCCTGACTCTTGTGAAGACATGCTAAATATTTAATAAATGCCACTTAAATGTTAATAGGCAAAAGGCATAATTCATTTCATTTTGTTCAGTGTGCTACCTCATAGTTCATCTGAGAGCAAGTGTAACAAGTCATTTATATTTTCCTTACATATTATGTATCAGCCTGACATAGCTGGCTTTTCTCAAAACATGTTATTCAGCAGATCTGGGGTTCATCTAGCTAAGAAAAGATGAGGTGCACTATTGTACAATGATGTCTACCTCTCAATTATGGGAATACTCAAAAACAATCAAAAGTTTTAATCCTAACTTTACATCAAATAATGCAGGAAGTTTATTAAATATGCAGAGACTCTGATTTCCTACCTGGTAGACCCAATCATATTCTCTGGGAATGGAAGCCAAGGACTCTATATATTTAGATACTGTTTACTCCAAAGCAGTGCCTTAAAGATATGCTGGCCAGTAGATGTCACTGAATCCTTCCTAACCTATGCCATCCACCTGTATGTACTCTTGTCCTAACTGTATCTTACTTGAAAATAGTAGCTACAGAAAGTAGTTCTCACTACATTCTAGAGACATCTCTAGTTCACATCACACAGACCATGAGAATGAACAAGTTTTGTCACACAGAGCATCTGGAAACCAAATGTTTTCCTAGGCAGGTTGGTGAATAGATGGTGAAAGGCAATTTGGCCCATGCAGGTAAGAGCCCTAAGTCTGTGGTTTTTCATTCTATCCTCATGTATTAGCTTTTTAAGGCAATATAGTCTGAAGGAGCCCCTGTTCCTTTGGATGCCTAGAAATAAATCTGTTCAATGTAGCACAGATTCGGAAGCAGCAATTGTAATGTTTTAAAAACAAAGCAAATAAAGATATTTTTATTTTTAGATTGACTTCAGGTTTTTTAAAATTTTACTTCTGGTTCTGAAGAAGCAGGAGGAAAAATATACCAGAAAAAGATTCAGAAATAATCCCATCTGCTACAGAAGGCCTCCACAGAACTTGACAGCTAAAAATAGAAATAGCTCAGCTTCTCATGGTTCAATGTAGCTGCTTTACAGCAGAAAGATTCAGAAATCTGCTCAGAAATGTGGTTTTAATTTTAAATACAAATGACCCCCTGCTGTTAGACAGTTGTTGGTTGTTGAGTCTACCTACCCAGCACCGAATTTCGGCAATCCTTGTCTGGGCATACAGACACTATTTGTTCACATACCACCCACAATTCATCCTCACGTTTAGGAGCCTCAAATCAGGACTAGATTTATGTTCTAGCCATTACTCCCGTGTTTCAAAACATTTACCATAGACTGATGCTTATTTGCTATTTTAAACATTGGGAAGTTCAAGGTTAAAGTTTGGCAGGCAGGGACAGCCCCAATTCAGTGTCCTCACATGATTCTTTACTCAGAGAATATGTAGTGAGGTTTCTCTTAATTATCACCTAAAACTTTGTCTTCATATACCGTCCATTTGGAAGTGAGAGCATCAGCCTATAAATTTAAGAGATATAATTCAATCCATACCAGGATGTGTAAAACAGCTTTGCTGTGAACTGGTCTGAGTCTTGAGTCCAAGGTCTGAGAAAGAAATGCACACATACAACCAGTTTCATAAAGCAAAGTGAATATTTTTACAAATAATCAATAAAAGATAACAAAAGCCTAGAATGTACAAATCCGAGGCTAAGAAAGCTCCTTGGGACTGATGGAGTCTTGCTTACCCCTTCTTGCACCACGGTGAAGGATTCCAGTAAGTCCTATACACTGTATCTCGTGATTCAATGGGTTACAGTGTTGAAGGACATCTTATTTTTAGTGGGAAAATGGAATACGTTTTCTGAGATGGTCTAGCCAGCTTCCTCTTTAACTGAGGATGAATTGCCAGTATGTTCTGTAGTTACTCTTGAGAAATGCAAGTAAGCAAGTGGAGAAAACTGGATTGTCCAATGCCATTCATAGAAGGATCATATGGGAAGACAGTGTAGACTTAAAAGAAGCCAGGTACTGGTGGCTAACACCTGTAATCCTAGTTACTCAGGAGGTTGAGATCTGAGGATCATGGTCCAAAGCCAACCTGTACAGGAACATTTGTGAGACTTTTATCTCCAATTAACCACCAGAAATCTGTAAGTGGCTCTGTGCTTCAAGTGGTAGAAAGCTTGACTTGTGCAGAAGAGCTCAGGGACAATGACCAGGCCCAGAGTTCAAGCCCCACAACCGACAAAAAAAAAAAAAGACTGAAAGGGCCCAATTAACAGAGAGAAGCACATATCAGGAAGAGTCCTGCCCTATGGTAAAAACAAACAAACAACAAAAAAACCACACATGTACTTAAACAAATGAGTGACAGGATTGTAAATCAGATCTTGTCTGGGTATGTGGGTAATAATGGGGGTGAAAAGGTGAATAGAGAGATTGAAGGAGGATAAATGTGATAAAATACTTTATGTACCTATGTGAAAATGAAACACTGAAGCTTGTTGATATTGGAATGGGAGGGGATTGGGGATCAGTGATGAAGGAGTCTAGTTATACTATATGTGTTTATGGACATGTTAAAATGAAACCCACTTGTACAACTATTCGATGATCATAGAAATGTAGAAAAATAACACACTTTCATCAACACAACACCAGTTCAGATTTTATTATTCATCTTTGGATGATCTGGATTATCCTGGCTTAGTAATTGGTAGGAGGCTATAGTGACAGAAAATGGGCCATTCTAATTTTTTAAAATTTCATAGATTTATTTTTATTTTTATTATAAAAGTAATTTACAGAGAGGTTACAGTTAAACAGTAAGTCAGGCAATGAGTACATTTCTTTTTGGAAAATGTAACCCCTTCCCTCACTTTCTCCCAGTTACAAAATTGAACAGAATTTGAGCAAAGAATAACACACAAATTAGACAACCATCAGAAATGAAATAGCTCAAAGAACTCTACTCAGGAATATGGATACTGGGCACTTACAGATGGGAAAAGACTGAAGAAAACAGCAACAAAAAGCCACAGTAGATTGATTGGTCATTCCAAAAGTTATTTTCCGCATAAAGGCTAAAGCAAAAGATACTTTTTTTAAAAAAAGCATTCTAGTTCTGTATGCCAACAATGAGAAAAGTGTGGTTGAAATTAGGAAAGCAACTCCATTCGTAATAGCCCCACAAAAAATAAAATACCTAGGAATTAACAAAAGAAGTGAAGGACCTCTATGATGAAAACTTCAAAAACTTGAAAAAGGAAATAAAAACAGAACTTAGAAAGTGGCAAAAACTCCCATGCTCTTGGATTGGAAAGATCAACATCATGAAAATGGCAATACTTCCCAAGGCTATCTACAAATTCAATGTGATACCTATCAATATTCCAACCTCATTCTTCAAGGAAATACAAGAGGCAATCCAAAAATTCATATGGAACAATAAAAGACCCTGAATAGCAAAAATGATCCTTAACAGAAAGAACAGTGCTGGAGGAATATCAATACCAAATTTCAAACTCTACTATAAAGCCATAGTAATCAAAACAGCTTGGTACTGGCGCAAGAACAGACCTCAGGACCAATGGAATAGACTTGAAAACCCAGAAATGAACCTACAGACCTATAGCCATCTAATCTTTGATAAGGGAGCTAAAAAAAATAGAATGGAAGAAAGACAGCCTCTTCAGTAAATGGTGCTGGCAAAATTGGTTAAACACCTGTAGAAAAGTAAGACTAGATCCTTTTAGAATCAACTCCAAATGGATCAAAGACCTCGAAGTCAAAGCAGACACCCTGAAAACATTACAGGAAAGAAGAGGAGAAACTCTAGGGCTCCTTGGCACAGAGACCCAGAAACTCAACAAATCAAAGAAACATTGGACAAATGGGATTGCATGAAACTCCAGAGCTTCTGCATGGCAAAGGACATAGTTAGAAAGACCAGTAGAAAGCCCACAGACTGGGAGAAGATCTTCACTAGCTATCCAACAGACAAGGGCCTCATGTCTAAAATATACTTAGAACTCAAAAAACTAAGTCACCTAAAAACAAATTCTCAAAGAAACAACCGCCCCATTAATAAGTGGACTAAAGACTTAAAGAGAGACTTCTCTGAAGAAGAAATAAGAATGGCCAGTAGACACATGAAGAAATGCTTAACGTCTCTGGCCATAAAAGAAATGCAAATCAATATATCCTTTCTGGTGCTGAAAGGTTTTGGTAAAGGCATTGATATCACCAGATTTCCCCTCACATTTGTATTGTTTCATTTAGACATGCCCATATATACATATATATACATAATTTATCTTGATCAGATTCACTGGCCACTGTCATTACTCTCCCTCATCACCTTCCCCTACTTCCAAAACTAACATTGTTTTTCCATTTTCACGTGTACATTATATATTTTTACCATATTCACCATTCTTCACTCTCTT
Source organism: Dipodomys merriami (assembly GCF_024711535.1). Classification (NCBI taxonomy): domain Eukaryota; kingdom Metazoa; phylum Chordata; class Mammalia; order Rodentia; family Heteromyidae; genus Dipodomys; species Dipodomys merriami. Next base: position 33,810,334 of record NW_027204492.1, on the reverse strand, counting down.
TTCTTTTCTCATCTCCATTAGTACCTGTGGCCTACACAGGATTTGTTTTACCTTCTTGTGTGTGTTAATTGTTAAAAGTTGCCTTAGATTGGTATTTCACACATGTATGTACACTATGTAATCAGATTGAACCCTTTGCTTACTCTCATCTTTCCCACCCCACTAACCCTTATTGCTATCTCCATCCACAGATTCAATGTATTTTGGTATTTTTCACCCCCAAACATTATTTGTTCCTACCTATTCTAATTGCCTCAAATAGTCCCATATTTACAAACATATTTTGTTTGTGCCTATGTGTGTATGTGTGTGCCTGTGCCTTTGCCTGTGTATGTGTGTGTGTGTGTGTGTGTGTGTGTGTGTGTGTGTGTGTGCGTGCGTGCGCACGCACATGTGCTGGTACTGAGGCTTGAACTCAGGCCCTCTTGTTTTTGTTTTGCTTATTCACTCATTGCTGGCACTTGAGCTATGCCTCCAGTTCTAGCTTTGTGCTGGTTAATTGCTGATAAGTCTCCCAAATTTATCTATCCAGACTTACTTCAAATAGTGATCCTCAAAACTCCAGCACCTGAGTAGCTGGGATTACAGCTGTGCATTACCAGTGCCTGATGCTGGGTGGATTTGAAAGGTGAGATGGATAAAATGTACTGGTACATTCCATGTGGGATATGAGTTGCACTGGGTGCATTCTGACACTCTGAAGAAGTCTGCAGGAATAGATGTACATAATTATTCCTTTAACATCTGCAAAAAAAGAGATGAGTTTAACATATTTGGCTAAATGGGTTAGGATAGTTTTTACCATTAATTTTACCAAATTCAGATACAGTTCTCAGCTTTCAGTCTAACACCAGTTTTCATTGTTGGTGGGAGTGTAAACTTGTTCAACCACTTTAGAAAGTAGTATGGAGTTTCCTCAAAAAACTCCATATAGATCTCTCCTGTGACTCAGCAATCCCACTTTTGGGCATTTACCCAAATGATCACAAACAAGACCATACTAAAGCTATTAAGCAAAATGAACCTCAAGATAGGGACACAACTGGTTTTTTTCTTTCTTGCTATTGCTAACTTATTTATAATGTACTATATGATTTTTTTTTGTTTCTTTGGTATGTTCCTCCCCCACAGAATAACCCATTTTCACTGTATTTGATTCTGGTAACCTGCATCTTGTATATGCATTTTTCTAATTTGTGGAGGGCAAAGGAAATAACAAAATGCTTAAATGTGGATACAAGTTGACCCATTGTTGTAACAATGAGATGTACAAGACACTATGTTGAAACCAAACTTTACAATTTCGGGGGGGGGGCGGGAGGGAGTAGTTGGGGATGTGGGGAAGGAAGGGATGGTAGGGGAAAAACAAAGGAGGCAAGAATGCTTGATAAGAAATGTACTCATTACCTTACTCATGTAACTGTAACCCCTCTGTACAATATTTTTACAATAAAACTTATTTAAATAATTTTGTTTAATTATGCTGATATACAAAATAATATGTAAATTATACAAGTGTCATTAATGTCTAATCACAGTTATCTTGTTAGGAATATCTTCAGTAGTATAATGTGTATAGTCATGCCTTGCCATTTTTTACTGAATGGGAATTGCATAAAGTATAATTTATCCAAATGTTTATGGTTTCTGAGCACATATCTGAATCAGTCCTATAACCACGGAGAACATCTGTATGTGGAGTTGCATTAAAACATGTGCCTCAATATCAACATTTTGGTCACAAAATGTGGATCTGCCCTTGTAGGAGAAAGTAAAGAATAGTGAAAACTATAATCCCTTTTCTTTTTAAAAAAAACTTTTAGACCTTATACCTGCTTGTTGGGTAGAATGTGTAAGTTATATATATGTCACACATTAGTTTCTAACATTTGGCAAGTCACAAGAGTTATTTCCTTTTCCTGTTTTCCTGTCTATTGTTAGTCTCATGGATATCATGGTGGCTCAGTAACTACTAGGCTTCTCTTGGCCATGCATTGCAATGTAGCACTTACCTTGAGTACTTCTCTACTTATTATCCCTTGTTTGTGTCCATTGTCTCCTACAACTCTAGAAATGCATATTAACATAAACCCATGGTTGAAAAGATATGTTAACACTGGGAATGTGGCTTAGTGGCCACATTCCCAGTGCTTGCCTAGCAGGCATGAAGCCCTTGATTCAATTCCTCGGTACCACATAAACAGAAAAAGCTGGAAATGGTGCTGTGGCTCAAGTGGTAGAGTGCTAGCCTTGAGCCAAAGAAGCTCAGGGACAATACTCAGGCCCATGTTACAGCCCCAGGACTCATTTGAAAAAAGAGAGTGCCTGTAACAATGAGACATACAAGCAAGTCATTATGTCGAAAACAAACTTTACAACTTTGGTGGGGGGGGGGGAGGAGGGTTGGGTGGGGGGGGGCGGGGGGAGGATGGGATGGGAAGGGGAAAAAAAGGAGGAGGCAACAATGCTTGATAAGAAATGTACTCATTATCTTGCCCATGTAATTGTAACCCCTCTGTACAGTATTTTCACAATAAAAAAGAGAGAGATGTTAACTATGTCTTCCCTCTGTTTTGAACTCTGAGATTTTTGTGAGATATTTCTGTGGACCTATGTTCTTTGAAAACTGCTATGTAGAGTAGGAGCAGGAGTCAGTGTAGACAAAAGGAGAATACAGTATCAATGTGGACAGAGTAAGAAGGAATTGGCTTGATGAGTAGATCTGCAAGCCTGTAGAAAATTTTCAGTATATTCAAATTTCAGAATGTTTTATTTGTCCCTCATAGCCGATTTTGGACACAGGAAAAACAATGTATGACCTCAGAAGCAGTATTTAGTCTCATGGAATCATGGAGTATAAGAGCCAGGATGGATATTAGAGATTATAATCCAGTGACCTCATATTACAGAACTGCCACTGAAGCTAAATGAACTGGTCAAAATCACAAATGTGGTTGTGTTTGTCTCAAGAATTATAAACCATGTAAACCAACAACAAAATCAAACAACAATATGTCCAGTTTTGTCATAACAGTAAATTCAACAACTTAAGAGTCAGATTGAGTGAGAAGAATAGGCAGCTACTTCAAGGGTGAATGAAAATAAAACAGCTGATCATTGTGTCAAACAGCTAATACTCACACTAGATTTATTTATTTGATCACATGTATTTTGGATTTAGAGAGGCCAAGGAACTGACAGGCCAGGATGCCAATTGCATAGTTTAAAGATGGAAAGATAACTATGTCCCAAGGGCCAAAATCATGCCTGAGCTTGGGCTAGTAAACAAATCAGTAGATGACAGTAAATAAGGAAAGCTGGATGAAAGGAATGTCGAACTAGACTTTTTTTTTTCTTTTTTTAATTTTTTTATTGTAGAGATACTATACAGAGGGTTACAGTTACATGAGTGAGGTAATGAGTACACTTCCACTTCCTCTTGAACATTCGAACTAGACTTTTTTTGTGTGGAAGAATAATTACTTGGAACCTACATTGAAGATTCTTTAAAGAAAGTATCTTGCATTTTTGTAGTTGAATCATAGAATGAATCTCTGTGTGACCACCACAGGTTTTGGCTTATGGCAGAAGTTGTAGAACCAAATGAAGGGTTCTAAGTGGCACTTTTTCATCTTTGGTTCAGAGTGATTACATATTTTGCTTCCAGATGTAGTATAGTACATATTATTCATTAATGAAAACTTCCATCTTTAGGCATACTGAAATATTTACAGGTAAATGGTTATACCTGTGATAGTATTCAAAATAATACAAGGTAGGTACTGGAGCAATAAATGCAACAAAAGTGGTCCTAAATTGATCATTATTGAGGCCAAATAATGTGTCTATGGATGTACCTGGCTATTCTGGTTTTGCATATGTTTGAATTTTATTAGTAAAATGTGTTTAAAATCTCCTTTTAGTTTTCTTCTCTCTATGATGCTGGCAATGATGGTATTTATTCCTATTTTACTGATAGACCTCTCTGATTCTATTAAGGAACTTCTCCACAGGTGAACACATTTAGTGACAGGCAGAGCTAGCATTCTGTGTTCCATTGACTTCTACACTAGTATAGGCTACACTTGATTGAATTTGGAAGTTTCCATTAGGTCATTAATATTCAGAGCAGTTTACTGGATTCTTAGGTCTTTGAAAAGGTCTTCAGTGGGTGCAGGTTTGACAAAATGAAATCATCTTTTCATGTTCTACCTTGATACCTGGAATGTTCACCCCAGCCCACAAGTGACTGGGTTAACACTTAAATATCACTCAAAACTCTAGTTTTTCCATGATCCCCATGTAGCCTTTCAATAATCATCCCCTCCTCTACGCTATGCTCTGTATATTGTTCAAAGTTCTGTCATAGCATACTTGACATTTCAAATATAGTATATGCATGTAGTTTTTACCTCTGAAACTAGAATCATGGACTTAAGTTTTAGGGCTTTGTTGCTTGCAGAATGACAACATCTAGTAAGTATATACCCAGTCACTCAAACAGGCCTAAATCCATTGATAATCAGGCAATAGATGTCCTTGGTTTGGTCAGTTTTTGAGGAGTGAGAATTTCCCTGTAGAGTATGATGGCAGTGGAATTGAGTAGCAGAAAATATTTCTGCCACTATGTAATGCATAGAGGATGGCACAGAAGGGTGACAACTGAAGTACTACAAAGATACCAGGTCCAAGTTATCATACTTGATATGTTGAAATGCTTTAAAATGTGATTATCCCTCATTTTGAAAGAATCCTTGCTTTCTCATCTCATGAGTAACTGCTTGTTAAAATTCTGGCATAAGAACATATAAAATAATATTTATCAAAATGAACTCCAGAAAGTGGAACCAAGGTTTTTTTTTTCCTTTGTTGCTGCTTTTTGTTCTCTTGTTTACATGTCTTTGGGAAAGCAAGGTAGGGTACAGAAATTGAGGGACAAAGGGTGAACAAATGCAGCAGTGGTACTCACTAGATATTATGTTGAAAATGAACTATGCAACTTCTGGGGAGGGGGAAAAACTGGGAGAGTGAGGGAAAGGATGACATTGTTCAAAAAATGTATTATTTACCTGAGTTATGTAACTGTAACCCTTCTGTGCATCAGCTTTGTAATAAATAAAATTCTGGCACAAGATATTCCTGACAAGAATGGTTTACAATGTTTTGTAATTAGGTGTAGTTGTCTCCGTACCAGCTTTCTGGGTTGTTTTTTTTTTTTTTGGGGGGGGGTCCGGTCATGGGGCCTGAACTCTGGGCCTGGGTACTGCCCCTCAGCTCTTCAGCTCAAGGCTAGCACTCTACCACTTGAGCTATAGCGCAACTTCCTGCTTTTTTTCTTTTTGCTTATGCGGTGATGAGGAATTGAACCCAGGGCCTCATGCATGCAAAGCAAGCGCTCTACCACTGAGCCACCTTCCCAGTTCAGCTTTTTTTTTTTAAGCAAAAAGAGGGATGGGCGGTCATCAGTAATTTTCACATAATTCATAATATAGAGTCAATCAAGTGTACCTGAAAAATAATCATAATTGAATGAACTCTGTACTCCTGCTCCATCCCTTTTGCAAGGCCCATCTAGTCAATTTCACTGTAAAAAAAAAAGTGTCATTTGAATGTCCTTGGGGATCCTTTCATTCCCAGTTAGGTTTGAAACTCACTGGTAAGCAAGAGATCCAGCAAGGGCAATGTAAAGGCAGTATTAACATTTTTAGTGGAGAGCCAACTTGTTTGTGGTTTTGCTTTGCTTATAATAAGCTCTTCCAAGTAAAACTGATGGATTGGCATAGGAACAAGGGTTCAAAAGTAATACCAAAGGGCTTTCCAAAATGCTAAGCATTGGGTGAATGACTGCTCTGCTTTGGGTGCCCATCATTTATTTTACCTCGCTGAACCAAGAGATACAGGATGCAAAGTTCTTAATATATGCTGCCTGAGTATACAAAGAAACCTATTAGCTTATGTGGCCTCTGGTGTTGTCTTAATACTTTACAATCTATAGTTACATTGCATACTTCAAACAAATGTAAATTCCATTACACACTGCCATTGAAAGGTGCTTTCACTGCATACTGAATTGAAAGTAGTCACTGATAAGAGTAAAAACTAAGCATATGTTGGGTAAACAGCAAAGCATTTTCCACACAGTACTGCATTTTAAAATAGCTAACTTTATTATCAGTGAGAGGATAGGCACACAGTGGATTTAAATCTGCTGAAACTTTATTGAAACTAGATCTGTTGATTACAGAGTAAGATCATAATCATTATGGGACAACATACATTTTAAACCAAAGGCAATTGTCTAGCCATCTGCCAACCCCAGCTATCCATTTTACAAACACATGCTGTTAATCACAAGGGAGGTCAGAAGGAGTTTTGCTAGCTCCGTGTAGCCTATCGTTGCTACCAGGAGAAAATAAACAAACTCTGACACTTGTCCTACTGATGATGGATGGAATTTGGAAGATGTATTTCCAAGGAATATGGCAGGCTGAAATTGCTGGCAATGGTCTTTCTTTAAAAACAGAACATTTCCAGTAAGAAGGCACATATTTTAAATATGTTCATATATGAATGAGCATGAGATAACCAGATTTTATGATTAACAGATGAGACTATAATATACCAAAGTTAGTGCACATGTATGCACGTAGAGCTGCCACATTATTTGGGCTCTTCATGAAAAGCAGTTTGCAAATCAGTTTGTTCAATTTGTAATCAATTTACAAATTATTTTGTTCATTTGCTAATCATTCTACCCAACAATGTAACAACATAAACAGAACATAATAGATCTCTTGGTATGTTTCTCACAGCAAATGATGGCAGACATTTCAGGTTTCTGTTGTCCCATCATCTTGAAGATCAAAAGCAGCATTGAGATTAAATCCTTCATTAAGACAACAATCAAGATACATGATTTTAAAAGAAAGTTCCATCTACTTTTAATTTCCAAACATTGGTAATACGAGTTTTATACCAAGTAATGTTCATTCTAATGAAGTTTTCTTGTACATGGAACTTTGGGGTACAACTGAATCAGAAGGTCCCCATAGACCACCAGGCAGTACAAGTTAAGACAATAAGGTCACCTTCCTATCACGAGGAGCCAGTAAAATGCATAGATAGGTGGAAGTCCAAAAAGATTATCCCAAATGTTACATTCACACAAGTACAAAAATGTGGCTAACTTGAAATTTTCCCCATAAGCCTGATTTTTAAGATACCTTTCTGAAAACATTTAATTTATATTCCCCATAAACAAGATACATTAACATTGTCTTTTTCCATCTCTTAGATGTACAATGATATTGAAGCAAATCACTTGGGTCTGAAAACAATGCGGATCTGGACTGCCTCTGGTGTAAGTTGGAAGAGAAATTCTGGAAAGTTCAAAACAGTACTCAGGCAAGAACAGAACTTTCTCCTTTTCCCCAAAACACATGAATCAAAGAGATGGCTGCCACACAGTGTGGAATGTACAACATTTATCACCTTACAGAATGCAATTATAATTATGACTCCCAGAGCCAGCAAAAATTCTGTCAAAATGTTATCGCCATGAAATGATATTGAAGGTTTATTTTTATTTTTGTTTATTTACTTGGACAGAAAATAACTCTCTTAATGTTTGCAATATGATGGCTTTTCTCCCCCTTATCACTAAAGGGTAGTATGAATGAGTACTAACACAACTGGACATTTAATTTCTACTTGGAATTTACTTTATAACTGAAGACTGATATGTGGGATGATCACTTCATTATTGAAAATGTGAAAAGACTGGCTGAAAATTACATTGCCTTCCATCTTGTGTCTCTTCCCACCCATACAAAATAATTCCTTTAGAAAATAGCCAAGAACCACAAAGGAATACAGATAAACGTATTCCTACATTCACAAAAGAACCCTGTAAAATGACGGCCATTCTCATAGCAAGAAAAGTGGAGCTGATTTCTTATTTCATGTGACTCAATATAGAAATGAGAATCAAAAAAGGCAAAACCTTATACAAGGCACTGCATGAGAAGCAAGATAACATTTCAGAATCCTGGATAATCTACTCAAACTGGAGACATTTTACATTTATGACCTGTACCAATAATACAGATTTTCTTAAAAATAGTTTTCAATTTTGTATATAAGTGTTTCTCAAATTAGGCATGGTAATTAGCAGAGTGGACAGATGTGCTGTGTGATATTACAAGTCACTGAACTTGTCCAAATCTCAGATTCCTCAACACTAAAGTTAGAGAGCAGGGCTATATATTGCTAAAGTTCTTCCCTGCCACTATGGCTCATGATATAATATTATCCAGCTACTCTTCTATTAATCTGGTTTCTAACTAACATATCCTCAAACCTCTAAACCCCCCTCCCTTACCTAACACCCTCCCACTCCCTTCACCTTCCCTAAACCCCTGATGTTAATGACACTATCTTCAGATTTGTCACCTCAAGAAGGGCAGGGACCTGCGAAAACTGGCATTCCTCTGTGTCCTTGGAGGCAGCATTATTGCAACAGTTACTGCTGCAGCCTTCTTTTGTTTCCTGCCTACATACACATTTCTCACCACTTCCCAAAGGGAGTCCAAGATAGAGTCACTGGTGGTGAGAAGAGGTAGTTAACGGGATGGTTACAATCAACCTACCCCTGAATGCAGCCTGGTACTTATGACTTCTGATGCTATTCACTTGGAGGTAACAAATACATATGCCTTCAAAGACATACATTAAGAGTCTGGAGAAACAAACCTAGTTATTAGAAAGTAGTCACCAGATATGCAAAGAATTCAAACTGTCATCCCCAAAATGCTTCCTCATTCTGTAAATGACTGGCTATTGGAGACTGGTGGTGACCTAGCCAATGAATCTGAGTTATGGAGGAAACACATACTAAACACATCTTATAAAAAGTAAGCAAGCTATGCTCATGGCTACACCCAAACCACAAAAGTCTTCATGCAACTTCTCACACAATGCTGTATCAAGTCCTCTTGTGTCTAACTCCTTGTGAGAGAAGTTGTGCATCAACCAGTTCATTTACTTTCTCTAGCCTCTGAAAGCAATATAGCAATATATTAATTATCCAAATGCATAAATTACTCCAGTGTGTGTGTGTGTGTGTGTGTGTGTGTGTGTGTGTGTGTGTGTGTGTGTGTGTGTGTGTGTGTGTGTGTGTGTGAATATGAATGTCTGAACCTCCAGGAGGGAAAAAAAGAATCCGTTTCCAAAGCACCATTGAAATGAAGATAAACTATCTGCTAGGGCAAGGTAGCTGGCAACTGGGAGGAAAGATTAGCACCAGTACCCCAATACTCCCTACCTTTTCTCCAGCTTATATATCTCGTAAGAAAATTCCCTTTCATGAGCCAGAGGCATGAACTTTCTGTGGCTTTTGTCTAGTCACCAGACAAAGCAGCAAAACTCAAATTCTCTGGCTTCTCATTTCTGAACTACATGTTACATACTGTCTTCCACACATACTGTGCTCTTCAATAAAAAACAAGATCTGGAATATGGAAAGTTTAAACAAATTTAAGCACATCCCAAACATCCACGTGTATCATCTACCTGGGAACAGTCCTAGTACTCATACACATCCCAACAATAAACCTTAGAGCACATTCTGATTGATTAATCTGCCTTTTAGAAGTACTACTTAAGTATACCAGAATATATTTGGTTGGAATTCACATGGCAAACCTTAAATTGTTCCAAAAAGATGACCCTTTAAAAAATCCCCTCCCCCAACCCTTATCTCCACCCTCAGAATATGAACAACCAAAAGGGAAAATGATTAAAAGCATTTCTGCTGATACACTGCAGCTCTTGATTTAGATGAGATACTCCACCATCTCTGCATCAGGCTCTTGTCCCAAGATCTGAATGGGAGCTTTCCTTTCCAGAGTACTGGAGTGGAAAACCAGGCCATCTGAATGGAAATAAAGCATTAGAAAACGTTCAGGGAGGGCTGGGATGTAGCTCAGTGGCAAAGTGCTTGCCTAGCAAGTGCAATGTCCTGGGTTTGATCCCCAGTACCAAAAAAGAAAAGACAAAAAATCCAGTTAACGAAAAACAAACAAGAAAACATTTAGGGACACAATGCAAACCCTATTTTCAAAAGACATGATTGGAGAGCTGACATGAATGTTATGACAAAGTATGACTTCCCTGCCACCCACCTCATTTACTTTACTGGGAGAATAATGGGTTTCACTCCTGGCCCATTCCCATCTCCATGAAGGAGAAAAGTCATGTATAGACTTTCTTCTCTCTTTTACTGAATCCCACCTGGGACATGAATATCTCAATCTAAGTCATCAGCTATAAGCGTCAGGCACCAACAAATATATCTGTATATGAGGGGTGGGGGGAAAGCTACCTGCTACAGAAAATTAGTATTACCTGTCTTGTCTGGACTGTAGGTCAAATTTGATGTAGACAGACGACGTGATCCAGAACTGGTGGCTGGACTTGCAGGAGCCTCAACCTGAGCCAGAGCTGGAGCTGGAGCTGGAGCTGGATTAGCAGCCATAGCCGGAGCTGGAGTTGGTGCCTGAGTCTGACCCGGAGCAGAAGCCTGAGCCACTGCTGGTGCTGGAACCGGAACTGGAGCTGGAACCGGAGCCGGAGCAGCTGGAGCAACCTGAACAGCAGCAAAAGCAGCAGAAGCAGGAGCAGGAGCAGGAGCAGGAACAGGAGCAACAGCAGATACAGCAACTGGAAGCTGAGTAGCAGCAGCTGGAGAAACAGCAGCAAGAACAGGAGCAGTTGCTGGAGATGGGGCAACAGCAGCAGCAGCAGCAGCAGCAGCAGCAGCAGCAGCAGCAGCTGGAGCAGAAGCAGCAACAGCAACTGGAGCAGCAGCTACCATGATGGTGGTGTTGGTTGCAGCAGTGGTAGTGTTGGTGGTAGCAGTGGCAGTGATGGTGGCAGCAGTGGCAACAGTGGCAACTGGAGCAGGAACAGAGATGGGAGCAACAGTTGCAGTTTTGTTCGATTCCGTTCCACGTTCGGTTTGGGTGCTGCAGTCTCGGCTGCCAGTCTTGGAGTGAGCTGACAGCAGAGGAGTGGAGGGGGGCACCGGCGAGGGTGTGGATGGGATGGACTCAGCACGGTAGTCTCCACCCAGGAGAATACCTACAAATGAAGCAGGGAAAGAAATTAGAGAACAGTTAAGTAATTTCTATCCAAGAATTTGTTTAGCAGTTCTCCCTTTTATTTGAGGAGAAACGTGAATGGATCTAAGTAAGTAAGTTCCATTATTTTTGCCTCTAACAAACCTTTGGAATCAAGCATTTCCTACATGGTTAAAAGTTGCTTTGTAGTTTGAGAGATCTGTTTTGGTCACTGATAGTCAACTCCCTGCACAATATAGTATACTTTTAAGTGCCCTGGTTATTGGTTCTGATTTATTTTTCCCCCACTGGTAATTGAGCAATTCTACTACATTCCAGTTATAACCCCTACCACTTGTTACCATAATGCTGAAACAGTCCTGCAGAAAGCCACATGAAGGTGTTAATAATCATATGGCCTAAGGTTCTGAGCATGACCAGAGTTCCAAGACTGTTACTTGTTAGTAAAAGAACACAGCAAGTGTCAGAGGCCATGAAAAACAACAAGAAGGCATGAAAAACAACAAAAAGAGCTAATATATACACACTAATATATGTGTGTATTTGACCCCCAGGCTCTAAAAATGTGCTCCTTGGTATTTACAGTACTCTGGTGTTTTGATTAGACAAGAAGGAATAAACAGGAGTGGATTGAAAAGGTACATTCTGTTCTCTCTTCAAAACACTCTGGTAACCAAAATTTGCCACCCAGCTCCATTTAGCTTAATGAGAACTCTGGGCCTTCTTATTGTAATTGAGGAAAGAATATAGAAATGTTGAATGTCAGAGGTTTTTTTTATGAGTTGATGGCCACATTGGCTTTGGATGAATCAAACTTCCCACATGGCAAAGGCTAAGTCTGAGGAATTTTTAGATGAAATTAAATGTCATTCAAAAAGAACATTTTATTCCCCAATGTTCTCTCCATGAGACTGCCATATGTAGAGTTCCTCTTGGATATGTAGGAGCCCCATAGGAGGGAAAAAAACAAAACCTAGTTGGGCACACCTTTTTTCCTAGAACCTGATCTGTTGCCCCTTTACTTTGGTGTGTGAGGCACTTGGTCAGGGCTATCTTTAACCCTGTCACTATCTTCTTTCTTATTCACTATTATTACCTAGGCTCCCCTTCCAATTCTTGTCATCTCGCTTCTCCTCCATGATGGGAGTACCAGTCAAGGTGGATGAGTGGGAAAGCAAGCCTGATCCAGCATTTGAAATGGACATCAGGGACTTTGCTGGCCTCATGGATGATAGCTGCTCTGTCTTACTCTGTTCCTTCCGGGAGCGCTGCTGGAGCACTTTGATCATGGCATCTTTCTCAATAATCTGGGCATGGAGAGTCTTAATCCTAGGAGTCAAAGACAAAGAAAAGATACAAAAAAAGCCATTACTACCTCTGATTACTGGTCTTGCTGCCTACATGGACTTGAATTCCCATTTTCTTTGACAAACTTAAGTCTTGTTATTTCTGCATTGGCAAACAGGGGTTGGTATGCTACAGTTTTAAAATAAAAAGTACATATTTCTGCATACCAAATTGAGTATCAGAGTGAATCTAGGAACTGTTTCTTACACCTTGGAAGGTCTAAGTATTGACAAAACAAAGGATGTATGAGAGAATCAACATAGTGGGTGCTGCCATGAAGAAACTGAGTAAATGAAAACAAATGAGAAAATGAAGTCTATGAATAATCTTCAGGTAATAAGTAAATGATCCTGAGCTCTACCTTGTTTTCCCAAGAAGTCTGTTATGTCATAGAATTGAGGTGTAGTTCTAGAAGGAATACCCCAGAGTGAAAATATAAATTCAGCTATGGCAAAAGGATAAAAAGAATTTAGAAAAGCCAGAGTACAATAATCCTATGAGGAATCCAACAATTAGTGGGAGTGAACAAAGTAATAGTCATCTCATCTCATACCCTAATGGGATGACAAGGATGGCAGGGATGACAGGGGTGTAAGTGGGAGGAGGGAGGCTACATGATTTTTTTCAGATGTTTTTCCTTCCCTGCTGACCCAACTGGCCTTTATTCCAACTTCTTAGATCTAGACAAGTCCAGATCAACATTTTACCTGCCCTCCATATCCAGGCAACGCTTGTTGGCCATCAAGATTTCTTCTTCCTCCTTCTGGATACGAGCTTCTAGAGCTGTGTCATAGCTGGTATTAGGAGAGTGGCTGATGACTGTTGTATCCCTGAGGAGAAAAATAAGTGTGATGATGATGGGAATGTAGAAAAATCGATAAATGCTACTTCTGTCTTAAGCCAAAGGAGGGTTTGTTGGAAAACCTTAAGCTGAAATCATTCTTATTAGGAATGACTGGTTTCTGGATGATTTATTGGTAAAAGTCTCAAAAACTAGGAAAAAGAAGTTGGTGTTAGGGGCATGGCTGCCAAAGTCTCTGGCAGATTATATGAAATGTCCCATAATTGTCTTCAGAACGAGACAGGCATCCTTCCTAAAACTTTTGGCTTTAAAATTGTACCAAGTAACAAAAATATGAATATATTTTACTTTGTCTTCTGATAGTCCTAAAAGAGAAAAAGTAGGTATCAAAGGGAATCAGAGGGTGTTTACACAGTTTACTGTGAGAATTAGAAAACATATCAACAGTTAAGATCTGGTGGAGCATTGGCGCTGACAAAGAGATATTTTGTCTTAGTGCCACTCACTTCTGTATCTAATCTACATTTGTAACATTCTAGTACCAAATCATTTAGTTTATCCTATATAAGTGATTGTCCTCTTGACAGAATTTCAACTGCATAAAGGATCATCATGTTGCATTTCAAAGTGTATTCCATCACTAGCTCAAGACCAATTGACAAGGAAAATGTGGGAAGAGACAGAGATGAAAAGAGGAGTGAGAGACAGAGAGAGCTAAGATTAAAGAGAATAGTCATTGAATTATATTAGTCAGAGAGGCTGAAGAATATTGAATTGCCCCTGTTTCACCGCTCTTTCTACCAGAATGAGGAAATGTAAAGGAACTCCAGGTACATTTTCTACTGGCAGCTAGCTATGTTCTCCTGACTTGTCACTTTGACCCATGAAGATGGGGGTGAAGTGGAAAGGGAATGACTACATGGAAAGTGTACATTAATGTTGAGGAAGGTGGGGGCGAGCCTCTACAAAACCATTGCTTATGGCTTATACGCAAATCTAATAAGTAGTTTCAACTTTGAACTTGTTGGAGTGCTGAAATAACTAGAGATATCATCATTTGATAAATTTGAAATATTTTATATTTTAAGATCTATGCTTCCTCTAGTTTCATTCACTTGTTTGTGGTTCAAGTGGATACGTTGAGAATAAACATCACTGCATAATGCTTAGGACTATGTATTTGACTATTTTGAACACTTAGCTCATCTCTCCAAGTACTCTGCCACTAATAACCATTCTGACTTCAAAATAAAATCAGTTACTCAATGAGATGTACAAGACACTATGTTGCAAATGAACTTTACAGCTGGGATAGGGAGGGAGAAGTTGGGGAGGTGGGGAGGGAAAGGATGGTAGGGGAAAAACAAAGGAGGGGGTAACAATGCTTGACAGGAAATATACTCATTATCTTACTCATGTAACTCAAACCCCTCTGTATATTATCTTTACAATAAAAAATATATATTAAAACAAATAAATGAATCAATTAATTGCTCAAATCCTGACTTACTTCATATGAAATGGAAACCATAAAGATGAAGATTTCATCTTATTGAAGAAAAAAGTAAAATTATGAATGTAAATGAAAAAAATAGGCACTGTAAAAGCATTCAATGAAGCTATTTAAACAGAAAGAACTAGCTAGACATGGTGGCTCATGCATGTAATCCTAGCTACTCAGGAGGCTGAGATTTGAGGATAGCAGTTCAAATCCAGGCTGGGCAGGAAAGTGTGTGGGACTCTTATCTTCAGTTAAAAACCAGAAAACCAGAAGGGCAGCTGTGGCTCCAAATGGTAGAGTGCTACCCTTGAGCAAAAAGAGCTCAGGGACAGAGCTCAGGGACAGTGCCCAGGCCCCAAGTTCAAGCCCTATACCAAAAAAAAATAAAATAAAATAAAGAGTTGTATGTATCTAATGGAGGAAGTCTATAGGTTGAAAAAATCCCAGCATTTAGTATAATCCTGGCAGCCATCCTTGTTCTACACCATGCCAATATGAAATGATAGATGAAGGCTTAGAGTCAGGCCTCTTGAAAAGTGCACGGTGTCCACGGATATGGGATTTGAACATATGGTTTCTCACTGGGGGAACTATGGCTGGCAAAATCCACTTTCACTGCATAAAAGACCTCTCTGGGTACACAGGACTTTGCCAGCTAATTGATATGGACACTGTGAACTCCTCAGGAATGAAGCCTTAAAATGTGGGACACTTGGTGAATTCCTACAGGGCCACCAGGACTACACTGAACATCAATCTTAAGCTATGAAACCAAGAATTTAGGAAAAAGCAAGCACGTAGTGTTCGAAGGAACAATTTCCAATACTCTGACACTGTCCCTGAGAAAAGCGGGAGAGAAATGCTGGCTACATTCTGACAACTCAGCTTGCAAATCTGGAAGTACATATCCCTGATTTTGATTCCCTAACTCAAATTCTTAAGTAAACAAGTTTTGTCAGCATCTCCCCTCTTTTTCCTTTCTTTGATACTATCATAGTGTTTAAATTCCTCTCAAAAATGTCACCCATAACTTTCTTTCTAAAAAATACATTTTTATTGCAAAAATAGTGTACATAGGGGTTACAGTTACATGAGTAAGGTAATGAGTACATTTCCTATCTAGTATTGTTACCTCCTCCTTTGTTTTTCCTCTACCATCCTTTCCCTCCCCTCCTTCCTAACTCCTCCCCCCCTCCCCACCACAAGTTGTAAAGTTCGTTTTCAACATAAAGTCTTGTACATATAATTGCTACAATGGGTCAACCTGTATCCCTATTTAATAGGAGCAGCATCCTCTCATGAACTTAATATATACATTTTACTATAAGTGGAGCACTATGTTTAGATTACATAATTAGGAAGCTGAAGATGGGAAAAAGAGAACGATTAAGCCCTGGCTTCAGAAAATTTGCAAGGAACACAAAGAGTAAATAATTAACCACTACAAGAACGAGTTTGGACTTTATTCCAACAGACACTGAAAATTACTAAAGCTTTACAAAGGGAATGAGAAACTTGCCACAAGCTTTAGGAAGACAGCATTATCTCTCACTAGAATGTGATGGAGAGATGATGAGAAAGAGACTGGAATCAAGCAGAGTAGTTGGATGATTGCAATAATCTCAGTAAGAGATAATGAAAACGTGAAGTGGTTAAGTGGCAAAGGAAATTAAAACAGACAGTAGGAAGTAGAATAGTTAGAAGTTGAAGGCTATTTCAATGTGGGTGTTATGGAGAAGAAAGAATAAACTTTGTTATTTCTGATTCAAGTGATGGCATATCATTTGTTGTCATTGCAAACAAAGGAGCACTCTCATCATCTTTTATTTTAAGGACACTGGAGTCAAAGTTTCATGAGAACAGCCACGTAACAATAATATCCAAGTAGTAGTTGGATATTCTTTCATCATAGAGATGCTAATTTCTATTATTTACAGAGAAACCACAGTAGAGAAAAAGGTAAATAAACATTGTAGAATGAGAAGAAAACAGAGACAACATGAAGTCATGAAAGGAACAGGTAGCCATGCATGATTATTTGTGAAGAACTTCTGCCTGCTCTCCTATTCTTTATTGCCTTCTTTCTTGGCTTGCTTGCTTGCTTGGCTGACATTATCCCACTTGAGCCACAACTCCAGCCCAACTTTTTCTTTCTTTTTTCTTGTTTTTTTTTGAATATGGAGTCTTATAGACTTTTCTGCCTGGAATGGCTTCAAAACTGTAATCCTTAGGATCTCAGTCTAATCAGCTATTAGAACCCAGATTCAAACACTGATTTTATTTTATTTTGTCTCATATTTTGAGAAAGGATTTTTCTGTGTAGCCCAGACTAGCCTTCAACTTATGATCTTCCTATTTCCTCTTCCTGAGTGCTGGGGTCATAGGTAGATACCACCATGCTTATCTCAAATACTAAATTTAAGGAAGTCAAACAGTAGAGTTTACCTTCCTCCCCCACCTTGTTAGCTTTTTTTTATAAGGCAAAGATTCCATGCATACAACTGACCAATATTAAAGAGTTAGTGTATCTAATACTTAGGTGCATGTCAGAATGAAAGGCAATAATGACACTTTCCAAATGAACTAAATACCTATTCCTGTAAAGTTTAAAGCCATGTCTAATTTTTCTTCCTCTGTTCTTGTGTGGAATTAATCCATCAATAAGATGCAGTTTGGAAAATCTAAGTACTGAAAGGGTTATAAAGTCCACCTGATATGTCGTTTTGTATGTCTTCTCTTATATAAATGTCTATATTGTTATTCACAATGGCCCAAACTGGAAACAATCCAAATATCCATCATCAAGTGAATGGATAAAAATGTGGTATATCCATTCCATGGCACAGCATTCAGTCACAAAGCAGTATGAACTATTAATACATGCATCAACTTGGATGGACCTCAAAATAATTATGTTGAGCATAAGAAGTCAAACAAAAAGAGCAAATACAATATGGCTCTTTTAATATTGACATTCTAGGAAACAAAATTAAAGTTTTATGATACAAAAAATAACAGTCATTGCCTGGAAAAGAAGAGGTCAAATTTAAGGGTTACAAGGAAACTTTAGAATTTGTGCTCTATCTTGAATATGGTTGTAATACACTATTGCATTCAATTCATTCATCAAACTGTACATTAACAGTTGGCAATTCCTAATATAGAATTAACACTTTAATTGAAATAAATCTATAAACTCCATTTTTGTGTATCAAGTAATATTCCCCAACTATGAAACCTGTGAGCTATCTATTGTATACCTGGTGTATTGTACACAAATTAAGATACTAAAACAACACATATAAACCTAGTGGGACATTAAAATGTGGCCCTAAATTTAGGAATCTAAATTATACTTTCAGAAATTATCATCTATTTCTTTCACTTTTTTCTTTAACCTTTATTTTTTCCTTCCTTCCCCAAATAAATTTTGAGTATTTCCTTTGGTAGTCAGTCAATAATTCTAGGAACTTCAAAATTATTTTCAAAATAAAAAAGACAGACTTGGTTAATACTTTCATTTAAAGTTAAGAAGAATAAGAGGTTAACAAATGGATAAAGCAGAAGAGCTCACAAGTTCTGAGGAAAGAAGGATGGCCAATAGACACATGAAGAAATGCTCAACCTCTCTAGCCATAAAAGCAATGCAAATCAAAACAACATTGAGATACCACCTCACCCCAGTTAGAATGGCTAGAATCAAGAACTCTAATAACAACACATGCTGGAGGGGATGTGGACAGAAGGGAACCTTACTGCATTGTTGGTGGAAGTGTAAACTTGTTCAACCACTTTGGAAAACAGTATGGAGGTTCCTCAAAAGACTCCACATAGAGCTCCCCTATGACCCAGCAATCCCACTTTTGGGCATTTACCCAAATGATCACAAATAATACCATACTAAAGCTACCAGTCCGACTATGTTTACTGCAGCATTATTTATCATAGCTAAGATATGGAACCAACCCAGATGCCCCTCAGTAGATGAATGGATCAAGAAAATGTGGTATATATACACAATGGAATTCTATGCCTCCATCTGAAGTGAATTTTTGAATGTTACCTCCCCAATATCTAATCTTGTAAAGAAAAGAAGAAAAGGAATTCAATCTTCATGCCATGTATGCAGGATATGACCATTGGAAATACAGTACCATCCTATAGAAGTGCCTAGAGGAATCACTTGGTCTAACTCTCATTTCATAGGAATTGAATACATAACCTCTTTCTTGATCTGCCCTGGGAGTTGAATTAGTGGCATAGGAAAAAGGCACAGTCTAGATCTAAGTATTTACTAGTGGTAGAAGATGTTCCTATGAGTGGGAACAGACTGTGTTTTAATCATATTAAATCATAAGAATGAATATTTTACTAAAAACAGCAATTACATGAAACTTTGTAACAGAATTTAAAGGAAATTAATTAAAATAGGTAGTCTTCAGATAGCTAATGGCTTGAAAACAAAGGAATGCAGGATGGTATACAAAGCCCTTTCCTTGCTTTCCTACTTTTTGCCTTGGAATCTATGCTGAAGGTCAGCACCAAGAACTTCTGTTTTCTAAACTTTTCAGCCTTAGGAATTCTATCATTCTAATCTTTTCCAATGAAAACAATTACCCTGTGTCTCCCTCGTTCTCATTAAAACAAGTAGTTTTCACTATTATTCAGAATAACTTCTGAACAAGTGCTGGGCACAGGTGCTTCCATGGAAATTTGGAGACAACATGACACTTCAAATCTGCCTCTGAATCTTATGACCATCTTCTGGCATAGGTTGGGTTTCTGTGCACTTTACTACCACACTGGTATGCACTTAGCAGGCCTTTCTCAGGAAATAAATTGGAAGAAGCTTTAGACAAGGAAGATATCAAAATCAAATCATAGGCAACTTCAGTGTATTAAAGGTGTAAAGGCTATCAGGAGTCAGGACGATCATATTAGAGGTGAAAGATCCTTTCCTGAACAGGAGCAAGTTTAGAAAGCATCAATCCTGCTCTTAAGCAGTTATATCCCTCTAGTTAATTTACTACAAGGACTCCAAAGTAAATGTACCATCACCCTGTCCACATACCTATACCCTAACCCACAAAATCTAGAAAATGATTCTAGTCTCTACTCATTTACTATATGTGGGAGAATGTTAGAAACAACATAGATGTTTTAGGAACCTTCTGGAGAGAAACCTATCTGGGTGAAATAGTCCATAGTCTTCCTTCATACCCAATACCAGACCAAGTCTCTATCCATTATAGTTAACAACTCAATATCATCAACTGACTTGAGAGATTTCCTCCCTTCCCTTCCCTTCCTCTCTCTTTCCCTCTTCCTCTCTATCCTTCTTTTTCTCTCAACTGATAGTTATGTGCAGCAGTAAGACAAACTATGCACAAGCAATTGTTTCCTCCAAAGACTAACCATTCATTTTTATGTAAAGAACAAATAAGAAACCCCAAACAAAATTGTTCCTGCCACTTTCTCTTTCATACCAGATGGAATGGGACTGCTTACACAGAGAATGCACCCTTCAAATATAGACCTTCTCAAAGGGCAGCAATGGATTCATGTTCAGCATGGCTTTTGACATGCCCAGAATGAGCCAGAGCTATCAAATGGCAGCAGGCACTCAAGTGACATTTGCTTTCTGAGTGGCAATTTTCCAGGGAGGCTTTTCACTCCAGTTTTGGGCTTAAATAATGTGCACATAGGGTTGAAAGGACCTATGACTCTAGGGAAGGTGGTGTGGAAAATAATAGCAATTGAATATTCAAGAAAACCAAGCTCTTAGAAACCAAGGAATCAGTTACCCATCTGGTATCCTCACTCCCACTATTCAAGTAGTGGTCCTTCTGCCATCTGCTTACCTCTGAGCAGCCACAGTTGCAGCAGCATCCAGAGCAAAATGTCTCATCACGTTCTCCTCCAAATACTTCTGCTCCCACTTAGTCATATCAGCTTCCAGGGCTAGAATCCTCTCCTCCTTTTCCCGAAGGAGCTCCATCAGCGCAGCAGCATTGTATTCAGAAACATTGGTGGGCTGAGAGCTGCCTTGGCGCTATTGAAGGATATACCGAGACCCCTCCATTAATGAGAATGCAATCATAGTCAGGGTCTCATTTGAAGGGATTACTGTTCAAATTACTTTACATTGGATTTTTTTTGGGGGGTGGGTGGGTTTGGTTTGGTTTATCTGTTTTTGTAGTGCTGAGGATGGGACTAGTGTTTCAAGCATGCTGGCAAGTGCTCTACCACTGAGCTATATCCTTAAACCATAATTTGGATATTGATTCTGGAAGAAGAGGGGAATTCAGATATTCTCCTCAAGATACAAGACTAGGGCTTGAATATAAGACTTCTTAGTCAGAAAAAGACCCTACCAGGCTGGGAATGTGGCTTAATGGTACAGTGCTTGCCTAGCCTGCATGAAGCCCTGGGTTTGATTCCTCAGTACTTCATAAATAGAAAAAGCTGGAAGTGGCACAATGGCTCAAGTGGTAGAGTGTTAGCCTTGGGCAAAAGAAGCTCAGGGACAGTCTTCAGGCCCTGTGCAGGTTCAAGACCCAGTACAGGTAAAAAAAAATATACCCTACCATATCAAACTGTCATACTGTTCGGAAAGTGATTCAATGGTGTTTAATCTGCCACCCTTATCTGCAAGCATGGGATATAAGACAAATGGAATTTAGAAATCTATGATTTGGTTCCTGGCTTTCCCTAATTTCTGTGATCTTTAGTGTATCATGCAACCTTCTTTGATTTCATCTCCTATAAACCAAAGGCTAGAAGATTTCTAAGTATGATTCCCAATACTATAATACTAAAAGTCCATTTGTATAGCAGCTTCACTTCTTATAGAGTTTCTGTTTGGGTTCATGTGGAAAAATAAAAGGTGTAAGATGGGAGGGAAAGGATGGTAGGGGAAAAACAAAGGAGGAGACAACAATGCGGGATAAGAAATGTACTCACTACCTTGGTTATATAACTGTAACCCCACCTCTGTACAGTATTTTCACAATAAAAAACTTTATTTAAAAATAGGTAAGATCTTCAATATTAAGGACATTTCTGTGATGAGCTAAACAAGGAAGTGGACTTCACATTTACAATGGAGAAGTAATTCAGAGGAAGATCAGGGAGGACAAAAATTGTAAAGAGAAGCATTAGCTTTTTTGTGTTCATGCTAAATGCTAAATAAGTAACTGGGAATAAGAACTTTACCTCCATTCTTTGCTAACTTCCTTCCTCCTTCCTTTCCTCTGCCTCTTTCTCTTTTCTTACTTCCCTTACATTCTCCATACCTGCTGAATCCGAAGGGCTTCCAGTTCCCTCTCCAGTCGTGTCCGGAGTCGGTGCTCCAGCTGCTCCCGTTTCTCACATGCTGCCTGGAGCTGCACGAGGGCCTGTTGCATTTTCTCCACCTTGTCTACGTACACTTGCTTCTTTTTCAGCTAGAAGTTCAGGTTGGGATATTTGCAAGATGGAAGGAAAGACAACAGTCAGCTATTTGGCCCCCAAATCCAGCCTGATGTTTAGATCTCTTCCTGTCTCCGAGTCCAAATCCGAAAAGAATGAACAGTAAGATGTGATGAGCCACAAGTTGTTTTGTGTTTCTCATATAAACACTATGATGAGGGATAGAGATTGAGGACCTTTTGAGTTACTTCCTCCTACCCCCACTTCTATGTGCTCCCCTTCCCCGTCTATTTTCCTCAGTATAGTGTCTTAAAGGGTAAATTTTTCATGTACATATGTTCTCATTTCTGTTCTTCTCCAGTCTAAACAAAAATATTCTGGAGCAGAGTATGTCATATTTTATTCCTTACAATAGGAAAGAGAAAAAAAGAGGAGGCAGAGGAGGTTCTCAGGGGAGAAAGTTTAACTTGGTATATCTCTTTTATTTTTGGTCCAGTCATGGGGCCTGAACTCTGGGCCTAGGCGCTGTCCCTCAGCTCTTCAGCTCAAGACTAGCGCTCTACCACTTGAGCAACTACGCCACTTCTGGCTTTTTTCTTTTTGCTTATGTGGTGCTGAGGAATCGAACCCAGGGCCTCATGCATGCAAGGCAAGCGCTCTACCACTGAGCCACCTTCCCAGCCCCAGGTATATCTCCTTTTATGTACTGTCTTTATATGTGGGGGAAAAGAGTAGGCACTGAAGGTACAAGGAGGACAGAATTGTCTTTTTGAAGTCTGTTCCTGTAATTACCCAATGTAACCTATCATTCTCCTGGAAAGATTTTTTTTAATGAATCTGCCATGCATCAAATGTCTTTAATTTTCTTTTAGTTTTGTGCCAGTACTGGAACTAGAACTCAGGGTCTCACACTGCTTGCTTGGCTTGTTCACTCAAGGCTGGTATTCTAACACTTGAGCCACACCCCCACTTCTGGCTTTTTCATGGTTAATTGAAGATAAGAGCTTCTTGATTTGGCTTCGGGGGTTGGTTTCAAAATGTGATCCTCAAATCTCAGCCTTTGAGTTGCCAGGATTATAGACGTGAGCCATCAGCACACAGTATCTTCAGTTTTCTTGTTAGC
Organism: Dipodomys merriami; assembly: GCF_024711535.1. NCBI lineage: Eukaryota > Metazoa > Chordata > Mammalia > Rodentia > Heteromyidae > Dipodomys > Dipodomys merriami. Next base: position 33,787,013 of record NW_027204492.1, on the reverse strand, counting down.
CAGTACTGTTCTACTTGTCCTTTAGAAAAAGGCCATACATTATTGGTGACTTCTATTTCACAAGCCCACAGTGATGACTATAGTTTCTCAAATTTTGCTTTGGTAAATTGAAAGATCTGTAAGGACTCAGAAGAATTGAATCACATTTAAAGCTATGTGAGTAAAAACTGATTCATACTCTTTGCAGGTGTATATGCCATATCCCAAAGTAAAATAGGGCCATAAGTGGTTTTTTCTTTCTTGCTATTGTTTCTAACGTATTTATAATATACTATGTGATCTTTTTGTTGCTTTGTATGTTCCTCCTCCACTTATAACCCCTGTTTTCACTGTATTTGATGTCAGTCTAATTTGGGGAGGGGAGGGGAAAAAACAAAATGTTTAAATAGGGATACAGATTGACCCATTGTAACAATGAGATGTACAAGACACTATGTTGAAAAACGAACTTTACAATTTAGGCGGGGGTAGGGGGTGGGGAGTGTAGTTGTGGAGGTGGGAGGAAAGGGATGGTAGGGGAAAAACAAAGGAGGAGGCAACAATGCTTGATAGGAAATGTACTCATTACCTTGCTCATGTAACTGTAACCCCTCTGTATAGTATTTTTACAATAGAAAACATTAAAAAAGCAGAGGCAATGGGGACTATTGATTCTACTGGTATATCCTTCTAATTGAAGCTAACTCATGCCTCTCTAGCAATGAAGAAATGAGGTCCTAAGAGAGTGAATCTTCAAGAAGATATTCTGGACGGCCAAGAAAATAGGAGAAAGGACAGTCTTCCCAGTTTGCTAGCAAAAGGGAAGATTCCGTCTCTCATTGTACTTTTATGGCACCCTTGACATAATAAATCAACCAGTGGTCTCATTATAAAGCAAAAATTCTTCCAATAAGGGCACAAACTGTCATTGCTGTTTTCATGGAAGTCTAAAATCTCTTAAGTTCTTGAGTTACCTATACAGAGCCAATTGCAATGTCATCATTGCTGACAGCCTTTTAGTTGAGGTTAAGCCAACATGGCCAATTTAACTCTCCCACTGCAGAAACCAGGTAATTCCTTCACATAGTCCAATCACTACTCTAGAATTTCCAGGTAAGTAGCACTGGCATGTACTGCTAGGGAGATAATGCTTGTCTAAAAATTGTCTATTCCACTCAATTGGAATTGTTGAACTTTCTTCTGGTGGAAGGAAATCTATTTTGTATTTCCCGACCAGACCTTTTGTGATGGGAAAACACAATGTTTAACCTATGTGATTGGGAAACACAAACAAAATATTTTTGGATACTTTTCTTAAGCTTTTCCTTTAATTCTAGGCCTTATTCAATTTAACCATGTAAACCAGTGAAGAAGAGTTCTAATCCTAAGTGTTTTTACCCTTTAAATATTTTCCAAGGAAATGAAACATACAAAAACTATCACCCTACCTCTTTCTCTCAAGTTTAAACTTTTCTTTCTTAGGACACATAACTATTTGTAATACAATGGCTAGGGTAACCAAAACTTTCTTCTATTTACTAAGCTTTGAATTATTGAAGAGCAGGAAATACTCTCTATCCTTCACCTTTGGGGTTCTATAATCCTTTTAAGCTTTTTAAAGTCAAATGTATTTGTGAATTGCTCTGGAAACCCTAAGGGAACAATGAAATGTTAATGCAGTGAATGTTAATTATAATTATGAAAACTTACAGCATTAATACCTACAGGCAATTAAACTTAGATAGTATGCAGTTCTTGCCTTGATGGTGAAATACTGCAATGTAAGCTAAGGAAATTGAAAAATGAGCAGTCCATGACTATGTATATTTGTCTATACAAAAGGAAATGTAAATATCTTAGCAAAAAATCTTCCAGTGAAAGAGTCACCAAGTCTACCTTCTTCAAAAGAAAAGGAATAAAGGCCCAAGGAAATCTCTGAGTTGGCTGGGGATAGACGTACAAGTAAGAAAATTCTACAAAGGAGACTATGAAGAAACAAAAATTAGACTTTGCTACTGAGATAATTTTTCTACAAGGTACTAAGATCATTGCTGCTAGCGTCAATCTCCTACCCCTTTAAAAAGTATAGATTAGCTGGGCACCAATGCTCACACTTGTAATCAGCCATTCAAGATGCTGAGATCTGAGGTTTGTGTTTGATAGCCCATGTAGGAAAGGCCCTGAGACTCTTGAGCCAGAAGTGAAGCTGTGGCTCAAATGTTAGAGTGCTAGCCTTCAGCAAAAATGCTCAGGGACAAAGGCTAGGCCCTCCTTGCGTTCAAGATTCAGGACACAGACACACACAGACACACACAGACACAGACACAGACACACACACACACACACACACACACACACACACACACACACCAATCATATATTCAAAATGATCTCTTTGTAAATGCTTAATCCCTGGATATGTTAAAATATAAAACAATTCTTGAATACTTTATAGATGTCATCAACAATGTCAGCCATTTTCTAAATTCCACACTCATTATCCTGCCCATGTAATTGTAACTCCTCTGTACAGTATGTTCACAAATAAAATAAAATTAAATTAAAAAATAAATAAATAAATAAATTCCACACTCATCTATATATAGAAAAGGACAAATATCTAGATGGTATAACTCCACTACTATTCTGCATTTTATAAGCTTCATGTCTACCTTTATTGTGATAAATTCCCTTTTCTTCTTTGCCTCCCTTCTATAAATTTATCTATAGTGCTCATTTTCTTGAGTACTATCAGTACTTGCCACACTCAAGTCCCCAAATTACTTACCCCAAGCACTTACAGAAGTCAGTTCTTATAGTACCCAAGTCCCCAACTTAGCAGTGGTATTAGAAATGTCAGTGGCTCTTTCTTGTGTGAAAAAAGTACTATATATTAAATTGGTTAAGGTCCTGAGTTCTAGACTCTGAATGCACAAGTCCAAATCCTTTCTCCTTCACTAGCTATGCAGCTTGAAAGAAGCTACTTAGATCTCTCTGAGCCTATTTCTCCCCAAAGGTTGAACTTACTCATTCATCAGTAACAACGATACGATGATAATGTGATATATGATATACCGATTTTAAGATCAAATGAGATAACACATACTGTCCTTAGAAATAAGTGTGGTACAAAAATTACTCAGAGGTCTTTTTCCCCTTTTGAGAAAAAATGAACAACTAGTCAGACAAAGTTCTAATCCTTTAACTAGAGAAAACACTAGGCCTGAGGAAATCTAGGCTTCAAACAGTTCACACAATGGAGCTCTAATAGCATTGTACAACAAAGACATTCACTGGTGATACAATATAGGCAAGAAATCAGAAGTTGAGTAGCTAGAAAGACACCATATTCTCTCAAAAATAACATGTTAGGGGATTCTTCTACTCTACCTGTCCTCAAAGGTTCTAAAGGCTTGTGGAGAAACATTTTCCTACCCTCTTTTTCTCCCTTCTTCCTTGTGTCAATATTTCCCTCTCCCATCTTTCCTTTTCCCTTTCCTGTCTCGCACACACATACATATCAAACATCTCAATGAAAGGTAAAGAAGTAAGGTAGCAACAAAAAAACCTGGGTTCTAATTCAAGATCTGCTATTAATGGTTACTTGTTTCCCTGTTGTTAGCTTCAGTCTCCATCTGTTAAAAAAACCAAAGGTTTTCAGGAATCAGCAAACAAATATGGCCTGAAGCAGACCAGATGTAGCCAAGCTCATTGATTTCTATCATGTTAATTGCTGTTTACCAGACAAAATGTCAGAGTGGAGACATAGCAGTTGCAAAAGAAACTATGTGGCCCATGAAATAATGAATCAGAAATATCTCCTATCTGATCCTTTACAGAAAAAAAATTCAACCCCTGGAGGTCTTGAAACTGAGTTTCAGTGTCTTAGTGTTTCATGAAGAAAGTTAAGGGGCCATTATGTTAGATGGGTTGAATAACTCTACCACTATGTATCATACTTCTGTACAAAGCTTTGAAAACATGATTGCTTCAGCTCTGTATAGTCGTATTATTCATTCTTGTGTTGTTTTTCTAAAGAATGGATCTCTTCCCCCACCCCACCCCCACCTGTGGGCTACCACCTTACCTTATTCATCTCTTTATTGTTGTTTTGAGACTAACTCTTAGTGTATAACCCAGGCTCACCTCAATTTTCAGTCATCTTGCCTCGGACTCTCCATGCTGTGGTTACAGGCATATGCACCATACCTAGCTAACTATCTTTTTTCATTATTTATACATTATTATGATTAAATAACTTAAAAGTTTCTAAGTAACCTTTGATATTTCATCCCTCATTGCCTTTGGACATAATATTCTGTCTCACAGGAATGCCTTGTGTCAGGAGGTTTTAAGAAGTTAAAAAAAAAAACCTCTAGGGTAAACAGATGATTTTTAGATGACCTCTAAAGGTCTTTGAACTTCTAAACATTTTGTGATTTTTGGAAGTCCTTATTTTAGTTTCAACATTGACCACTATCCAAGAGAGCTAAGCAAAATCGAGTCCTATAAGTATGTATAAGCAGACTTGTTTAGTTTTTATGTATATACATATATAGACACATATGAATTCTATGTGTAGATAAGTATGTAGATAATAGATTAGCTAAAACACATATGTATGTTCTCCACAGGGTCATAAATTATTTATTTTTCCATGTCTTTAATACTCAATGAAGGGAAGGTTCCATGTCTTTAGTATTCAACAAAGGGAAGGTTCATTTGAAAAGTTTCCAAAGCCACAGTAGTGTCTCAAGTCTTCATGTGGAAAATGAGTTTTCTGAAGCATCGATTATTCACTCTGAGTTTCTAATCAAGACAAGTCCTCATGAGCCCTTAGAAGAAGCCAAGTAAATCAAACCTTTCAACCAAATTCCCCCTAGCTATTCAGTGAATGGAGGAAATAATTTTATTTAACTATTCTTTAAAAATGCCAAATTTTAGGAGTGGTGCTGTGGCTCAAGTAGTAGAGTGCTAGCCTTGAGTGAAAAATCTCAGGGACAGTACTCAAGCCCTGAGTTCAAGCCCCATAACCAACAAAAAGAAAAAAAGATACAAAAATGCCAAATTTTAAAAGCTTGTCAAATATTCCCTGCCTTTGCATTCCTCAAGTTTATGTTCTTTCAATGTGTGTTTTTTAAACCATTCTTACTATTTGTCTTGATTTTTAAATGCATTTTCTACCTTCTTCCCTGACCCAACCCTATTGTATCCTAAAGGTCCAGTCTACGATAAGTTCCTTTATACATACCTCTTACTAACAGTTTTCAACTGAGGTTTCCTTTCCTCAGGATATATTTAGCACTGTGTACAGACATTTTGATTGTATAGCTGAGAGTTAGTAGACATCCTATAATATACAGGACAGCCCTTACCTACTATCACCAAAGATTTATCTAGTCCAATATATCTGTTATTTTAAGGTTGAGAAACCATGCTCAACATTTAAGCAGTACTGCATATTTCCCTCATGCCACAATTTTAACAACTACTTACATTCATATTTTGATGCTGTTACAGTGTCTTTAGACACAAACTTTTAGAGTACTACAAGATTCTTCATTTTCATATTTGATATGGTTTCATCTTTCTGCCACATGTCATCTTTTTGATAGTCTAGTCAGAAGCATCACTTACTCCCATTTTTCCAGGCTGAAGATTATGGAATTATTGTTCTTCAGTCTTTCTTCTGTCCACCATATTCAATCTATTTCTATATCTAAATTCTAATTACCATCTCTCATGTCCCATTCTCTTATCTTTTCATAGCCAAGGTAATTAAGTTATTTTTACCATAAATTGTTATAATAATACCCTAAATGATTTTTAAGATGTTGCTCTTTTCTATGTACATGTTGCAGTCGCACTTGTGCACACACAATTTTTCCATCTATGGACAGCTGCTACAGACTTTTTGTAAGAACACATCTTGGCACTGTATTGTTTACTGCTAGCAATCCATTCCATTAGAGCATCAACTAGATGTAAGGCTCATTTATACCTTCTCACCCCTTCTTTAGAGACCACTGCTGCTGTCGTTCAGACCTCAAACCACTGAATGTGTGAGTTTATTGTCACATTGTCACCTTGTTCAGATTAGGCATGGCTCTTAAAAATGCCTTTTCCAGTGTCCTATGTTGCTACTGCCTAAAACTCCATGATGTCTACTATGAGAATGATCAAAGTTTGTATTATTCTGATACTTTATTTATACTTCCTCAAATAAATCACTAAACGCTCCAATAGCTTGTCCTTGAATGGTCTTACCTCATCCTGACTGCTGATTCTTCTGCTGCTTCTCACCATGTAGACACTACAATCACTTTGTGATATTTTATGTATGAATGGATTCGTGAATCCATTCACCATATATTTTCAGAATATTCATTATGTGCCAAACCCTATTCTACATCTTGAGAGCAGGAATAATATAGTGTGGAGCAAACCAAAGCCCCTACTTCATTTGAGGCCAGTATCCCTTAAGTCATTTAATGGACAGACTTTATTTTCCTTAGTAATGCTCTTATAGTCTAGTCCTAGTTCACTGGATACTATGTCCTTGATGACCTTATAATACTAAATAACAACTGTTACATGCAATAACAAAAATAAAAATGCTGTACTATAGCTAAAATGCTACAAATATAAAATACCCTCATGAATGTAGTTATTTCACTTGGTAAACTCAAGATAACAGTTTCAAATCATTCATATTCTAGGTAAACTTTCTAAAAAGGGATCAAAATTGAGAGAAAGAACTAAAGGAAAGCACCTGATTCATGAATAAGATAAATTCTCTTTATTCCAATCAATCACACTTTCCCATTACCCTTCTGCAATAATTTGAACCCATTCCCAAGCATTTGGCAGATCCCTTATTCCCCTTCTGACTCAGGAAAATCTGATCCCTGCAAATGAATACCACGTGATGGCATCTTTTCCTTCAATCCAACAACTGTGAGTGTCTTTCAAACTCACAAATTACTTCTAGATAACTATTTATCTCAAACATTTGCAAGGAAGTGACTTATTAACTTTCCCATTTATTCACTAGTAGAAAAAGTATAGGGTTACATATCTTGTGTTTTTTTAGATTTATCACTAACTGTATAACCTAATCCATCTTCATTTAAATGCCCTAATCTGTGAAAAGATAACACTTGCAGGATTTCTAGGGGATATAACAGTGTATCTGTAAATATTTTAAAAGGTTAAAAACACCGAAGGATTCATAGAGGGAAGAGCAAGCACACTAGCCACATAAACACCAAATATAAAAATACTTTTCTCAACATGAATGATGCCAGTAATGAAGAACTAAGTCCACTGCCCTCATTATGTCTTATTTTTCTGTTCCCTTCTATTACTCCCAACTGTGAATGCTATTTTATAAATGTCACAACTATAGTATACTTTCTTTGCTCTTCTCTCTCATACAACTAACTACATGGTGATTTCTAGTTTGACTTGATTTAACCTTACCTAAATGCTCCTGGCTCCAAGTAAGGGTTCATGCTGAAGCAAGTTGGTAACACTACGCTGGTATTAGCAGGCTGTCTCTGTCCATTGCCAAGAGGCTTTGGTCCACTCGTGGATATTATAAGAACTGAACAGTAAAAAACTATCTCTGAGAACTTGCTACCTACCTCAGGACTGGAAGTCAATTTATGAAGATGATTAAAGAGAAATCAATGTCTCCAACTTGGGGATTTTATAAGCCAGAAACATAGAAAGATGGCAAGAACTGAGCTTGGAGAGGTTACTTGTTCTGTTTTTTTTTTTTTTGTTATCACTAATACTTCATTACTATTATTATTATTTTAAATAGGTTTTTATTGTGAAAATACTGAACAGAGGGGTTACAATCACATGAGCAAGGTAATGAGTACATTTCTTATCAAGCATTGTTGCCTCCTCCTTTGCTTTTCCCCTACCATCACTTCCCTCCCACTCATTCTATTTTTAACACATTGGATAAAGCAACACTATTATAAAGAAAACATGTAGCTATAAATATGAGAAAAATCATCTTTTGATGAAATACCCTTCAACAATATGAACATTTCATCAGTGGAACGCCCTGGAAGTATATATTCACCCAGTGAATATAAACTTTATTTATATCCTATCAATCCTCTAAACATGCACATCCTTCATACTCTGACTTCCATCCAGATCTATAATCCATTCTTTTTTTTTGTTTTTTTTTTTGTTTTTTTTTGTTTTTTTTTTGGGGTCCGGTCGTGGGGCCTGAACTCTGGGCCTGGGTGCTGTCCCTCAGCTCTTCAGTTCAAGGCTAGCGCTCTACCACTTGAGCCACAACGCCACTTCTGGCTTTTTTCTTTTTGCTTATGTGGTGCTGGGGAATCGAACCCAGGGCCTCAGGCATGCAAGGCAAGCACTCTACCACTGAGCCACCTTCCCAGCCCCTATAATCCATTCTAATAACCACTGCTTAAGTTGTATCTTTACCACTAAAGTCCTCATTATTATTTGAAGACTAATTTGGACTATTAGACATAAAGGTTTATGTCTAAGACATCTTCCTCTAATACTGAGAATCAGAAGAATGATTATGGTTTTTGGTATAAATTTGTGCTTGGAAGGAAGGAAGGAAAGAGGTTAGGAAGGAAGGAAAGGCCAAACAAACAAATGACCAAAGGAACTGGAAAGACAGAAAAACATCAGAATAGTAGAAATGAAGTAAAACAGAACAAAATTAGAGAATTCAATGTACTAGCCACAGGGCTTTGGAAAATACATTAAGTACTTCAAGAAGAGTTACCTATGCTATGTCTAAATCATCACCCTCACCACCACTGCCACTGCAATTCAGTAAAGTTTAACACTTAACACTTATGACCCTTCTTCCTGAATCTAAATATTTCCCATTCTATCCTAAAACCAAAGAACAAGGCTCACTAGACCTTTCTGCCAGTACTCTTTCTTCCTGGTCTGTTGCTTCCAGTGCACTCAACTCACTAGCAGCCCACCCGCAGCATCTTCCCTCTTTGATCTTGCCAAGCCCATTTTCCCACCATTCTTGAAACAATTACCCAAGCGATGGCTTCAATGCTGGATTCTCATAAGACTGCAGCCAGTCAGAAGTCTGTGCTGCCCTCAGCCTTGTGAGAGAATATGCCAGGCATCAGTGGAAACTCTTCAGTGAGGTTAAATTGGTAGGGGGTCAGGAAGTTCTGAATGAGAGAATACCATGGTTGCTGTAGGGCATAATTCTTTTGACTTGGAGCTTAATGAGCCTCCACTTCAATAGGACCTACATGTCCTGCAAAACAAGAACAAGGAGGACAGAGCGGCACCATTTATCTCATCTGGCTGCCTGCTGCACAGGTTGTTGATGGGTGTCGAGGCATGGATCACAGTGACTCACCAAGAAAATAGGTCTAGTTATCAACCATCCCACCCAAACAAGATACCTCCACATACATCAGCTAAGAAGGGACCAAGAAAGCATCTGCAAAGAACCTGAAAGGGTTTATTTCAGGAGAAAAGTTTTCTGTGCACCTGATTAAACATTTCTGCCTAAAGCTTAGGGTACAGTGATTGTAGAGAACCTCAGACAAGATAGTTAATGAGAGCAAAAGATGAGATGAATTTCATGGTATGCATCTGAAGGGAGACAATATACATGAATGCCCAAGCTCTTGTAACATTAAAGTACTATAATCTTTCCTTGACTAAAGAGAATATTACCTGACTGATCCTGAACTTAGAAAGCTGAAATGTCCTCTAATTAGGATTTACTAAGTATACTAATGATGTTTGCCCTGGAAGAACATTACTCCTGAGGTAAAAGGAAAGGCCATGAACATATTTCTGAGCTGTAGCCACTGTAATGTTTACACATGACAAGAGGAGATTATGCAGCATATCCCTCTGTCTTCAAGTCTAGACTTCCTTCAGCCATCTCCCTCTCAAGACAACCTGTCTACTTATTAATACTTTTCTTGGATTGGAAGTGTTCACAAATATTATGAAGAAACTACTGAACAATGCTTACCATATCCGTTTGAGAGCTATCAATACCTAATGTTTTATACTTAGACATTTTTACCCCGAAATGACTGGGATGTAATGGGGATGAGTCAAACAAAGCTCAAGAATAGAAAGTTTTCTTTTGAACAGGATAGGAGAGATAGGATAAATACTACCCATGAACAAGTCAATCCAGCTCTGATAGTAGGAAAAAAGTTTTCTGAAAAGAAAAATAATCGGTTTATTTTTTCTGAGATACAATGCCATAACCTTTATGTGAGAACTGATTTGGGTTCAGAATGGAAGACATTATGAGTCTTGTGACACTCTGCTGTATAGAGAAGATTGTATCTTGCTCTCCTAAGCAATGTTTCTACCTATTTTAGCAATAGCAACTCCGAATTGTCTGATTCCCTGTGGAAGTTTGAAGTAAATGAAAAACAACAATAATTGAAAGGCTCATGTGGGATATCTAGCCAATAGACACAATTCACTGGAATCCATCCAATTATTTAGAACTTGTTAAAATAGTAAAGCTACATGTTTTGTGGGAAAGCCTTGAGAAACAACTAAAAATCTCTTCAATGAATGCTCAGTAAAGCATCAGAGGACTGAAACATCAGGTAACTTTTAACAAGTAATGTTCACTAAGAGCTACAGATGAATCTCTTCTTCTTACATGTATTTTATTTCCATGGTTAATAACCAATTATCTCCTATAATGTATCCTCAGACACACATGACAAGAAGGTTGCAGACTTTGTTACTAATTAGTTTCTAATAAACTGTTGATGGGTGTTGAGGCATGGATCACAGTGACTCACCAAGAAAATAGGTCTAGTTATGAACCATCCCACCCTAAACAAGATACCTCCATGTACATCAGCTAAGTAGGGACCAAGAAAGCATCTGCAAAGAACCTGAAAGAGTTGAAAGAAAAGTTTTCTGTGCACCTGATGAAACACTTCTTCCTAGAGCTTAGGGAATTGTGATTGCAGAGAACCTCCAGCTTAAGACAGCAATAGTAAAGGTAGAAACTCAAACTCCCAAAGGCCAGGATACAGAGTATAGAGATATACTGGGTACTAGGCCACATCCAAACCAGAGAAGAAATAGTTAACACTATATTACATAATTTAAAATAGAAGAGTTGATGCTGAATGTTCTCATCACAAGGAAATGCTAAATCTTTCAGATGATGGATAACCTAAGTATACTAAGTTGATCAATACATAATATATAAAATATATCAGAACATCACATTGCACCCTGTAAAAATGTGAAACTATTATCTGCCAATAAAGAATAATGTAAAAAGATACAGGGGTTTCTAAATTTGAACAAAGGCCCACATTTGCTTCTTGGGAATTGAACCAAAGGATGATTCAGACCTGCAGACAGGCAGCAGGGCCCAAGAAAAAAAGAGTCATGAGATACCAGTTTTATTCCTGGCTCTACCCAACAGTGGCCATGTAATTACCAACAGATCTCTTAGTTCCCTTAGCTCTAAACACACACACACACACACACACACACATACACACACAAACACACACACTTTTAATGTAGGTATGATTTTCTTGCAAAGAATAAGACTTTAATGTATAAGGTATCTAAAGACATCACACAGATACAAGGCTTCCTTTTTCAATGAAGCAACCTACTTATTTCTGAGATAGTAAAGTGAAGATGCAAGACATTGCCTGATATTAATACTTTAGGTTAAACAACCTGAAGTTAACATTTATGCAAATCAGGCTAAAGGATATCATGGATTACATGGCACTCCTCCTGGTAAATTATGAGCCCATAACCCAACTCCAATAAGCTTTTCAGCACTTAAAAGGAAAGCAGAGGGAACTCGTAAGTCAGGAGATCTGAAAAATAGGACTACTTTTACTTGGGGACAGGAATCAGAAAACTAATAAGAGCAGGAAAGACATCTTACATACAATAGCCATTTGGGATTAACACTTGTATTTGGTCTCAGGTTCATAAAACTTTTGACTTGCTAAAATACAGGCTCGTTTCCCTTAAAATAACACAAGTTTTAAAGTAGAATTTAGTATGGTGTGACTGTTTTAACCAAGTTACACTTTAGCATCAACATTTGCTAGAGTACACCCATTCCCAGATGTTCAAAACTTCTAAGAGTTGGTGGTACTTCATTATGATGACAACTGACATGCAAGATTAATTAATCACACCCAGCAATAAAGTTCCCTCTATTTCACATGAATACAGTTTAGTGTTGCAATTGAGTAACAACTACATGGAGACTAATCAGATACATATTTAATTGTAAGCTTAATAGTTTGAGGGCTCTTATATTTGTCAAGGGAAGGCTCCGTTCTGATACACTAATACTCGACAAGTTCTCCCCCACCACATAATTATGTTCTAAAAACTAGTCTTTGAGCCACAGCAATGATCTTGGCCATTGTATTCTCTTGTTGTAACTGTGAATTGGGTCATATCTTGTTCCAGACTTCCCAAGAGTGCTTTTATTCCCAAATGAATCTGCCAAATCCAAAAGGAAAAGGTGTGGCCATAAAGATGCATATTTGACCTATTATGAGACTAACTTCCCACTGAGCATGGGAGACAAGCACCATTCTAATTACAAGATACTTGCAGCACTTTAAAATATCTGAACTCATTTTCAAAATAAAGCTTTAAATGATAGACATTCTATTTATCTGCCTGTCTGTTCCTACCTACTTACCTACTTACCTGTCACAGGCTTAAGGCAGGGCTACGTACTAGGAAGAATTTGAGAGTACTAGGAAGAATTTGAGAGTACTTGGATTACAAAAATGAGCAAATGGAAATTGTCCTGATTGTGGAGATTTCCTATTCTAGAGCAAAATAAAGGAACTTTCAGAGAGGAAAAATGAAATCAGAGTTCACTCACATCAGCACAACTATAACTGGAGTAAAAGATGGTACTTTCCTACTTGAAAGAGCACACAATCTGCAAATTCACCAACATGGGAATCAGTCCTCTTCATTACCTAGCTCACTGACCCTTAGGCTATCTGAAAAAAAACCATACCTCTTCTTCCAGCTTCACCACCTTGGCCTGGGCATTACTCAGTGCCTGGTCTCGGATTTCAATGTGCCGTCTTTGGTCCTCATTTGTAGAACGGGCAGTGGCCAGTTCCACCTCCAGCTTCTCCTTCTCCCGCAGGCTTTCTTTATCTGTCAGAACATGTAATGTCAATACTGTCATCTTGGAACTGGCTCAAAGCCTTAACTGAGCAAAACTGATGAACATATTATTTGATAGCCTACTGTTCTATATACATACAAAACAGAAGAGGATATTTTTTCTTTGTATGTTCCTCCCCCACAGTATAACCCCTGTTTTCACTGTATTTGGTGTTGGTGCACTGCATCTTGTATATACACTTCTCTACTTTGGGGAGGAGAAGGGAAAAAACAAAACGCTTAAATAGAGAACATAAGCTCCTTTCTTCAACTTTATTTATTCAAAATGTCTTTGCACTGGAAAAAGAGCAATCAAAACCAATAAAAAGTTCCTGATTTTTCCTCATACTATAAATATATTCGAGAAAGAGAAAAGACCCAACAAAGCAGAGAAAATTAAAGAGTTCTAAAATAATTCATTGCAAAACTCTGTTCTGTTCAGATAAAATCAAGCACTTGATTGAAGTGGTATTTCTTTTATGAGAATATACAATGTGTCAATGTTTGTATGAGATGATATACCAAGATGGTTAAATAAATATTATAGTCTGAATCTGTTCTTAAAAGTTTAAAAAGGACTTTGACTTTAATACCTGCCCTGCTTTGACTTTGTTGACTTGACCATGGACATTATCCCAAGTCCCACCTTTCCTTGGTTTTAATACTGAATAATAGAACCTCTGGTTTCTGATCTGGCAGAAAGAATTTAGAGTTTAAATGTCTATCCTAACAATGACCAAAAAGATGAACTGAAAAATAGACAACTCTACTTAGATTCATCAGCAAAGTGATTTCAGAAGGCAAACCTCTGTACTCAAAATTGGAGAAATAGACAGGTAGACAGGGAGAATCACAATTTAGTGATTAGATTCCCATGAACAGAAACTAGGGAAACCAGCAACAGGCTTGAACCTGAACTATAATTAATGAATTGTTGGAGGCTCAGTGTGGGCAAGCCTGAGAGATAAGTCCATCCAGTGATGGTAGAACTTTGTGCTTTGCTGAGTTTAGCCTCCAGGAGCTCACAGTGATAATCAGAGAAAAATGGCCCTGTTATCAGCAGGAGGGAGGGAGGATAAAGTAACCATTAAGAAAGATACCACAGCATTCTGTTCTTGACAAGACATGCCCCAAGAGAAACTATTTAACCAGAACCTAAACTTTTGAATTTTTTTCAGCTCTTAACTAGTTTGGGGGAATGGTAATACCCAACTCCAGCCTGTTCAAACCTGTCATGTGGGAAAAAGAAAATTCAAATCTAACCACTCTCTGACCATCCTATACTACCCACTGGGAGGAAAAACTGAGAAATATCGGTGAAACTCACAATCCAGATGCCTAAGACCTCTGAAAGATTGAGACCTAATCATAGTACATGGCTTTCTCCCTTCCTGCCCCACATTATTAGATCACAGACCATATTGCAGAGGTAAACTATGTTCTGAACAAACATACAAGGCAAATATTACTCAAATACCTATATACACAGTTCCGCTTACCCTATACATCATGCCCATAACTCGTTAATGACAAAATAAGGCAATGTAAAATATACAATCTGAATAGACAAAGCAAGTATCAGAACCTTAGATGATCAATTCAAAATGATCACAATTAGCATGTTAAGAGTTTTCATTGTAAAAATAGCATGTAAGAACAGATGAGTGAGTAGTATACATAGAGATGTGGAATTCTAAGAAATTTCTAAAAAAACAAAAATTTTTAGTGGTGAAAATTATAACTCAGGCACTAATCCTCTTATTTAACACATAATATTTTAAGAACCAAAATAAGATAATAAATTTGCTTCAATAAAAGAAACATTAGAAAATATGATGAAACACTAAAGGAACTTATTATATAAAGGAAAATTATCGTCACCATGATTAATGGCAACGTACAGCTTCATAAGAAGCCTTTCATTGAAATGTGACAGGTTTTTTTTTTTGGTGGGGGGGTCGGTCATGGGGCTTAAACTCTGGGCCTGGATGCTGTCCCTCAGCTCTTCAGCTGAAGGCTAGCACTATACCACTTGAGCCACAGCACCACTTCCAGTTTACTGGTGGTTAATTGGAGATAAATAGTCTCATGGACTTTCTTACCCGGGCTGGCTTAGAACCATGATCCTCAGATCTCAGCCTCCTGAGCAGCTAGGATTACAGGCATGAGCCACCAGAGCCCAGCTGTGACAGGTTTTTATACTGATTTTTAGAATGAGAAGGTGACTCCCCAGACCTTTAAGAGTAGCAATTCTGTATTTTTAATTTATCAAATATCACATTGCAGCTACAAAGGACCATTGTGTATGTATATCTCATGCCATTCTAGTTTTTTTCCTCTTACTACATAAAAGCTCACACTAAAAACTCAAATGGGAAGATGAGTAGTTTGGATATAAGTTTGGAGGTTTAGCACATTACTTCAAGACCTTAAACCTTAAGGTTGTAGAAGAACCTTCAATAAGGCAGTTCTCTTTTTCTTCTCACCTTGACTTCATGTATATCTATCTGAACAGATGTATCTTGGAAAGAACTGAACATTTGTTGAATACTTACCATATACCAAGTATTGTACGAAGTTAATCCTCAGAACAACCACAAGGCAGTTATAATTTTCTTCTTTATTTTGTGTATAAGAAAACATACATATGACTATGTTGCATAAGGTCCCACAATTGGTAATTAAGGAGTAGAGTCCATAATTAAATCTGGTTTATACAAAACTCATTCTATTATACTCAACTGCATTCTGGGTTGAGTTGCTAGTGTTCTCTGGAATTGCAGAAGCTTACTCTCCAAGAAAGCTTTTCAACAGTTTTTTCTTTCCTTTGGGACCTTGCAGGGCCTTGTCATGCTCTCTTCCCCACTTAGTTCTATGACTATTAACAGACCATCTTCACGTAGTTTGATGTAGTAAATCACCACATTTTAAAATCCCATGATAGAGCTCCTAGGCCACCTGAAATACCCTCTGTACACAGAGAAGAGTAAAAGCTAGCAGATTCAAGGCAAGAATCCCTATGTTTTGCTTGGTTCTGGGAAACTGCTACCCTCATTCTGCTTCTGGGGCAACTGCCACACTACAAATGCAACTTTACAACAATTCACCCACGGTACTGATGACACCGAAAACAACATTTTTTTTACTCTAATCTAAGACTACGGAAAAAGGAGCAGAAGGCTTAGTGCAAAGAGGAAGAAAAAAAATCAGTTCCGGAATGAAAGCACAATACAGAAACCCACGCAGAGAGGCAAATACTGTAACAGAAGATCAAACAAACTTGTAAAAGCTACCTGAAAGCTGCATGAAATGACTTGAAAGGGTCATTGGCAGCCCAGCAAAAATGGAAGACAAGTCCCTTCCAAAGCAAGACTACACAGCAAGAGGCACAGTGAAGAAGGCTGGGGGCAGGGGAAATCAACTTCAGGCATTGGAGAAATGAGAGCAGTTCATCTGTTTCCCCTAACTCATTCTCCCTGTGGACTCAATACACTATGAAGTTTTTATTGCTGCTTTTATTACAGCAATTGGAAAGAATTGGGCATTGTCTAGCTGGGTGGAGTCCATTAGGGACCGATAAAGAAGAGAATTAATTCATTGTTACAGTCCTAGATGTATTTTCAGACAAAGGAAACACTATAATGAGGAAGACACAGCTCTGCTCTGCTCCATACCATGCAACTCTACAATCAGAATCACTAATTCAGGACACAGAAGTGTACTACCCACCCCACTCTTGCAGTCTGCCAATGCATAATGATATCATATAACTAAGGACTTAACTAAGGCAGCCCTGGCTACAGGTTGGAGATTCCAAACACAAATCAACAGGCTTATATATTCATCCCATGTCCACCAGAGCTAGCAGATGTAACCAACTAAGGAAATTCCTTCATTGCTGAGGGAACCCATGTGGACTAATATCTTTTCTTCAGCTAGCCATGATAACAGCAAGAATTCTAAGGGGTTTCTCGGACTTAATACAGAGAGAACCATTTGATATAGCTAGATGTTGCCACAAGCTGGCCCCTTGACCTATGAGGAAAAGAACAGAAGCTTCCAATTTCATGCATGAATAATGGGAAAAATCTAAGTAACATTTATTCTGTTCTGGTTGTCCTTAAAAGCTAAAGAGAACTGTGTAACCTTTTAACATACCTCATTGCCATCAGATATTCATACCAGTTATGGGAGCTTTTAGACTTACTTTTTGCAAAGAGTTGAGAAATGGTTTTCCTTGTGTCCTCTGATCCCTCATACTCTTTCTCTGCAAGCTGCTTGTTGGCAGTCTCTAGACGTTCTGTGGAATTTGGAGACAATCAACATGGCCTCAAATAAAAACTTCCAAGCACATGATGTTTGCCCTCTAAATACTGACCTTTCACAAAACAAGCCAGTATCTTCTTGTCAAACGAAAGTGAGTGACACAAACTTAGATTTACAAATGTGAATCTCAAAACAATACTAGAATATGGCAGGGATCAAGGAAGTACTACTTAACATTGTTAGTCCTAAGTATAGAACTTTAAATTTCAACAAAATAGTCCACTCCTGACTTTATATAAACATACATCACATTAACCAAGGAAAAGAATATCACTATTATTAAGGAGTTGGGGAGGTGAGGAGGGAAGGGATGGTAGGGGAAAAACAAAGTAGGGGGCAACAGTGCTTGATAGGAAATGCACTCATTACCTTACTCATATAACTATAACCCCTCTGTACAGTATCTTTACAATAAAATATATTAATATAAAAAAGAAGTTCTTAAAATCATATCATCAAGTTAGGGATCATGGCAGCATCTAGACCAAGCCCTTTGATTTTATAGCTAATTAAAATTTAAGATAGAGGGGCTGGGAAGATGACTCAGTGGTAGAGCGCTTGCCTTGCATGCCTGAGGCCCTAGGTTCAATTCCTCAGCACCACATAAGCAAAAAGAAAAAAGCCGGAAGTGGCGCTGTGGCTCAAGTGGTAGAGCGCTAGCCTTGAGCTGAAGAGCTGAGGGACAGCACCCAGGCCCAGAGTTCAGGCCCCACGACTGGACCCCCCCAAAAAAAATTTAAGATAGAAAATATTCCCAGGGTCAGTGTTGATGATGGCTTAAAGCAGAAATATTTCCCAGATTCTTCAATATCAAGTGAGGACAAACATAAAAAGGGAGAAATAAGGCCTAAAAATAACAGACAGCATTGCTATTTTAAAGCTTGTACAAGCAAAAGGCATTCCTGATAGATCTATAAAGGAAGAAATGCTGAACCAAATCATGGGAGTGGACAAGTGGGTTCAAACTTCCTTAGTCATGACTAACTGCCACTTAGATCAGCCATCTTCAAACTATTATTTCATTCACACACACACACACACACACACACACACACACACACACACACACACACACACACACACACACACACACACACACACACACACACACACACACACCATCCTGGTATAGGTCTTATAATTTTTCTGACCCTACCAATGGGTTAGACAAACCCAAATAGACTGACTCCTTCCTCAGCCCTTTCTATCACTACTTTGTAACTATCTCAGAAACATAAAGCCAAAAGCTTGGTTTGGTGGTCTATGTCTGTAATTTCAGAACACAGGATTTGGAGCAAGAAGACCATGAGTTTGAGGACAGCCTAGTCTACACAAAAGAACTACAAAGTAAAGCCCCTTTGTTCTCTTACCTCTCAGATCCCTATTGAAGTCATGCATTCTCCGAATCTCGCCTTCCAGCTTATTCCTCATGGCTTTCTCCAGAGCTTCTCTTTTAGAGGAAGACTTCACAAGGTTCTCATATGCCTCCGAGACACGCTGGATTTCCGTCTCCACCTTAACATAATAAGAAAGATGGTGATGATGATGGTAGAATGTTGATGGAGAAGATAGTCTGGAAACATGCAAAATCTCAGTGACACTTTCTGCCAGGGCTTACAAATGGCCAGGCCTCAAGCATAACACAGACAGAAGTAAAGATTTCAAAGATGACTTTCCAAGTTCAACCACAAGCTCAGCAAATTAACTCACTATTTCATGAGATTTCTTCAGAAAAGGCTATTGCTATAACTATCCTGCTCTACCTATTTAAATACTTTCCACTTTCAAAGAAAGTGATGATAGTATAAACTTCACAATAGGATTAGAAATGATTTCTGAAAACAAATTTATCAACTTTGAAAATGTTAATAACAATGTATACTGTATGCAAAAATTTCAGAGCATTCTAAGAGTTTTCACATGCTCATTTCAAGTTACCCTGACATCTGCCTAGGCAACGAAGTGAAAGTAAAATTGCCTTTCCCAAGAGCAAGTTAGAGGCAGAGATAACCCTTAAAAAACTGAAATTTTAGTGTCATGAAGTATAATTTCATTCAATTTAAGGGACATTTAATCAAGAACCCAGTTAAAAGCTGGTTAACTGGGGTGTAGAAATATGAATGATTATAGTCACATTATCCTCAAGCTCAAGGAGCTTTGAATATATTCAAATCAAAGAACAGAGGTCAAGATATACCTTTAAGATGGTCCAAATTGTTTATCCAGACCTGTTGACATTGCAAAAGAAGCAGGGAGTAGCATAAGGGAGTGTGATAGAGGAAGGTGAGTTTGACCTGGATACATTGTATAAATGTATGGAAATGACACAATAAACCCTTCCTTTACAATTAATGTATGCTTATAAAAATCATATAAAGAACTAATAGTATTATAAATCACCAAGAATGAATAAATGTTATTCATGGTTGGAGAAGGAAAGTAAAATGATTTCAGGGAGAGGTGGCATTTAGAGTCAGATCCTCAATGTTGGGTCAGATTTCAATGGACAGAGGTGAGGGGGATATTCTATTCTGAGTGAGCAAATTCCCAGAATGACTAGTAGTCTCATTTTGCTGGACACTGTGGTGTAGGCAGAAGGAAGCTAGAGAAATATGGCGATCAAGATAGATGGAGTCAGATGATTAAAAGGTTTTCATGTGAGGCATGTGAACTTTTTTAGCTGAAATTCATGATTAGATTTGTGTTTTATGACCCTCCTGTAGATCTTGTCAAATTAAAGATAAAATTTAAGATAAAGGGACCTGCTAAAATCAGCTAGAAAACAAGAAATTAGACTCCAGAGTCTCTCTAATCAGTAGAGCTCCACTGCACACATAAAAACCAAAGATTATTTGCATATAATTTGTATAAGACAAATAAACTGTTGGCCTATTAAGCAATTTTCAAATTAAGCTTGACTCCTGCAACCATTCTGCATTTCTTCTCAGTTTTCTACTATCATCTTTATAGAAATCTCAGGGTGCTTTGTGGGGAGAAATACCAGGTACCCAGTGAGAAATTGGAGAGAAAGGTAAGGTTACCAAACAACTCAGGTTCAGCCTGTCCCTATCTCCAAAATCCTTCCAGTGCCTTCAAACAAATGAGTCTTATATCACTGAAAAAAGCAGACTTGAAAGTGTTTTGCTTCTTGCATATGGCACCATAATAGCAGCACAAAGGTGAAAATTGGTGAATGACCTTTAGAGCCAGATCTATCATGCCTGTGCCTAATGAAGCTTTGGCATAAAATTCAAGTGCTAGGTGGAGAAAATAAATATTTTCATTTCAAAAAGTAAGCTTGATGCTCATTACTCTACATAGTCTTGAGAGAATGGTGAAGGCTTCCCACTTCCTTGTGTCCTACTTCTTCACACATGCCACATCTGGAAGACAGTTCCTTTACCAAGGTACTCAGACTACTACACCAAGACCTGGTACTCATTTCTCTCCATCTTTGTGAAGATACTATCCCTTTCAGAAGGGAAGGGCAAGCCACACATGAATCAATATGGTGTTCCAGGAAAAAAAAAACTTGTAGGGTGACAGAACCACTAGCTTGGCCTGGGAAATTGCAGGGCAGGGTGGGTAGGGGGGGATGACAATGACTTCTAGACTTACATTGTTTACTTATTACCATCATGAACATCAGGTACTGCAATATATTTCGAGAACCATCTGGTGTCTACCTTATGCTCCCACTTTCTTTTTCCTCTTTACCATTACCTGTACTTGCCTTCCACTTCAGAGTTGGCCCAGATTCCCATTTCTCCTGACACTTACACAGTGCCAATGGTACTTATTTGTATCAACTTTCCACATCGAGCAAACAAAAAACAATGAAAAGCTATTCTTATCCTCTTCCTTGTCTCCCACTCTAGTCCCTAAAATGACCAAATAGATTCTTTGGTAAAGAGCCATCATTAATTACATCAAAGATGGGGCCAAGGTAACCTTGAACTAAGACTATAGAGAAGGATGTTAACTATATAAATCTAGTCACCCATACATTTCTTGTACATGTGGATAGAATTTCTTGTGCCAATATAATATGGGACAATGGTAGAGTTAAATTCAGAAGAACAAAAAGAAACCACTCTTTTTGCATCCCTCCCCCATAGCTTCCATCTAGATATGAAAAAAATGAGAAGACGCAGTTTTGCCACATAGAACTACTTTGCTGATTACAAGCCTTTTTCTACTTTAGGGCACAGATCTGGTACTGGCAAATTCAAAGCATCATTTAGGCCCATGAAATTGCCACTTCTGGTGTCTTGTAATGACTGTGCTCTTGACTAATACAAAGGCAATTGCCCTTCTCTCCTCCATCTTCAGAGTCTTACCTCCTTCAACAGTGTACATTGCAGGGAGATCATGCCACTCCATAATGACAAAGCTGTAAAAATAAAAAGCTGCCAAAGACAAAGCCTCTTTTTACCAACAGTCACTAGAGGCGAAGACCTAAAGTTCCTAGCTTGGAGCATGTAAGAGTTAAATTCCCAGCTGCAGAAGACAAGAGGGGGCCAGAAAGAATGTGAACTGGGGACACACACTCTTTTTTCTATTTCCTTAGCTTAGGGCCGTCACCTGTCACCCAGCTGTGGTGCTAAGTCCTTCTTGACCCCCCACACACAGTAGAAAAAAAAGACAGCAGATGTTAAATTGAAGCTATGAAGAAGGACCAAAGCAAAAGGAGGGAGGAGGTACTGTGTTGAAAAAGCATACCAAGAACTCCCACTAGGAAGTGTTCACTGAACCCTTTCCTAAACAAGGCAGGCCAAGCACCAATCTCAACTGGGGAAATTTTTCTAGAAATTATTAACTATGGTTTTATATTTAAATGGGGGAAAACAGAATCAATACATAAGTGTTTCAAATGCTGCCAAGTTCTCCCAAGACATAGATTCACCAGTATGAAGAAGTACCATTGCTGCTTTTGAAAACTGTAGAACAATCAGTTATATCTTGTTTGGGGAAGTGGGTTCTGGAGAAGCTATGTAATTTTTCCTTCTAATATAATTACAAAATATAATTTTCCTATAGACAGAGGCGTGTTTCAAAGTTGGACCCCATTAGATATAAAATCTCCCCAACCCTCTAAGTAATGTAGGAATATTAAGTTCTACTAATTTATAAAATTTAAAGGAGGCCCTTAATGTCCCACAATGGGAGCCTCACCTTCTGCAGTCTTGCCACCTTCTCATAGCATCCTTCCAACTCCTGCCTTAAGTTTCGGTTTTCATCTGAGAGGATCTCAACCATCTGCTGAGCTCGTGAGACAATGGCAAAAGGGTCAGCTGGCATAGGCTGATAGGAAGCAGACTGCTGAGCCCGAGGCATGGCTGAGTAGGCTTCTCCTGGCTGTTGCTGCTGCTGTGCTGAAGTCAGGCCTGGCTGGGAGAGACGGTAATGATCCCCCTGGTGAGCCTGACTAGAATGAAAATGCTGCTGTGACCTAGGTAGGTGAGCTGAGTGGTCACCTTGGTTTGGGACCAAGGGGTGTTGGGCAGGAGACAATCTAGTAGATGGAGGAGACTGCAGCAAGGGCAAGGAACTCCCAGATGTCAGAGAAGAAGTAGGGCTGTGAGGCTGAGAGTTCCTGGCTGACAATGACAACGAGATGTCCTGTGTTGGCCTGAAAAACAGAAAGGGCAAACTTTGGTTAAGTTCTGTCCTGAGGCCCAAGAATGTTACATGAGGAAGCACCACGAGGCCACCTGAAAAATGAGGAATAGACAAGAGTTAGACATTCCCAGCCCAACTTTTTATGACTCTGCTTGACAAACAGACATGTGATCTTTTGGCGCATAGAACCAGATGATCCCTGAGATCACTTGGTAAAAATCTAAAGGATGTATGTATGTCTCTATACTCATTGCTTAGGCATTCTCAAAGATTCCTCGACAAAGTGATTTTCACTTCATTGTTTTAAATAAATCTGTTAGAAATAACATTTTATATGCTGTCCAGCATAAATAAATATTCAAATTCAACAAACCATCAAAAACCACCTTACAGCTGGGTGCCTGTGGCTCACGCATGTAATCCTAGCTACTCAGGTGGCTGAGATCTGAGGATCACAGTTCAAATCCAGTCTGGACAGGAATGTTCGTGAGACTCTTATGTCCAGTTAACTACCAGAAAACCAGAAGTGGCACTGTGGTTCAAGTGTTAGAGTGCTCACCTTGAGCTGAAGTGCCCAGGCCCAGAGTTCAAGCCCTGCAACTGACCAAACCAACAACAACAACAACAAAAATAAAACCACTATCTTCCTATCTGCAACTACCTGTGAAAAATCATACATTCATAAAAAATGTAGTTAAAGAAGAGGTTCCATTTTCCATTCTATGGGCCTTCAAAGGTATACACCTGACATCAAATACTTATTGTTTTTAGTAAATATTTTGTGGTTATTGATCTTTTATGAAGCCCATTAGCAGTAATAATATGACAATTTGGAAAAGCATACTATTCTTCTTGTTCTAAATTATAAAATATAAGGACTAACAAAGCCTTTAAAACTTATTTATTCAAATTCTATAATTGGACAGGGGGAAAATAAGACCTAGAACAGGTAACCAACCTAAGTATTAGATAGAGAGAATTAGTAGTAGTGCTTTCCCAGTTGCCATTTTCTAGCCTTTTGAGATACAATGCAGTGATTTCTATATGCTGAATCTTAGATCTTCAACCTACTGTTGACAAAGTTCCACCACAACCACTACCACGAATAACTATCTATGATTATTGAAGACAAAAAGCTTGTTCATCCCCTCCAGCTAATGCCCAGCTAACCTCATTTGCTCCCATAGCTTGTGGATGCTTGTCCTGCAGTTGACACTTCTCAATCCAATGAGGACAGATGGCTAAGAGCATGGATTTTGATCCTGATGGGGAGTGTTTAGAGACTTTTTCTACTGTTCACTAGTTGTTCAACCTTGTTCAAATTACTTAATCTGCATGAGCCTATTTCCAGAGGATACACATAAACTAAAAATACTAGGTTCTTCACATTTTTTAGTGCAATAGTAATTTTGACTCTTACCAGTGATAGTTTGACCTTGTTAGCATTTTACTTATGTGTTATTCTTTATGCTAATTTGCTTAAAATTCATGGTGGAACTAGGACAAATTACCAGGACTTTTTAAATGGCATTCCAGATGCTAAAACACATCCCTTCCCCATGTACTCCAAATACCATTGTAGATCATTGTTTTCTCCACAAGAGCTCCTGACTATTAAGGGCTTTTTATAGCTACAAAATGATTCCAAACACTTGCTATGGGCACTCTATAACCTAGATGGTCACAAAATTATTGATCCTGCTCATACCCTCAGTTTTGTTCCTTGGCCCCTGTTTGCTTCCATTGTACCCGAATTCTCCCAACTTCATATATATGTCACTAAAATAATTGCTGAAATTTGGAGAAGACATGAAGGCTACTTGAGTATAGAAGAATTGACATAGAATTGACATGATTATAACTGGAAACTTTCTGCCATGCCTAATCTTTCTTTCCAAGAGCTCAAAACACTCAGTCCCTTTAAAAACCTGGGGACTGTTTATAAATGTAGTTGAAGAATAGGTCCCATTTTCTATTCTATGGGCCTTCAATTTTCTCAGATTTAAAATGGACTCTGTGCTCTGTTCTCTTGAAGTAAGAGCTATTATAATTTTATAGGTATCCCTAGAGTTCAAATATAATGTGCTGGGATTTGCTAGAGGTTTTGCATCTCCTAAGTAGAAACTGAGGGCTTAAATTTCATGTTGCTTGATCTGCTTTGAAAATTTAAGAAAAATTACTGTATTAACTTTCATCCTTATTCTCAGAATTTGAAAAGCAAATGCTCAGGAAGTATTCACTTTTAAAGACTAAAGACCCAGTTCTGGACTGGGCTTCTACTCAGCTCCCCTGGATCCCATAGAGCAAACAATGACTTTTTCTTAGACTCGGCCACTGGTCTTCCTCCTGCCTGGAGGCTGAAAGACCTTTCCAGGCCCTGGACAGTATACAGCCTCCTAGGAGCATAAGAAAGGAGGAGACTACAAGGTTTCCTGGATGAGTGGTTCTGGATTAGATAAGCCCAGTATGAAGATAATCAGAGATGAGGCAGATGCAGCCCTTCTCAGTTCCCCAAGCTGGAAAAGGAAGTATATCTCAATGCACTGTGCTGTTGGAAAACCCAAGGAAGTTCATCACTGGCAGGCTTGCAAACAAGCAAAGGCTTTGGCAGTCACAAAAGAAAAAGCTCTCCAGCAAAGAATTCCATCTGGGCTTCAGCATCCACCCACTATCAGTTGGAAAGCAGGACAGTCTTAATGGTATAATGAATTCCCCTCTGAGAAAAGGGGGCTGAAGAAATAGGGAGAGAATTCTAGAGGATGTCAGAGGAAGTAAAAATACACTCGAGAATTAAAAAATAATAACAGAAAGAGAAATGACAGTAAAAATAAAAGTAGTAGCCACTTGAGCAGCATACTCTTCAGGTCCTTCCATAACACAGCAGCTGGAAATGATCCCCACTGACACATTATAACGAAGAACAAGCCACCCAGCAGACAAAAGAACCACAGAATCATATGATATCAGGGAAGATCTGATCTGCTTCCTCATATACTTCCCCACCCTGCAACCTGCTCCTTACTAAGACTACCTGGGCCACTGCACTGGTGTTCTGTAGAAAATAAGGGAATAGACATTAATACAAGACAGAGATCACTGGGAAAAATCAATGTCCTTAAAGCCAAGGGAGTGTGGGGGGGGGAATGGGTTGGGGAAACACTCTTCTAGAGACAGCTGGTAAAGACAAAGAGAAAGTCAAATCCACTCAACCCAGCTGACACAGCACCTTCTACTCTGCTACCACCTCCTTGCCTGGAAGCCTTCACACCTCCACTCCCAGACACACAGAGAAAACACATACACACACATACACAGCTGTCCACATGTATGAAACACTGCCCCCCCCCACAGACACATTCTCATTAAAACAAGTACCATTAACAGCCCGAAGCCAAGTTCTCACCACTAAAAAAAAAAAAAAAAACGGTGCCTGTTCCAGGCTCTGAGTTGGTGAATCTGTGAGAGGACTGCAAATTCTGGATGGTTCGTCTTGCACAACCAGCTCTGCTCTGAACCACAAACTTAGGTCACCCTGAGATTCCACTCAACAAGGATTTCAAGAAACCTCAGATCTGGGCATGATTTCAACAACTGAAAAGAGGTGGCTGCTTTATAAACAGAAATGACTTAATTTTTTAAAGCAGTTGATAAATATATAAACCACAATCCACAAAAGCCTTACCACTTAGAAAGACAAAGAATCAAAAAGTTAAAAATTCTTCAGATGGCTTGGCCTTGTTTTTCATCTGGAGCTCCACACATTCAAGATATTTTTTTTAAGTAGGAAGGAGGACATAGGGAAGATGAAGTAATCAAAGGATTGTTTATAACATTTTGTTCATTTTAAGAGCAAACCTCCAGCATTGCACACCTAAAGGCAAAAAAAGGTTTTATTTTAAATTATCAGTTCAAAAAGTTTGTTTTGCATACAGATCTCCAATTTGTAGATTAAGAATTTAGCCTTTGAATTCTTTTCTGCTAGCAGTAGTTACTTGCAAAGGTATTCACAAACCAAGCTGTATAGCTAATCTGTTAAAGAAAAGAAAGGAAAACTGTGTCACCACCTGAAAGTAGTACACTTCTGGAAAGCTGCTCAACTACCACCTCTGGCCAGGAATCTGTCAATAGGTACCACTCCCTCATACAGTATATGCAAAAAAAACTTACAACCATTAGTTGCTTGATTTAGACCAAAATTTCAAGCCAACTATACATGGATTTGGGCTGTTTCATTATTCACTAAGCATACCAATCACACAGCTACTGTCCCATAAAAAAAAGAACTATTAGATCATACTTGTGTGTTAAAATACTGAACAAGGGCTGGGGATTTAGTGTACTGGTAGAGTACTTGCTTAGCATGCTTGAGGCCCTTGATTAGATTCCCAGCACCTTTAAAAAAAAGGACAGGTCAGCATAGTTTCTGTCACTTCAGGGGACAAGAGAGTGATAATCTAAAAATCCAAATAATCTAAATAATAATCTATAAAAGAAGAATAATTATAATACCTTCCTAGAAAAAAAATATATATGTAAACTAAATTTCTCTGGTGACTTAATCAGTATGGGAAGAAAAAGAAAAGCTCTTTGTCTCATTATTTATTTAGGCAGATCAAAGGGCTTTTCCATCTAGCTTCAAACACTGTGGGAGTCATTTCAGATCTCAAACAATACTGGTGAATGAGTTCTGAAAATAGCTTTCCTGGGAAGGCGGGCCATATGCTGAGCCAGGCTTTGGCTTCTGCTCCACATCTCAGCCAACACATGCCCCTCCCACAAGGCAACAAACCATAAGCCCATCCCAGTATGAGAGGGAGTCCCACAGACTCTTCCATACTGATCTGAAAAGCAAAACAAAATCCCCCAGATTCTTTGATATTTTTCTGGCTTGAATGAGTTTCCTCTGAAGTTTTCAGTCCAACAGAGCACTCCCTCCCTGTGTCTTAGGTTTCTTTGGGCAGATGGGAATGGAGTTCTTGCTCTAGTTTAAATATGAATGGCCTCTCTGCTTATGTCATTTCCTGTTCGAACACACTTATCACAACTTAGGGCTTGGGCCCTTTGAAAGCTGCCTTTAAAGGGTTAGAAGATCAACATGGTTAAGCAAGAAAAAAAATCCTAGATCAGCAAAGTTAGAGGAGGAGCCCAAAGTCAATAGCCTCTGGTTAAAAAACAGAATCTGTATCTGGAAGAATGAATTATCAGGATATGTCAGGTGACTTCTCTGACTTCCACCCTACTCCACCCCAAGTGACTTCAAACCAAGACCTTCTATCCCAAAAGAGTAAGGAGAGGAGATGGACATCAAAGAGATCATAGACCTATTCTATGGGTCACTTAGGCCTTCAAATATTATGGCTAACAATCATTACCCTCGCAGAGAGCACAAACAACACCCATAACTGCCATCACTGCCCATGGTTTAAGCCTTCTGCCCCATGATGTGAACTATATTGACCAAACTCTACAGAAGAAAGACAAAGCAGTCTAGACTATAAGAACCTCAAGAAAGACAAGGTGAGTCATATTCTGAACCTGCCCATGTACATAATTCCCCCATAGTATGTGGCTATTTAATGTACAAAAGAATCACAATATCTGAAAAAGCACAACTAATTGAAACAGATTTGTTTGTAAAAATAAGTGATAAGATATGTATGGAGGGGAATGCTTGGAAGTAATGGGATGCTGCAAACTAAAGTCTAAGATAAATTTGTTACTGCTTCCCAAGAAAATGTTTAATAACTCAGATGAGAAACATTCACCTTTCTTTCAATATCCTAGGAGAAAAGAGCCAGTAGCTGCTAAAATTAAGACTGCCTTTACACTTCTAGGTAGTCGAGGCCATGTCCAACCTATAAAGTCAAGGGAATGTTTAATAGAGTGCTAACTATGGCTGATGACACTAGAAATTAAGAGTGACAAGCAATTTGTTCAGCTGAATGGGAGCCATGCATTGCAGTTTGTTATACCATACACCTGCTCATTCCTTCCCTTAAGATTCCCAACACACAGCGTCAGAATCTGGTTGGGGATGAAGTCAGGAAATGACAGAAAGAGAACTATCTTACCTGGCTGCCCCATACTCAGGGGGGTGCTGATACCTCATCAGTTGCCCCTCTGTTCTCCCTGGCTGGTTCAGGCGGTGCTCACTATAGAAGTGCCCTGGCTCTTGGGGCTTGCACACTACAGACTGGGATGGTATGCCCTTGAAAGGATACTCTGGTGGGGGCCCACGGTGTTCCATGCCCTTCAGGCTATGCTGGTTGGGAGGTAGCCCTTGGGACTTGTAGAATTCACTGGCACTTGTAGGATTCTTGTAGAGGTCATTGGGTTGTGGTGGGGAGAGGGGAGTGCTGGTAACAGGAGGATGGGCTTTAACTCCACTGGTGGCTAGTGACATCTGCATTAAGCGTTCACTCAGAGAGCGGACATGCCCTTGCTTAAGGTCTCTTAGTCCTTCATCCTGATGCATCTTTCCAGGATTGAGCCGCTGAACAGATGGGCGTCCTTCGGTCCTCATCTTCTGGTTAGTGACCCCAGTGACATAGAAGGCAGCTCCAACACTTGCATGCTGTTGGCCACGAAAATACTGAGACTGTACCTTGGCTTCTTCATAGGTAGGGAGTTCTTCATTATTCTGCATTCTAGAGGACAGCTGTTTCTCCATGATAAGATTTTCTGATTGGATTTCCTGGCCCTGGGGTTCCTGTCGAGCAGGGTGTGCCACAAGCTGTTGGTGATGGTCTTGGGGACTCAACACATCATTTTGAGGGCTTGGGTTCCCATTGCCAGTGGAGAAATGAGGGGCGTTCCCTGTGGCTTGCTGGTGTATGGCAAGCAGATTGCGATTCTCACTAGGATTGCCATAGCGCAGTTGCTCTTGTAGCAAACGCTGCAATACTGTGGTTCCTCCACTTGGCTGTTCATCAGAATTTCTCATCTCTATCGCAGGTGGTGCCTTGTGAAGAGAGAGAGAAACTGGGCACTTGGGCTGCCCTTGACCTGGGAAGGGGAAACAGGAAGCTTAACACCCATGTTGATGGATAAATCAGTCCTCTTAAAGGGATAAATATAACTGTTTTGGAGGGACTTTTCTACTGTAGAAACAGAGTATTGAACTTGAAAAATAATCAATCAATTGCTGGGATTACTGCCTGTAATACCAATACAGTGAGGAACTTGGGGTTGTAGAGCTTTTTCCTCTCCTTTTTAGTAGGAGTTAAATATCCAGTCATGACTTACTTCCTCCTTAGGAGGACTGAGGACACCTGGAATGGTCAAATAAGATGATCAGAATAGGTTAATTTTCCAAGGTCCTTATATACAAGGTTCATTTCTAGGCACAATTTAGACTAAAACATCCCTGGCTATGTGGGAAGAAGAGGCAATTGGGGAAAGTTACTCTATAAACAGTATTTGTAAAGGAGTTTAGCATGTGATGGAGGAGAGCTTAGTTTACACCAAATAGAAATGATCCCTGCATAGATGCAAATGCTTGTCTCAGATTTCATAGATTTTTTTCAAAGATTTTTTTTCAAAGTCCATTTTGGATGCTCCATGCCTTAATACAAGAATAACTTGGGTCAGGGAGTAGTTGCAAATATTTCTTAAGTCATGAAAGTACTTTATTGTTATTATAAGGTAGGAGGGGCATAAAGAAAAACCACTTTCAAGTGAAGTATGCCACTGAGGACACTAAGAATTTGAAAAATAAAAAGGTCATCCTTTCAAAGTTTAATCAAACTATGGTGTGCTAGTAACCTAAACAAGTAATTCCTCTTTCCTAGACTAATATTTTCTTTTCGGAAAAAATGAATGGTGGGCGATAATGTACTTCCTTTCCTATCAGTGATATATAGTACATACATAGTACATTCATTGGCAACAAAAATTCTTTGTAATCTGCCATGGAAAGTACTGAAATTCAATACTAATATTACATTCTGAAAACTTTCACTCTAAGAAGCTGAAGTAATTTGGTAAGAATGGATATGATATCATAGAAAGTCAATGAAGGTCAACCTAACCAGCCCCAGGTTTCTAGATGAAAACCCTAGAATCCTCAATCACTTCTGAAAAATACTTAGTTCTGTATTAATTAGTCTCCAAACTCTCTGGAAATACAAACCAATCTCCTTAGTGGTACAGAGTATAACCCAGAATACATGGAGGTGGTCATCTTCTTCAGTTTACAATTGTTTTATTGAGCAGTTTGGTCCCTCAACCTTCAACTAGTGTTTTGCTATTTATTTATTTAGATTTGTTCATTTACTTATTATTTATTTAGCAGTACTCAGGATGCAACCAAGGCTTCACACAAGCTAGGTAGGCATACCAAAATACCCCTATTCTTTTGAGTAGTGTGTGCCAAGCACTAGTAGGCTGAGCAACTCGATCTGTAGTCCCTTTTTCCCTTCCCTTATCCTTCATCCCTAATGATACCCTGATGTTTCTGTACTTGAATTCCCAAATTGGGACTTTGTGATAGGCTAGCAAGCATAACATGCAACTCTTGATGCCTAGCACTTAAGAGGTGACTATGACACTATTTTTCTTCTAGCCAAAACCCCCTTCCAACCTTCAGCTGCAAGGCAGAAAAATGTAGACAATGAGTTGCCCTAGACCCGGAAGAGGATGCCACCCCCTCCCGTGCCAAACCCACCCCATCCAGCACGCACATAGGGCACTCAGGTGGGCAAACACACAGGTTTGTACACACACACATGCACATGCACACACAGTGATGATCCATACCTATTTCTGCTTTCTTTTAGGCTTAAAGCCTTGATCAGGATAGGGAATTCTTGCTTATGAACAGCTCCAGAAACCGCAGCAGCAGATTCCCTCTCCCCTAACACTCAGGTTCAGGGTAAGCACCGCCAAGAGTCCAATCACTGGTCACTCTGAAATGTTCAGGAGGGGGAGGGAAGGAGAAATAAAAATGTCGTTTCTATGTTGCCACCAACAGCCAGCAGTTAACCAAACCACTCCTTCCAATGGAATGAATGACTTGTCTCGTGATGCTTGGCTTTTAAGTGAGTGGCAGAGTCCATCTCCACTAGGGCTGGAAGGAAACCTCACTATCCTGCAGCTGTGTTCAGGAGGTCATGTCAGATTCCAGGTGACGAAAAAGCTGAGCTCTGACACTGGAAAGGATCTTTCTGTCCTAGCCTCAGGACTCAGGAAAACTATCTCTGTAAGAATACCGGGTGATGACAAAAACTGTACCTACTGTTACCTTAGGGTACAACCACAAATTGCTGTTGGTTGTGGGGCAAGTTCATAAGGCTTACCAACCCACATTCCACAAAGGGTAGCAGTCATCATAAGGTAGGTTTTTGGTCAAAGGGAAAGTACTGCCAAACTCCCAATTTGACTGCCTCAGCCTCAAATGGGCAGAAGAAAAACAAAACTTCAGCCAGGTCATTAAGTATTTATTGCATATTGACTATTCCACACATTTGTCAGCCTCATCCTAGACATAATGAGGAATATAGAGACACACAAGATACACTTCCTGCCCTCATGGGGCTTACAATCTCTTAAACTGATTAATGGCCCATTCCTTCTTGGTAGAGTAGGAAAGTTGACTGCCCTTCTCAATCCAACCAGCAACCCTTTTCCAAACAGAAGATGTTTAACTTGCTTTCTCAGCTCTTCCTTGGCCCCAGGGTTTGAGCAAAAGGAATCTACAAGATTTTTATTTATGAAGATTAGGTGTAAATGCCCCACAGAATATAGATTTGAGACAATCTTTATATACAATTTCTACTTTGAACCACTGAAAAGCCCTGTAGGTCCAACTAAATTGTTATAAAATGTGGAAGTTTGTGTTTTAGGTAGATGCACATGATTCGTGTCCTGGCCAAGCCTTGACTCATAAATACCATGTAAAGGAAAGGATGTCATCCACACCAGAGTTTCCATCAGAGGATCAAGGCAATGCAAAGGAAGCACAAGAGCACTTTTATATTTGGGGAGCTTGCCCACATTTTTCAAGTTAAAATAAATCTACAAAACCACACAGTGATCAGTTTAACATTATTTCCTTGTAATCTTGCCAAAAATAATGTGAGAAGATATTTTAACAGGCTCAGAAATCTTGTCTTTCCAACTTATTTTGACTAATTGGTAAGCATGATCAAGAGCAAAATTGTTAATTTAAGGGTCCCTCCTCTAATTTCAAAGTAAAGGAATAACTTCAAATTGTAATCAAAGCTGAATTATAAACAAAGCTATGGTCAATAACTACTGTCCTACTGCCCACTTCTGAACAGAACATTTGTCTGTTTTTTAACTGAAACACCAGAAAATACCCAACGCTTATAAATTTGAGCCCTGGAGAGAAACCAATGCACAATACTTTTCCAGAACTACTTAGATTCTCCATGATAATCGTGACTGTCTTTTTTCTGACAACCAGACTGGGAAAACTCAACTTGTCCCAAGTCTCACTATCTATACTTAATTTTTGTCTGTTTTCCACATCCTTTTCAAAACTCAATTCACATTATGTCATCTAAACAGACAATTCTCCCATACCCATTCCAGGCCATTTTTGGTTTCTATTTCACAGGAGAAAATAAATCAGACCAAGATAAACCTTTGCAAAGTACTGTCCAGTTTGTTGTTATTTTTCTTAAAAGATTTTATGTTAATGTACATGTGAGGAGTCACATAAGAAGGAAAACATTACTCGATTTATTTACTAGAGAAAGGTAAAGATTCGTGTCATGCACAAGAACTAAAACAGAATGAATTCTGCAACTTTTAATCTGTTCACTGCTTTAATATCATGCCACTTCCAGGGATCTGACATCATCTTCAATCAATATAATATATAATCAATAATATATAATATATAATCAATAATCAAAATAACACTGTTGCTCCTGGCCAAACACGCTTTCCTTTAGGAAGTTTGATAAGAACAGAAAGGATATCTGTAGTTCTACTTTAAAAGAACAAATATGAATCTATCTATTCAGCTCTTCTATGATAAGATGACAGCAAAGCCAAGCTAAATTCTTACTCCATTACTGGCCAATCCCAGTATACGTGAGAGGTTAAGCCAAACACATTAGTGAGCAACTAGCTGGATCCCGAGTCAAGTCCCCCAAAAGTCAACATTACAAGATGGCCATGAAAAATCAAATTTCCACTCTTCAAACAAATTTTGTAATATGCTTATTAGATCTTTATGTATGTTCCTCCTATTTTGCCTCAACATTTGGAAAATTTTAAATTAGATCTATTGAATCTTAGACAATTTGTTGCATACAATTTTATGCCCAGCAAATAAGATGCAGCTACTTTAACATTTTTTATTGTAGCCAAGTGTCAGTGGCTCATGCCTGTAATCCTAACTACCAAGGAGGTTAAGATCTTAGGATAATGGTTTAAAGCCAGGATGGGTATTCTGAGACTCATTTCCAAGTAACTACCAAAAAAGTCAGAAGTGAAGCTGTAGCTTAAGTGGTAGAGCAAAAGAACTTGGGCCCTGAGTTGAAGCCTCAGAACCTGCACACAAGAAAGGATTTCGTTGCAATCGTGCCCATGTATTTGTATATAACCTCTCTCTCACTTCCTCTCTCTCTCTCTCTCTCTCTCTCTCTCTCTCTCTCTCTCTCTCTCTCTCTCTCTCTCTCTCTCTCTTCTCTCTCTCTCTCTCTCTCAAGCATACTTTTTCTTACAAACACCAAAAAAACGTGGAGAGGGCCCAGTGAATTCTCATACTCAGGTTTGTCCATATTGTGGCTTAAGAAAACTTGCAACCCAGGATACACATTCACTTCCTTTGGATGACATACAATACATTCTTATGCATGTTTCTCTAAACTTTCTATGAATAATAGGGATGCTGTAAAAGTATTATGGTTAAAAGGCCTGGAGTCACTTTCCAGATGCTCAAGTCCTGTATCTATGGCCTATTAATTGGCCTTGTACATGTCTCTTACGATTTTTAAAGAGATTAAGAGGACATATTCCATGTAAAGTGCTAAGTCCATGGTAAGGGGCCAATAAAATTTAGCTATTCTTATAATTATTATTTCAAAATAGTATTTTCTCTAAGATGTAGAGGCAATTTCATGAAGTAAATTTTTTTTTAAAACTTATTTGTAACACAACTTTCTGACCATCAAAAGAATTGAGAGGAGGGAAAAAAAACTATTGAGGACCCCTTGGTGGTGTTCATACTCAGATGGAGATGTGAAAGCTTGAAATGGGTCAAAGAAAAGACCAGAATTCAAGTATTATAACTTCTAAGTCAAGAGCCTTTCCATTAAATAAGATACATAACACTATTAAGCTTCCACATTGAAGACAATTATTTATTAAAGTGAATTGGTCCTGGATTCTTTTTTTTTTTGCCAGTCCTGTGGCTTGAACTCTGGTCCTGAGTGCTGTCCCTAAGCAACTTTTGCTCAAGACTAGCAATCTACCACTTGAGCCACAGCAACATTTCCGGCTTTTTCTGTGATTAATTGGAGATAAGGGTCTCACAGACTTTCTTGGCAAAGCTGGCTTGGAACCATGATACACAAATCTCAGCCTCCTGAGCAGCTAGATTATAGGCATGAGCCACTGGTACCTGAGAAACCCTGGTTTTAAGAAACTATCAACCTGTTGCAAACACCAACTTCCCAGTCATGTTGGAAATAGACTGCTGATGGTGTTAGAAATATATAGAAGTATGTCATGAGGTCCTTCCAAAATATTTTATTTAGGCCATGATATACAAATCAGTCTGGGATAAATAGGAACGTCCTACTGGTCAGTATTTCCAGGGTCCTATTCTAAGTTTTCTGACCATCACACAAGCTTAGCAATTGCTTTTACTTAAGTCTGTCTGTACTAGATTAAGGAGAAAATTTAAAACAGTTGCCAAACACTTTGCTCCTAACTTTACCTTTACTTCCATTAAGCTCAAATTCTATTTCAAGAACCACAGTAAGACTTTGGCATTTCTGAATAAGTGATCATCACTGTCAGAGATCAAAGATAGTAACTCAAAGGCTTGGTCATTTTTTGGTGTAAGTTTTACTTTTACTGTGTGCTGAAGGAATTAATTAATTAATTAATTGAACATATTAATAGGTAACAAAAGTAATCCACTTGGAAGTAGATGTGAGTTACCCCTCTACTTCATCCTCTGGCACACCATACATTTCCAAAGAAGACTAGACCATGCTATCACATTCCATTATGTATAGCATTAGAAAAAATATAAAGAACTTATAAAATCAAATTGATCATAAAAGAGGTAAGTTTAAGAGTCTGACAATTGCTTATGTAGCCTTCTGACTCTTATGACATACTACTCGTTTTTATTCTCATTTATAAGTAAAATAAGTACAGCATGTAAATATTTATAAGAAAATAAATTTTTATAATCCCAACACATCAACTCAAGCATTGTTAATATCACAGAATATTCTCCTCAATTATTTCCATGTGATTATTATTATTATTATTATTATTGTCAGTCGTGGGGCTTGAACTCTGGGCCTGGGCGCTGTCCCTCAGCTCTTCAGCTCAAGGCGAGCACTCTACCACTGCTGGTTTTCTGGTGGTTTATTGGAGATAAGACTCTCATAGACTTTTCCTGCCCGGGCTGGTTTTGAACCACAATCCTCAGATCTCAGTCTCCTGAGTAGCTAGGATTACAGATGTGAGCCACCAGCACCCAGCTCCATGTGATTTTTAACAAGCAATGAAATACTAATGCACACATAATTTAGGATGAAGCATTATATTTATTACAAGCATCTTCTCCATTTTGTGGCATAAAATCCATAACGAACAGTGCAATGGTTATAATAGCCCACTAAAAGAAATGTGTCAAATTTTACTTACCTGTTTTATTAAAGCATTAAAGCAGCTTCCAACCTTGTTCTAGTCTAAATAGTCTTCAAATATTTTTAAAATGTCTTTGTGATTTGGTGATTTATCTTTTTCACTATTTTGAATTGTTTCATAGTGATAGAATCCAACAACTAAAATTAATTGTTCAAACAATATGAATATTTTTGAAAGCTACCAAAAATAAAACTAACGCCAAAGCTCCAAGAAATCTATCTCTCATGTCGTTAAAAGTTCCCATGCTCCCATATTCCACCAAGGCTGAGCAGGGCTCAGCTGATGGAGAGAAGCCAGAGAAGCAGTCAGTATCCTAGTGACTTGCGAAATGGCAGAGTGGAATGTAGGCTCCCCTGTGAATCTAGCTTGCATGCACTTGCCCCAAATTGCTACATGGCCAAGAAGCTAATTAGTAAAGGCATCAGGTGGGTGAGAACAGGTTCATGGCCTGTAATAGCTTATATCATCTTTCATTTTTGCCCTTGGAAAGATCTGACAGTCAGCTTGAAGACATTCAGTTCTAGTGACCCAAGCTGCTACATTCTGAGAACCAAATTTGTTAGTTTTCAGATCTCAAACTTCAATATGTCCTAAAGGGCATTTTTGCTGTGTAGAACCAAATACACATGAGCAATAAGCCTGCATGCTTACCTGTATTTGAAGTCTCACTTAAGGTGACACTTTAAGGTTAGTCCTGTTTAACGGTATTAATAAGTGTTGCCTATCTTAAAATGTATTACAGAGATTTATTTGCAGACTAGACAATTAAAGGCATCTACTCCTGAGTCAGGGAAGGCTGCAGGCCAGAGTTGCCCTTGGCTTAAGTAAGAGCAAATATGATGGGCATTTCTTTCCTTCATTTCATCTCAAGAGCTCTCAGAAAAATACAGCTCTGTTTTCCACATACCCCTTGATGTTTTTTCGCTAATGCTTCTGCATTAACCACTATACTCAATAGGGAATGAGGCTTTATACATATCTTCATTACTATACTGATCACAGCATATTTTCTACAGACATTTAGTGAACACTAACTGTATCCTAACACTGTGCTAGGTAAGCCCTGAGGGAAGAAAAAAACAACAAAGGAAACAGGCCAGTCCTTCAAGTAGCTCCTGGGCAAGCCTCTTGGTGCAATTTAATGAGAAAACACATGTATGATGAACAGATATCTGTGGTAACAATGAGTACTGTTCATCCCCCCAAAAAACTTCTGAGCTTAGAACTGGAATTTAATGACCAATCTAATGTAACAGACAGAATGAGCTCATTAGCATATGTGTACCAGCTGAGGTCAAAAGACATACAATCAGTAAAGACAGACTACAACCATGCATGAAACTAAGGAGGAACCACTGAAAAAATTGACCATTCATTGACCAGGCACTTTGGAAATGTGCAGGTGAAAGAAATTCCATTTATTGCATTGCTTATCCCATATAGCTTCAATATAGATCTTGCTCCGGAGATGGATACTCATCCACAAGGCAGAGAATAAAAGAAGCTAATTCTCTCATTTACAATTCTAAGGGTCAGGAAGAAATTGAGTTAAATTTGAAATGCAAGTGGAAATTGCTGGACTATGATCATAGAGATTATGGGCTGGGTGTATGACTTTTTCCACTGTGTGTGTCCCAACACTTAAAATGCTTACTGGTACATACAAGGTACTTAACAACTGCCTAATGAGAGAATAACTTCTCAGAGATTTTGCTAGGGGCAACAGCAGAAAGAAAAAATTGAAGACATAAAATAATAATAACAATAATTACCTTTGTTTCTCAGCCTTCCAAGGAGTCAAAAGCTCTTTCACTTCTGTTATCCCTCTCAGCAGTTGTGTGCTGAAATAAAGATACGGTTAATTCCATTTTACAACTAGAGAAGTTCAAGTCCGGAACAGATAGCTAACATTAACTAATTTGTTCACTTTCACTTATTGCTCTCCAGTAGGACCAGCATCAGAACCCAGGTCTTGTGACTTTCTACCCTGTGTTTTACTGTAATACAAAACCCTCCACAAATTATCTCTCTGATTTTTATGAAGTCAGTTCACAAGAGGACTTTGCCCAAAAAGCCAAACCCTCTCTCAGCACTACAACAGTACCTTGAGCAAATGGGCGCAGTATAACTTAAAAGAAAATACCTGGATTTCTCCAAGCCAACACAGGTCAGAAAGCTACAGATAATTCCCAGGGACTTCCACTAACAATTTGTAGCTCCTTGTTTTGCTGTAACCCTTTTGAAGTAAGCCTTTCTGCCTCCACTCCAGTTTTGTGTCTGAGAGTAGCTCAGGTGCTTACTGCAGGTGTGGCACCCAGCAGGTGCATGGACAGAAGCCAGCATTTTATATCTTCATGCCAAAGAGTCTGAGTCACTCTTCCAAGGCAGAAACATCCCCTCCTGCTGATGCTGGTCTATTTGCAAGTACAGTAGCCTGATTTGACTGAGTTACCATTACATAACTGAATCTAGACCCTGTCTTCCCACAAAGGACTAGGGTGATGTTGGCTAAGCCATAAATCCTATCACCCAGCCAACTTGCCCACTTGCAGAAACTTGCAGGCATGCAATGGGATAGCATCAAGGAATAGGATTATACAGATTGTCCATCCGTATAATTAGTTACAGAAAAAAGGAGGATTTCTGCAGGCCCACATCTATATGCTGTGGCAGAACATCTACTCTACTACATCTCTGAAACATCAAAAGCCAGTCTTCATCCTCCTAAAATGATGGAATACAATATAAAAAATGTGCTTAGAAGCTTGTGCAATACTCCCAGCATATCTCCTTCTCCTTCGGACTAACCAAGGAGAAGAGTTTAACCTGTTCATAAAAAAGGCACCAGGTCAGAAAACCCATGACGTTTCTTTAACTTAAGCCTAACTGGGAGCCTAGGGCAGAAAAAGAAATGCACTTGGAGGCAAAGGAGGTCAAGGAGTCATCAATATTTTCTTAGCTTCCCTAATTATTTACTTTAAAAAAACAATAGACCTCCTCAATCCATCCATCCATAGCCACACCTCAGAGCGATGGGAAAATATAAAAAGAAAGTCAAATATTATCTTAATAAAATGGCTTATTATGATTCACTATTTCTCCAATTCACAAGGAAAATGCAAATCAGTGTACTATAGTTTATAGCTCATGATGTAGAAAAGAAAACTGGCAAGTAAATGAAAATATGATTATTGTATATAAAGGAAATAGAAAATTTAAATGTATATAAACAGGAAATTAGATTTCTTCAAAATAATTTTCCCCATCTGTGATTTTGGTCATAATTGCTATCACATAGAAAAAAATGTCACTAATTCTTCGCAAACCCGTGCCCTTTAAAAAAACAACCAAAATGAATAAGGGATACACTAATTAGCTTCTTAATGCAGATGGTTTTAATTGAACTACTCTATAACAA
Source organism: Dipodomys merriami (assembly GCF_024711535.1). Classification (NCBI taxonomy): domain Eukaryota; kingdom Metazoa; phylum Chordata; class Mammalia; order Rodentia; family Heteromyidae; genus Dipodomys; species Dipodomys merriami. The sequence continues at coordinate 33,746,599 of NW_027204492.1, read as the reverse complement.
TCTTCATCAAAGTTTCCAGGGCAACTTCATATAAGGATATCAAACTTGGCCTATATTTTTATTCCTTAAAAATTATTCACAGTAAAGAGAAACACAGAAAACTGATTTCTTTTCAAAACTGTTAACACTCAGGCCACTACATTTTCTGATGTCAGCAATCCCCTTCCCACAAATATTCCAAGTATGCACCACCGTCATTCTCCTTTCAATTATGTGGTTTCTCTACTCCTTTACTGATTGAGCCCAGGCCTCTTGGATAATGAGAAGCATGTGCAAGGAAAATATGCTCTTAAAAAACACATACATCAGTTACATCTGAATTATAAAGGAGGAGCCCATCATTTGTCCCTATCAAAAGGATCAAAATGTAAAGTTTGTTATGGGATATTATAAGGGAAAACCAGATCAGCATCAATGATGAAGGGGGGGGCAGATATTTGATCTGAAGAAATGTCAATAAAAATAAAAGGATCTCTTCTCCCCTCCCCTCCCCACCCCCGGGCCCAGTTCACCCTTTCTAGCAAGGCCACATTTATATTTAATGTTATCTTAATGTTGCCTTGGGGGGTATTTAAGTTCTGACATATGCATGGAAATGAGCCATGAATTGTGCAGCAAGCATAAATATCTCATCATTAATAGAAACCAGCTGTGCAAAAAACATTACAATGGCCAAGTTTCAGTTATTGTCAGTATTTGTCACAAGCAAATACTACTTAAAACTTTCTCCCTTAAAATGTAGACATAGAAATTTGCTTGACTCAGTAACATTAACTTCACTGATTACAGCTGAGGTTTCTTTTTAAAGTTAATTTTAATCACCCTGGAAGTTGCTAGAATTCTATTATTTATAACTCATCACAAAATATGAAAAGTTTATTTTATTTCAAAAAGCTGAGTGGGTCAATAATGCAAATGTAGGGTCAATATTAATTATAGTCAGTAAGGCAATGGGCACCATAGGGCATTGTATGTTATAAGCAAGTAAAGCTCATTAAAAGTGAACACCTGCTCAGGACCCTATAATAAGACTGTTCTGCCATCATGCAAACACCTTTCATCCAATGACCTCAAAGCATGTGTTCAATATGAAGCATGCCGAAACACCTCTGCAAAGTATTAATATCCTTGCTTCCCAGAAGGGTAACTGAAGCTTAGAGCAGCTAATTCAGCTACCATTGGTCACATGGCAAGTCAGAGAGGGGCTGGGCAAAGATATCCAGCTCCTGGCTTCAAGTCACACAGTCTAATGCCATCTAATGGAGCTGAGTCAAGAGTGAAAGTGACTTTACAAATGTCAAAAAAAGTTTGTAAAGTTTTTGAAATGGTAGGTTTTTGTTTTTGTTTTTGTTTTTGCAAGAATTGCCTTTGGGAAAGCACATTGGTATGGCCACCTATATTTTCCCATCTGTAAACTCATTATATATAGATATAGATATATTGTTTTATATATCTATATATATGGGCAGCAAGGTTTTTTGGATTTTTTTGTCAGTCATAGGGCTTGAACTCTGGGCCTGGGCACTGTCCCTCAGCTTTTCAGCTCAAGGCAAGCACTCTGCCACTTGAGTCACAGTGCCACATAGTTTTCTGGTGGTTAATTGGAGGCACAAGTGTTTTTTTCTTTCTTGATATTGTTTTTAACGTACTTATAATGTACTATGTGATGTTTTTTGTTTCTTTTGTATGTTCCTCCCCCATGTTATAACCCCTGTTGTCACTGTATTTTATTCCGGTGCCCTGCATCTTGTATATGCATTTTTATAATTTGGAGAGGGAAAGGGAAATAACAAAATGCTTAAATAAGGATACAGGTTGACACATTGTAACAATGAGATGTACAAGACACTATGTTGAAAATGAACTTTACAGCTTTTGGGGGCAGGGAGGGAGGAGTTGGGAGGTGGGGAGGGAAGGGAGGAGAAGGGAAAAACAAAGGAGGAGGTAACAAAATGCTCAATAGGAAATGTACTCATTACCTTAATCATGTAACTGTAACCCCTCTGTACAGTATTTTTACAATAAAAAACATATTTAAAAAAAGAGTCTCATGGACTTTCCAGCCCAGGCTGGCTTTGAACTGCAATCCTCAGATCTCAGCCTCCTGCATAGCTAGGATTACAGGCATGAGCCACCAGCACCCAGCAAGTATTTTTTGTTTTTGTTTTTGTTTTTTGGTCCAGTCATGGGACCTGAACTCTGGGCCTGGGCACTGTCCCTCAGCTCTTCAGCTCAAGGCTAGTGCTCTACCACTCTTGAACCACAGCACCACTTCTTTTTTCTTTTTTGCTTATGTGGTGCTGAGGAATCGAACCCAGGGCCTCATTTATGCAAGGCAAGCGCTCTACCACTGAGCCACCTTCCCAGCCCGTAAGTTTTTTATATGATTATTAAAAAACCTTGTTGCCCTCTTTCTTCTGTTTATTTATATATAATATATATTATATATACTATATATACTTATATATAATACTTACATATATATAACATATAAAAAATCTTTCCTGTCCATGTTTCTTTGGATTATCTTAATATATATTGAATTATAGGATTTTTTCTATAAATTGAAGTATTTTATCTATAAAATTTTTCAAAATATCTTTGAGATGGAATTTTTTAATTTTGATACATTAAAATGATCAATTTCTTAACCTAAATGACTTTGGTTTTCTTACTAAAAATGAATCTTGAATTCTATGCCTCCATCAGAAAGAATGACATTTCCGCATTTGTTAGGAAATGGAAAGGTTTGGAAAAAATTATATTAAGTGAAGTAAGCCAGGCCCAAAGAAGCATAGGTCCCATGGTTTCCCTTATTTGCAATATCTAGTATAGGTATGAGTCAAGCGGAAAAGGTCAGATAATGTGATGTTAGGAAAATGAACCCTTAAATATGTATTTTAATGTTTTCGTTTCTTTCATGCATGTGTTTCTAACGCATTTATAAGATTATTTCTTTGTTGCTTTGTATGTCCCTCCCCCACAGTGTAACCCCCGCTTTCACTATATTTGATGTCAGTATAACATGTGGAGGAGATGGGGACAAACAAGTCGTTTAAGGATTCAGGTGGACCTGTTGCAACAAGGAGAAGTACAAAATGTCATGTCAAAACCAACTTTACAATGTCGGTGTGGGGGGGAGGAGGGTATAATTGGGTAGGGGGAGGGGGGAGGCTGGGAAGGGAGGTGAAGGGTAAACAAAGGAGGAGGCTGCAATGCTTGGTAAGAAATGTATGCATTATCCTGCCCATGTAATTGTAGCCCCTCTGTACAGTATGTTCTCAAATAAAATAAAATTAAATTTAAAAAAAATAGACATACTTGACACATACCATTCTCATAAAAAGAATAGCCTCTTACTATCAGCAAATAAATTCACCTGCATTTTTACCATGAGCACATACTATAAGAAATATTAACAGCTGGCCACCAGTGGCTCACATATTTAATACTAGCTACTCAGAAGGCTGAGATATGATGATCAGGGTTTGAAGCCACCCTGAACTGGGCAAGTCTATAAGAGACTCTCATCTCCATTTAGCCACCCAAAAAAACAGAGTTAGAGTTGTGGCTCAAGTGGTAGAGTACTAGCCTTGAGTAAAAAATGCTCAGAGATAGTGCCTAACCCCTGAGTTCAAGCACCATGACGGACAAAAACAAAACAAAAACCATTCCTACAAAGATCCACTGCTTTGAGAAAAGAATCCATCAAAATTGAAAATTACATGTCATCTACATCTTTATCAAAGGAAAACTGAAGGTCTATAGAACTTCATCTTAACAACTTGTTCAATCTCTCAAATGAAGAACCTATTTGTGTGGAACATTAGGGCTTTTACATGTTTTATATTTAATTGACTCCAAACCTTGGTCATCTTACAGTTTTTGCAGTCTGATTTATTCTTTATGAAACTCTAAAACAAATTTATTACCTTCCTGCTTCTCTGTTCTCATTCTAGAAATTTCACAATCCATACAAATTCATATTTTACTGATAGGATATCATGATACAGTTACATAAAAATCATTTCCACTAATTTAGACAAAATAAACAGAACTAGTTTTTGAATTTTTTTCTTTTTGCATGTAAAGAATGAAGAAGGATAAAGGGAATTTAAGAGAATGGGATTAACAACCTTCTAGATACATAAATAACAAAGTGTTTAGGGATTACTTAAAGTCTTTAAATCTAATAGTCTGTGTTTAAGAAACAAAATCTAAGTTCTGCCTTCATTCCTCCATACTAGTCTACAAAGTTATGTCTTAGGTGAGTTGTTATTTAAAATATAGCACGTTTTAAAATTCTTATATGCATATTTATATATTTCATATATACTATGTAAAATTCACATTGTTACAGAAACCAACATTCACACACCTGTAAATCCTAGCTATTCAAGAGGCTGAGATCTGAGGGTCCCAGGTCTAAGCAAGCCAGGGGCAGATGGGGGCAGTAATGTCTGGAACAGAAAAGTCTAATTAACCATCAAAAGGCCAAAGGTGTCACTCTGATGGTACATAAATGGACACATGCACAGTGTGTAAATGGACACATTAAATTGTAACCCCCTTGTACAATGCTTTGAAGATTAAAAAACATTTTTAAGTCAAAAGTGTAGGTGTGGCTCAAGCAGTAGTGCCTTAGCCTTGATTTTAAAAGCCAAGTAAGTATGCAAAGCCCTGAGTTCAATCCCCAATACTGGTAAATGCACACATTTTTTAATGAAAGAAACTAGAAAACATGAATGAAATTTGTTACAGGGTTTCCAACAATCTTAGCTTTTTTATTTTGATACTAAAATATAAAACATAACACATTTCTATTCATATATCCTTACAGGCTCTGTACAGGATAACTACATGTTTGTATTTCTAACCACCAATGTACCTTATTCTAGTAGTAATCATTCATATTCGTACCAGATATCAAAGCTTAGAAAGAGAAGCATAAACTTTTGAGAACAGGCTCTCAAAATCACCCTGCCCAACCTGCACAATTTATATTGGAAGGAACTTTGCCAAGTGTGGTAAACCAAGTTAGAGCTGGGCCTATAGCCCAGGTTCCTTTCACCAATAGGCTCACTCAGAAAACTTATCATAGATTCTTAGATTTAAAATAGCACCAGTTGTCATTATTTACTAAACAAAATTTTCTGGATCCTTGGGTTAGTCAACTATAATAACTAGAAATAAAACACTTTACCTAAATTAGGTAGGTACTCCTGTCCTTACATTTATTCTCTTAAAAACTAATACCAGCTCCCTCCTACAAGTACTTGTGAGCCAAGGCAAACATGGCCAGTATTATTATAAGCCAGAACTGATTTAGACAATTAACTCTATCCCATGTAACAAAAAAAACATTAAAAGCCAAATAATGGCCTCATTTAATTCAAGCAATAATCATGGCAATACATTCTATTTTTGCAATAGAATTCTTTCAATAAATGTGTTCCTGAAAAAACCCAGTTCAAAAAAATTTTAATTAAGTCAGATTAAAGGCTCGAACTAGAAAAACTAGTTCTTTGAGACAGACCTGTTGCGGATTCTTTTATAAAGCAAATCACCTATTTTCTTTATCTTTTCTCTTTTTCTTACTTTTTTTGTTTAGATTGTGTGTGTTGTATGTGGAGCTGGCAACTTCCCTCCTTTCTCTGGGTTAAAAAGAGTCAAAAGCCCACCATGGAGGAGAGTCTTGCAGTATGGTCAGTCTCTTTAATGTCCTCTTAGTTTCTGGGACCAGACTCTAACCTTTGACTTGGACCAAAGTCCATAAAAGGCAGCAATGAATGAAAAGTAAGTAAGACTAAAGACAACACATCATAGTAAAACACCAACAAAAATTCCTGGGGACAGGAAATCAATAGATCACAATTCTAAACAAATTGGTTTAGTCCTCAGCTAATTAACTTGTCAAGCCAATCTTTAAATGCACTGAATCTATAGGAGAAAGAGATGATGTAATAGGAGATTTGGAAACATTTAGCCATTTACTATCCTAAAAGGCTTAGCCACAACCACACACACCTCTCTCCACCCCTTTCAGGGGGTTTAAGCTGGCCTTAATGGGTGCAAAGGACAATTTCTACCAAGGCAGTCTCAAAGAATAAACCGTTCTCATGCATTCCAAATGTTCAGTCTCCATGGAAGAGGCTACCTGGCCACAAGCATTTCCCAAGTGGAAATATAGTCTTCATGGGTAATACTCCCCCACACTCTGTTACCCCAAATAAAACAAAATTTCTAACCATCCTGAGGACTTTGGGGAAATTTTCTGGGGTAAAGGAAAATAAATGTTAAGAAGGAACCAGGAGAGTGTGAGAAACTCCTGTTTCCAAATGGAAAACAAGGCCTTAAAAGCTGGATCAAAGGAAGAAAGGGGGATGGGGAAGACAAGCTGCTTAATTACAAAGACACCCTTTTAAAAGAGACACAGGCCCTGGGAGAGGGCTCTTAGGAGAGGCCCAGAAGCAGATGTACCCACTTAGAATTCTGGTACTAGATGGGACCTCAAAGTCACAGCATCCATCCCTCTACCTTCCCTTGCTATTAGAAGATTCTTAAAACATTCTAGAAAAGCGTGCTTCATTCTTTACAAATCTCCAGGAAAAGCAATTCTCCAAAATACTCTATGCCTTAGGCTAATAAAAACTACTTCATAAATTAAAAAATTCGATTTTAAGGTCCAAATTCCAGACAGTATTGAATATACATTTTTATATTCCCTTTCTCTTACTGTTTTCATAAACAGATCCACAATGTCCACACAAAAGTTAATCTATATATAAGAATGGTAACGGGTTTACTTCACATCTAGAGTGTAAAGAGAAGAAAAGGACTTCGAATTTTAGAGACATAAATGTTTCCAAAGAAAGAAGTATCTTAAAATGAAGTATGATGTAGGGCCAGAAAGTGTCTGTAAATGACACCCGGGTAAACCCATACAGAATAGCTGGAACCTGAGTTATCGTCTGTAAATAGACGCAACTACTCTACAACCACCTGGCTATTAAAATGTCCCAGGCCAGTTTTAAAATGTAGTTTGGTCAGGCCATATTTTCACTCCCAGCTGATGTAAAGCATGATAGCCTTTAAATTTTTCACCATATATTGTTCCTTTTCTACCTTTCTGCTTTCTCTTTCCCTAATAAATATAAACTAAAGAAATTATTTGAAAATATAAGTACATAATTTGTTCCTTAAGAAACGTAAAGGGTTAGGGGGAGAGTAATCTGACCATCATTCTAACAAGCTTGAGGCATTTATCCAATTGAAGATATGTGGGAGATGGGTAGAAATGCATCCCATCTTCAAAATGGCATTTTGGACTATTCTTAGCTACTAAATGAGGGTACTGAAAGGTCTAACTTAGGAGGCCTCACAAAAGCTGGCCTAGGAAGGAACTTCTCACAAAGCCTAGATCAAGGAGACTTAAATACCCTTAGCCCTTCATCACTGAAGATTATGGTGAGCAATTAGGTTCTCTGAATGGGAGGTTATATTCATAAAAGTTTTAAACTGTTCCCAATGTCCACTCCTTATGGGAAGGAAAGACAAGGACTGAACTAAACCCCTCAAGTCAGAATATTCTTGCCAAAATACTTGTGAGAAGTTGAAAATGCTTTCTCACAAATTTCCTTTGAGCAACCTCTCCCGCGCACGCTCTCCTCCACCCCCTAGTTAATTTAGTATCTTCCTGCAAATTATTAGTTTATTATTAATGGCAATTCACCAAGGACTACTCACAGTCTGTAAAGATTGTCAGCTTCTATCCCAGTTTTCTTTCCTTCATTTTCATAGATCCATGAAGTCTGTGTTACTGTTAAAAGCAGCAACAAGTGCTTGAACTCTCAAGACACCTGCGTGATCTTCCAAAGGGTCTCACATCTTCCGGTTTTATAATGCAAATAAGGCAGCCCTACCACCACACAATCACGTACAAGAGTAGTAGCATTGTAGACTAATCTCAGACTTTAAAACTTCAAGAATTCACGGCCTCGGGGTGAAAGAGAGTGAGCTCCCACCTCAGTACGTGCATTCTTTAGAGAAAGCTGTTAGATAAGCAGCCATACCTAGGGGCTAGGTAGACACCGGCTTCCCTTTCGTCTTTAGTTCAAGTAATATATAGAGACCTAGAAGGACCCCTGGAGGTAAGAAAATACCACCGTAGTGGTTTGGTCTAGCGTCTCTCCAAGTGAGACTGAAGAGCAGCGCATACTCTTTTAACAGATTTAATTCGCTGCACATCCCGGAAAACGCACGGCCGGCTGCAAAGAAAGTATAACTCACGGGCATCCAATGCACATGCATCTAGACCAGTTCAGTCACGCCAAGTGTACGATCAAGTTCGCACCAGCACCACGGATCCCTGCCCCACTTCCCCGCAAAAAGTAACCACGCGTCTCCTACCCCTGAAGGCAACGAAGACAAGGTGCCAGACTGTGCTCGCTCAAGTGGCTGTGGTTCCGAGCCAGCGGCCAGGGATGGGCAGTGGGGAGAGCCCCAGCTCCCGGCTGCTACCTCCTCGCTGCTCTGTCCGGGTTCTCCTTGGTGGCAGCGGACAGGCTGACTATGGGGCCAGAGGGTGGAGCAGCGAGCGGGTGGTGAGAGAAGAGACAGACGGGAGGTGGTGGTAGTGGGGCGGGGGATGAGACCTTAGAGAAGGCGAAAGAGAGTGAGCGGAGAAGGAGAAGTTAACTCAGGGATCTACCAGTGTAAGCAGCCCGAAAGCTCCTAGGAAGGAAGGGGCGTGACTGCGAAGAAGGCAGCTCCAGAGCCAAGGATGAGAGGTAGGGTAGGGGGAGGAATGGGTGGCTTTTCTTCTTGCGGTGAGCAGCTAGGACCGCCCAGAAAAAGGGGTGGGTGGACTATGGAGGGAGGTGGAGCGAGAAGAGGGCGGGGAAAGAAGGGCGGCAGCCTGCCGCGACCCTGGAAGGGAGGGGGGCGGGCGCGGAAGAAAGGCGGGGCTCGGGGGCGGGGAAGTTTCAAACAATTGAACGGCGGGGTCCAGGAGCTGGGGCAAAAGCTGGGAGCCCTAGCTCTTATCCTCCCACTAGTAAGACACGACCTGATTATAGCAGCCCAGAGTCTTACCTAGGCACTCTCCTGGAAAAAGGAAGAGGGTTTGCAAAGACTACAAAAATAATAGACAGCAACTGCGTAGCCAAGTTGCGTGGGAGAGCCTGTGAAGCTAACCGCCCTGCGGCGAGAGGAAGAAAAACAAATAATAGAAATGCTGAAAAGCAGCTTCGACCAAATCCTGCTTAAAATAATTCAGGAAGGAGCAGTGCTCCTTTTTCCTTCCCCTCTTGCTTCCTTTTACCAGCAGGCCCCCACCCAGGTCACAGCTCTGCGTGACACCCTCCTTTCTTCCTTTGCTGCCCCAGCCTCCCCACCCCCTTTCTTACCCCTTCTTTGCCTTCCTCCAGTCAACCCAGGGCTCTAGCCCACCTCCTGCTGGCAGGCCTCGCGGACGGGGGTGGGAGGCGGGCGGAGCTTCATGCAAGACGCTCCTCCTCCTGGGAGGGCTGGAAGTGTTTGGCTGGGCGGAGCGAGCTCAGCAGTATAAGCCCCACCCACATTTTCTTTTCTTTCTTTCTGGTTTTTTTTCTTTCTTTTTTTTTTTTTTTTATTGCGACTACGAATTGGCCGGTGCTAGCCTGGAGTTCGCCTGCGATTGGTCCCTTGAGTCGCCAATACGATCCTTTTGTCCCACCCGCCTTCAAAATTAATAAAACTAAACAAGAGACTATTGTCTAGCTCTCTGTTCTCCCCAAGCTGCTGCTGGGAATAGAAAGATGAGACGCTTGATTTCTTAAACTCGTAAAAGAGTGAGACAGTGTGTCGGAGACTCTGGTACACCTTTACTTTTGTAGCACTGTCCAGCCCTTTGGGAATAGGTAACTTTTCCCTCTAAATTTGTAAAACCAGGAGGGGAAAAGTGCACGAAGTGCCCACATTTCCTGTCTGCCAAAAAATTGATGTTGCTTAAAAACACGGAAGGTTTAATAGAACAGCATCCTGGGACACAGAAAAATCTACCATTTTTCATTTGTAAAAACGAAAGCACAAAGAAGCAGTGTAGGGGTAACAAAATAACATGGAATTTGGAACCAAAGGAAGAATTCATTGTGGGCCCTGGCACTTATTAGCTAACTGTGCGACTTTTAAGTGACTTGACTTCTCAGCTCTAATTTTCCTATCTGTAAATAATGCTATAAGACATGCCATATTAACTTAATGACACTGGTGTGGAAATAAAAGGAAACGTGTAAACTGTAAACCACAAAACAGTCCATACATCTATCTGTTCTACTTGTGTGTGACACACAGTGCATAGTTTCACGTGTTTGAGAATCAAAATATTCCTCTCATCTGTTTTAAACATTTATATCCAAGATTGTGTAGGGTTTCTGGCTTTCTTTTTTAATGTCAACACTTTGCCTCAAGTTTTTTTTGGGGGGGGAGTTATGAAATTGGGTCCAGGATTTTAGAATAATAAATTACTCCCTTTCTAACCATGGTGGGTGAGATTTTTCTTTTTCATATGGCTCTGCAATTGTCCCACGATCTAAATCTATTGTGGTACTGGTAGTGAAAGAGGAAATCATGCAGCATATTTCCAAAGTGAACTTGAGAAAACAAATATGAGGGAACATTTTCCATGGAAACTACCATTCTCTACAGATCTGTATTCCCTAGAAAAGAGTTTGAAGCAAGACTAAATGTAAAGGCCTTGTCAACAGAGCTATTATCATGAATTCAAGTCAGTGGAAGAGTAATCCATCTCAAGCCTACCAAACATGGAGCCTTCCGAGGAATCAAGGCATGCTAGAGGAAGGGTGCCCAAATCAAACAGCATCTATTGAGAGCAGAGTCTCAGAATAATACAGGAAGCATGGTGGGTGGATGGCTTCTTATGGAGTGCACAGTACTCTCTAGCTAGGTGCTGCTGATTCAGAAGTAGAACGTTGGAAATTGAATTTGGAATATGAGTTGCTTTATGTATGAAATGAGGCTATCTGGGTGAGTTTTCATAAGAAGGTGATGGCGTCTGGGTGAGTTTTCATAAGGAAGGTGAATTTTTCCTGAATTTTTCAATATTTAGGACATGGACACATCTGATTTATGAAGCAAGATTATTCCAGGCTTGTTATTTGGAGACAGGGGAATGAGATAGCCAGGCATTGGTGGCTCATGCCTGTAATCCTACTTAGGAGGTTGAGATCTCAGTGTGGTTTAAAGCTAGTCCTGGGAAGGAAAATCCAATTAACAATTAAAAAGAAGCCAGAAGTGAAGTTGTGGCTCAAGTGGTAGAGTGTTAGCCTTGAGCAAAAAAAAAAAGAAAGAAAGAAAGAAAGAAAAAAAAACTAAGGGACAGCACCCAGGTCCTAAGTCCAAGTTCCACGACAGGGAGGCACACGTTCAACACACACACACATACACACAGACACACAGACACACACACACAGACACACACACACACACACACACACACACACACACAGGAGACCTAGAGATGGTAGTAATAGTTTCAAGAATCACTGAGATTGGGATGGGTTGTTAAAATCAATAATGCTGTTAAAATGAAATTGGTAAAATATGCACATAGTAAAGCAACATTAGAACTGTACTAAAAGTACAGAATCAAGTTTCTCCCCACCATTCTACTTGCCTTTTGGTACATGCATTTGATTTACTCTAAAGTGTATCTTAATGTTCTTCCAGCTCCATATAGCTACCTCTTTTTCATGTTAAGTCAGGATTTCATTGCAAAGATGAACAAAAATTATTTTACTCATTTTCTTCTTAAGAGGATATTTAGGCTATTTCTCATCATATGTCACTACAGGAGATGCCAGCAAAAATCTGGTAGCAAAGGGCTTTTAATTATGTCAGTAATATGCCTACCCTTAGCTTTAAATTAGGTTCTCGCAAAAGACTTTCCTATTTCCCTTTCCCATAGGAGTCTACTGTGAAAACCCCTAAAATCAACTTTTTCAACATCCCTTTCTCAAACACTGCCTAGAGGCATGCTGCTTTAGCACATGCAAATTTTGATACAGAACCAGGCTGTGTGAATCACTTCTTAGTCTGTAGCAAACAATAGATTTTTGGGTGTCCCAATTTTTTTCCTAGTCTTTCAAGTGTCTTAGACATTCCTTCTCTCCTGCCATGCTAGACTTCCTGTGTTTTTACCTTGAAAACCTCTCAGTTTGTTTAACTGAGTTTCAATTTAAAGCTATGCGTTGCCTACACTAGTTAAAAGGGCAGGAGTGGGAGGGGGTGGCTAACATCAACAAACATCACTGAACTGCTATTATGGACAGGACTGAAACAACAAAGAAGTAAGAGACTTGGCTCTTGCCTTCCAGGATATATACATAAAAAGACAACTAACAAGCATATTCTAAGTGCTAAATGAATGGTATTGACAGTAAAAGCTGTGGAAGTTAAGAGCAAGGAGTGAAAACTAGTTCCAGAGCGTGAGTTTGTACAACAAAATATGCCACACACATTTAACTAATCCCCACAGCATCCCTATGTCTTCACGTCCTGACTATAAAATATGGAAAGCCCTCTGGGGGGGATACCAGGAGAATTAACCACTAGCTGCAAAACACCTGTGTAAAGACAGTGGGATGCTTACGTACTGCATGTTAATATTCCCCATATAACCATATGAAAAAAGGGATCATTTTCAGCTTAGAACTCAAGATTCTCTTAGACTACCTGTCTTGTTTGATCTTTTATCATAAAATAATAAAAATCAATGTCTTCTCTCTAAAAAGTCTACTTTTTAAAAACAAATGTCTGCCTTTTACGTGTAAAATAAACAAGACTCAAAAGGACAAATATATGATTTCACTTATGAGGGACATTCTTAGAGACAGAAAGTACAGTTTATAAGATCTAAGGTTGGGAGAAGGGGAATGGAAGATAGTTTTTAATAGGGTTAGTTTCTTTTTTTCCTTTTGTGCCAGTATTGGATTTGAATTCAGGGCCTGGGTACTGTTTCTTAGTTTTTCTACCGAAGGCTCATGCCCTACCACTTGAATCACAGCTCCACTTCTGGCCTTTTGGTGGTAAGAGTCTTATGGATTTTCCTGCCTGGCCTGACTTCAAAGTGTTATCTTCAGATCACAGTCTCTTGAGTAGCTAGGATTATAGGGAAGAACCACTGGCTCCTGGCTAAGGACAATTTCTGTTTGAGATGATGAAAAACATTGTAAACATAATAGCGATGATTGCACGACATTGTAAATGTAATTAAAGTCAATACCACTGATGAGAACTACCAATAAATTGAAGACAAGACCCCTGAGAAGAGGAACAACCTGATCATCACCACAGGGTAACACAGGCCCATGCAACCAAAACTTCTATTCTTTTTTTTTTGTTCAATGTTACAAAACTTTATTGTGAAAACAAAACACATGTAAGCTAAAATTAAAAATTATAGCTACTCTCACCACACAAAACTTGATATTTTAGCAAAAACTGAAATTCACCTTTTCTTTTTTTACCAAAATGACATAATTTAGATTTTAGGTAAGTTAGGAATATCTTATATTGACCATGAGCATATTGGCTTATCCAGTACATGAGGTATTCTATAATTCCAGTATGTGAGCTATTGTATAATTCTAGTATATTAGGTATTCTATATTAGGTATCCAGTAACACTATCAGTTGCAAAACTTCTATTTTTAAAAGAGAAACTAGAAATCAAATACATTTAATGTTACTTCTTCTAGTTTTAAATTTTGGCAACTACTAAACGTCTTAAAGAAAAGAAATCTGCCCTTCATCTCCAAATTGTCCTATGAACAGGCGAAGCAGGTAGGAGAGGGCAACTTACAGTCTATTCTTCAAATTCCTGGTAGATTCCTCTTGAAGAAAAGACTATGAAACTGTACTGCTTTGCTCTGAGTGACATTCACCCACCCACCCACTGAATAGTCAACTGGGAGTGTGAAATGAGCATATCTTCCTCTAATTGCCTTGTGAACAACTAAATCACTTAAATGCACGTAGGAACAAAAGCAAGCACATACACTGGGGAAAATAAATCTTAAGGATTTATGTCTCCACATATAACTTTCTCCTCTTCTCCCCCACCTCAAACACCCTTCAGATAGGTAAAAAATAAACTGAAGATATACTTTCTCTGGGACACTTTCTGAAGACAGATTCCTATCTATTCCTAAGTACACCAGCCCTGTACATGGGAAGCCAGCAGATGAGAAAAGAACAGCTATAAGAAAGAAACAAAGGTACATATATTCAATCTAAGCACTGAGTTGAATGTTCTTTTCAAATCTCTTCACTCCCTCCTGCCACTCTTCCAATTATTTTTTTTTGGGGGGGTCCGGTTGTGGGGCCTGAACTCTGGGCCTAGGCGCTGTCCTGCAGCTCTTCAGCTCAAGGCTAGCGCTCTACCACTTGAGCCACAGTGCCACTTCCGGCTTTTTTCTTTTTGCTTATGTGGTACTGAGGAATTGAACCCAGGGCCTCAGGCATGAAAGGCAAGGGCTCTACCACTGAGCCACCTTCCCAGCCCCTCTTCCAAGTATTTAAACATACACACAGAGAGAAAGAAAAAGAGAAGCACACACACACACACACACACACACACACACACACACACACACACACACACACACAGAGGGAGGGGGGAGAACATAGTCTAGACACAGGAAGCTCGAAGCCTGAGTTATGTGTGGAAAACAGCAATGTGGGAATTCAGAAAAAAGTACCAGAAACTGTGCTCTGAGTCCAAGACCTGCCCCAGCATTTGGGATCCAAGTTACTCCAGGAGTATTTGTGGGCCCCAGAATTTTGGAAAGTAAATTGGCTGTAGAAAAATAAAACTGCCTGCAAGTCTATTCCCCAAACACTTCCTAGGGTCCTGTTTGAGTAACCCAGGTTTGGCTCTTTTATGATTTATGCAGGGCTTTGTTTCAGCTTAACTAAATACCATATCTCCTTCAGCTGCTTGAGTTTTTGGAAAGGTCTGAGCTGGCCATACCTCTCAGTGGGGTTTGTTTGCAAAGTCCTAAGATAGTTGGACCATGAAGGTGGTAGGAAGGCTGAGGAACACACATCAAAGTCTTCACTCTGAAAGGTGGTGCACTGAGAGGGAGAATGTAGTGCAGTTGATGATAAAAATTAATCTCTAGAAGCAGGTCAGAAACAAGTCAAATCCCTGCGCCAGTAAGCATGCATGTTAAATGTACAGAATTAGCAAGATTTAAAGGAAGTTCATCCTCTGACATTGACCTTTGCAAATAAACTTTTGATTGATTTGGTGCTCTCTTTGTTTCTGTAGTTGCCAGATTGTCTGAGAGTTGTTATCCCTGTTGGAGGAGTCGAATGCTGTGACTGAAGTTGAGATTTATCTTCCTTGGCTCACTGCCCTACTTTCAGAGCTCTAGGGAGAAGGCAAGTCAATGCCATTGCAGTGTGATTTAAGGCAGGCTCACCTTGTAGGCCCTAATCAACCTTCTTTTCAGGTCTGCCACTGTCCTGTGAAATTTGCACAGGAAAAGACCCTTAATAAAGTGCAAATAACTAACCTGGGAAGAGTTAAATAGTAAGCCATCATTATTAGCTCTGGTGGAAAGGGTCTAGACTTTCAGAGTCACTCAAGCCTGGATTCCAATATGGCTTTCCAATTTACCAATGAACTCGATTATTTAATTATCATGGACAGCAGTTATCTATCTGGAAAAAAGATAAAAATTCCACCATAAGGAGTTATTATGGTAAATAAGTGAAATAGCATAGATAAAGGTCCTCTCATAATGCTTGCAATCTAGTCACTTTGACCAATGCATTTATTTTCCCTTCCCATTCAATCTTCTCATGCATTTCACGAGGTAGGGGGAGGATTTGATTACTTGTATACAGGAATTGAAAACATGTCCTGGTAAGATTCTATTGGTCAGTCTTCTCTTCTATAATGCTAATTATTAGGGCAATGTGGAGCTGAGCATGTAGGCTTCAAATATCTAAAGAACCTTGTTCCTTAGGCTTTGTTCTATTACTCACTATCCATGTGACTTCGAGTACAATTTGAGTCTCAGTTTTGTCATTGTCAAAATAAGGACAACATAACAGCACCTATTTCACATAGGTGGTATCCTATAAAATGACAGACATATCAAGGTATCAGCTGGTACTACTATTTGTAATACTGTATACAACATACCAGTGACTTTTCCTTTCCTTCCTTCCTTCCTTCCTTCCTTCCTTCCTACTTTCCTTCCTTCCTTCCTTCCTTCCTTCCTTCCTTCCTTCCTTCCTTCCTTCCTTCCTTCCTTCCTTCCTTTCTTCTTTCCTTCCTTCTTTCTTTTTTGTAATGGACCCGGTGCTTAAATTTGGGGACTGGGTGTTGTCCCTGAGCTTCTTTTGCTGAAAGCTAGCCCTCTACCACTTGAACCACAGCTCCACTTCTGGCTATTTTTGTGTAGTTAACTGGAGATAAGAATCTCACAGACTTTCAGACTTTCCTTTCCAGGGCTAGCTCCAAATTGTGATCTTCAGATCTCAGCCTCCTGACTGACTAGGATTGCAGATGTGAGCCTCGGCACCCAACTGTTAAAGATGAGTTTTTCTACTTGAACAGTTTATAATCTAAAACAGTGAGTGAGTTCAGTAAAAGTATTGCAAATCCTTAAACAAGTGCCATTTACATGGGTTACAAAATGTGAGGTGTCACTTACACGGCTGTAGAAATCTCAGTTCAAATATTGGACTGAGCTGGGTGCCTGTGGCTCATACATGTAATCCTAGCTGCTCAGGAGGATGAGAGATGAGGATCGTGGTTCAAAGCCAGCCCAGACAGGAAAGTCCATGAGACTCTTATCTCCAATTAACCACCAGAAAACCAGAAGTGGCACTGGCCTTGAGCTGAAGAGCTCGGGGACAGCTCCCAGGCCCAGAGTTCAAGCCCCATGACTGACAAAATAAAGAGAAAGAAAGAAAGAAAGAAAGAAAGAAAGAAAGAAAGAAAGAAAGAAAGAAAGAAAGAAAGAAAGAAAGAAAGAAAGAAAGAAAGAAAGAAAGAAACCTCAGTTCAAGTCTTGGACTGCTTCCTTCCTTAAAATTCTTAGGGTATTTTGACAGAACTCAAGTGAAAAATTGGCCTCCTTAGAGTTGCTGCAGCAGACCTTTGGAAAATAGGACACTCACATTATTAGTGTGCGTGTGTCACTCTCAAGCCTCAGCCTCTTGGTACTCCATACACTTTCTACCTTAAGACATTTGTGTACAATATTTCCTTCTGCCTGTGGCACTGAATCTGGCCCCCTTTACTCCCTCCCTTCCTACTCATCACATCACTAACCCAGTCTCATTTTTCAGGTCTCTACTTCAATGTAATTTCTTGAGGGAACTTTTCCTATTAACTTCCCCATCTCTTGTTTCTCTTTATATATTCATTTGAAGTGTGTATTCCAATGTGGTGTATTGTAAGTGGTTGCAATATTGAGTATGATTTAAAATACTTAATAGTCAAATTATTTGTTTCCCAATCTACAAAAATATTGCTCCAGGGAGAAACGTCATGCTTATCCTTTAGCTTTGTGTACTCCCATTGTACTCTCTAGCACCTTTAAGGATGTCCACAGGCAGTCGCAAGTTAGGGATTGATTGTTAGTCTGAATAGTGGAGTGGGATGCTACCCCAGAAGTGTCAGCTATATCCTAGTTCTTTGATCTTGGTGTATAATGGGGTGTTTTGAAGTATAACTACACAATGTGGGTATGAGCTGTTGAATCAGACAAGGAATGTTTATTTGGTATCTAGCAAAGGAAAAAGATAGCACAGGCATGAGAATTAGGGAGTCCATTAGAGAATGATTATATTGCTTAATTCCTTTTGATGGCAGGAAGAGAGTTACAGATGATTTACTAGATCATGTCATTTTTTGTACTGCTATCAGAAGTGTAAGCCAGAAATAGAGTTTTCTAAGAAGTGTCTAACTTAGAACCAACAAAAAACTTTTGAACAAGATCTTCACATTCAACTTAGTGTATGACCTGAAGTAAATAACATCTCAAATCTCAATTTGCTAAACCTATTGGTTCAAGGAATGTGCATTGAATATCCACTATATTTGATTCACTGTTATGTTTACTTGGAGTGGATGGGCAAAAACAACAAGAAAAAAAGTTTGTTTTATGGAACTTACATTTTGTAGAGATGTTGGAATGATAGGTATATAAAGATTTGTGATGATTTATGCTGTCATTCCTTATCCTTCTGTAACCCAGCAGATGTTCAATAAACAGCAGCTTTTATTAGTATTAATAGTATGTTTTAATAGAGAACTACTGCCTTGTTAAAAAGTCAAGTAAAGCCAGGTAATTTTTAAATCAGAGACAATAAGTGGCTTAAACAAAACATTCCAGATTCTTAAAATATAGTAAATAGCAGATGGCTTTTGTGGATTTTTCCATTCTGAGTGGCTTTTTTCCCTTACTAGTTTCCTCAGTAGCAGTTCCTTCTGTAGTAAAATTTAGCCCAGGGTGGCCCTGAACAGTAGATTTAGGCTTCATTTGAATAAACTTTCATCTTTCATTATCTCCAGAAGATCAAAGAACATGAATGTGCAATCTTGACATTCTCTTACAACCATGCCACCACCCCAGTCATGTTCTTATCCAGGTGACATTATCCAAACAAACATTTAATGTCCCATCTCTCGGGTTCCATAGCCCCCTTTCTAGAAGCATAGTATGTTCAAATTGGAAGAGAAAAGTTCCTAGTTTTTTCTGGCTCTACTTTTATGTTTTAATTCCAGTTTTTACCCTATTGAAGAACCGTAGGACCTTGATATAATTGCATAAATTATGTGATTAATTCACCGTGTTGCATTTCATATACTATCATATGTCCAACATTTCAATTACCTCTTCCCACCACACCAAAGGATGAGGTAGGTATTGGGTGTGTGTATTCATACAGGCAGAATATGCAGTACACATTCTTCCGAGCTTCTTCCCTTTCTCTGGCCTTCAGTTCTCATTCTAGTTCCTATCTCTGTTAGATTTCTTATCACATTGTTTTGCAGCAGTTTGTTCCCTGTGTGGCTAGCTAGATTGTAGGTTCTCCTGAGGTCATGGAGAGTATCTGATTTTACACTGCCTTTTCCAAACCTAACACATGCTAGCAATATCTGCCACATAGTAAGTACTCAGATGTTTGTTGGATGAAGGAAATGTATTTCATGATGCAGGTTTTCATGGAAATGAATTGTTGATAATCCACTTGGATGCCCCATCCTACTCTGCATTTAAATATGAAATCAAAGTTATTTTTTTCTCAGCATAGATAGTCAACTGAACAGGCAAACCCATTGCTTTGGAGCATTCTTTTATCTTAGATGAAAACCTGAGAAGCTATCCTAATTCCATCACAGTGGTTTTCCCTGGTTACCCTCAACATTTTTGTAAATGCAGCTCTCTGTTTCCTTGGAACACAGACTTTGGATTCAGAACTGTTTAATTTAAAAGCTCTTTTCAGTCACAGTCCTCTGAAAGCCTTCAGCTTTTCCTGTTTCTACTGTGCTTGCCTAATTCTTCATTTGTATTTCATCCTCTACAGCTCCTGCCAGTGCCTTCCCCAAGAATGTATTTTGTCAGTGGATCTCATCTTCATGTAGAAGTAACTAGTAGCATTAAAGTCCAGGGAGAGGTTGTTAAACAGGCACAAAGATTGAACTAGATAGAAATTGTAGAATTCGGTTTTCTATAGGGGAACTATAGTGACAATAATGTATTATATATTTCAATATACCTGGAGAACATTTTGAATGCTCTCACCACAAAGAAATGATAAATATATGAAGTGGTAGATACTGTGACTTCTCAGATTTGTTTATATCACATTATGTACATTATGAAAAACCCTATAAATATGCATAATCCTGATGTGCCAATTTAAAACAAGAAAAAAGATAATACTGGAGGCACACACCTGTAATCCTGGCACTTGGAACTTGGAAGATTGAGCCCAGAAGAGTTCAAGTTTCAGGCCAGCTTGGGCTACATACCAAAAACAAAACAAAACAAAACAAAAAAACAAGCAAAAAACCAAATTTAAAAATAAACTAAAAGAAAAGTGAGATCAGAGTTCGGTGATGTAACTTACAAACTATTCAAACTTAACTAAGTAGTTGGATCCTTCTGAGCCTAGATTTCTTCATCTGTAAAAATTGAGAGAAAGCTGGGTGCAGGTGGCTCATACCTGTAATCCTAGCTACTTAGGAGGATGAGGTCTAAGGAAGCTGAGGTCTGAGGATTGCGGTTCAAAGTCAGCCCAGGCAGCAAAGTCTGTGAGACTCTTATCTCCAGTAAACCACCAGAAAACCTGAAGTGGTGCTGTAGCTCAAGTTGTAGAGCGCTAGCCTTGAGCTGAAGAGCACAAGGACAGCACCCAAACCCAGAGTTTAAGCCCCACGACCAACAAAAAAAATCGAGAGAAAAATCACTGTCTTATCTGTATATATCACACTGGCTTGTTGGCAGCTTCAGATCAAACAATGGTTAGAACAACACCTTGGAAAATGAACTAAATGGCTGTTTTGAAGACATCTGTGGTTAGTGTGGTTACCACCTACACTAACAGCACCAGTTAGACACCACCAAGCTTTGATCCAGTCTGAAACCCCCTAGCCCTAGGCTATAACTGCAGGGGGGTGGGGAACATTGTTCTTCCTATCTTGACAAGTTGATCTTAGCTTAAAACTTGTTGCCCTCAGGTCTTTTCAGTCTGCATTTAAGGGGAGCCCCTCCCAGGTTTATCAAAAGCTTTTTATCAAAAGCTCTTTAGATACCACGCTCAAGTTTGCTTTCTTGTCCTTAGTGAAAAGTAGATCTTGAAATGGGAAAGGAGAATTTCAGCCTCTTCCTGTACCAGAACTCCCCAGGTCCCCTGATTCAAATTTTTTTTTCCAGATATAATTTCTTGACATCTATCAAGGTCTACCCTATGATGTATTTTGATAGATCCCAGACAGGTAAGTTACATTTTGCAGAGATTTTTACTTATTCCCAAGGTGCAATCTCAGCTGCTTGGTAATTACAAAACCCAGGACTTGCCCTCCCTTTGTGGTTAAAAAAAAACAGGCAAAAAACCACCCTCAACATTTGCCTCCCATTGACCTCAGCTTCCAGCCTGCCTTTGGGTCTACTCACAGAGCTCCCAAGCGGGCTCCCCAGCCTTCATTCCAGCCAGATGCTCAGTGTTCTGTTCAAATCACACTCATCATTTATTTTTAACACATTGAACAGCTTTTGTAGAGACTCCTTAGATTCCCTCATACCTGCTCCCTCTCCAAATAGTCCCTGCCTTTTGGCAAGCTACAGAATCCTGGCTAGTTAGTGCCAGGAGTAGTCTTTCCCCCCCATGCTGAATCCTTCATCATTTTACCCTCTTCTTCCCCCTCCCACTTTCACTCATAATTGTGCATAGTTGTTCTCAGCACAGTTTGGAACTCTACATATTTTTCATGTTGAAATTGAGCTGAAATCTTCATTGAGCAAGGATGAATAATTTTTTAAGATTAAGGGAAGTGGTTGCTTCTTTGGTGAAACTCCAGCCAAGATTTCTTTATTTTTACAGGTTTTGTTTTCTTGTTTGTTTGGCCAGTCTGGTGCTGGAACTCTGAGCCTAGGAACTATGCTGGAGCTCCAATACTCCAGGCTAGTGCTCCACCACTTCCCGCTTTTTCTGAGTAATTAGTTGGAGATAAGAATTTCATGGACATTCCTGTCCTGGCTGGCTTCAAACCTTGATCCTCAGATCTCATACTCCAAAATAGCTAGGATTACAAGTATGAACAACTGGCGCCTGGCTTAGTTTTACAGAGTTGTTAGAAACAAAGAAAATGTGATAGAGATGATAGTAATGTAGTTCATGGAGCTTGAAATATTGACTAGCCCTATAAAGAAAGATTTTGATAACAGAATTCTCCTTAATATCTTAAAACAGAACTTGAAGCAAGTTTGACCTTATCACCTTTTGCAAGGTTACAAGAAATTTTTGACGTATTTATCACCGTATTTTACCATCTCATCCATCTTTCCACTCAATTTCCAGTCTAAACATGAAGAGTTTAAAAGGCTTCTGTTGTACCCTTCGGAACTCACATTTCATTTCTTTCCCAGGGTATAAGCTAGCTTCCTTTGGGAAGAGCAACTCCCTGCTCCCTCCCCTCCTACCTCTAATTAATATCCCTGTTGCTTTGGTGGGCACATAGCAAAGGGAGAACTCTTTGCTCATTTTCACAGAATTTCAGAAAAATGCTAAAGGTAATTTGAAGACAGAGCAGATGTTAAATATGGGCAGATTTTTGTGGAAGGCTAAACCATGGAGACACTAAAATCCCCCTGCAAATGGAAACTAGCTCTGTTTCTCCCACAAGGTGATTTATTTCCTTAGCTCTTTGCAAGAAGGCAGGATCGGTTTACTAGGGCTCAGCTTACTCAGCAGAAGGGCTAATCTCCTCTGTTAAAATGTATTTTCTGCCGAATTTAATCTAACTCTCATTAGTTTTCCCTGTGTAATACCTTCATAGTTACTGAGGGTGGGCCACACCTAAAGAATGTTGCCCAATTCAAACAAAGAACATTAGCCCTTAGTCCAAACACAAATACTGCAGGATTGTTAAATACCAAGCTTGTGATTGGTGCCCTGAAATCTCAAATGGGACCTAGCTTGCAAAAACTCCGGTGTCACTTAAGAGACAAAATATTTCAATAATTATACAAGGGGTCTAGGATACAATTCAAATACCATTCCTCATTGTTATTTGGCACATATGTACTTTCAAACTGTCATTTGAGTTTGAATATATGGTCACTGTAACCATTATTGATGTAGTAAGAAAGAAGAGGGAAGTAGCTAACTGAATTATGATTCAACAAATCTCACACAATTAGGTGTTCAATGGCGATTGCTTGAGTCTACCTAGAGTGTTAAGAGGAAGCTATTCAAAGCACATGGATTATGCTGGGATTCAGAATATACTACCCTACACTATGATGCTTTGGCTCCCTGATTACACTGAACTGAAGGAGATTGGAAGATCTCAAAGGCAGACTCAGAAGCCAAGTGTTTGTCTCATATCCATGCCTTCTGTCTTTACCATCTCTTTTTCTCCCCAAAGTGAGTTATAAAAACAAGAATTCTTCTTCCTGAATTGTTAAAACTACAGTCCGTCTCCCCCAAAGCAAACAATAAAATCCAGAAGAGTCACATTCTCCCTTGAAGACTAATTCCATTGGGATCTTGACCCATACCCAGGAGGAAGGAATGCTACACAGGGAGGCCAAGAAGAATCTGAACAGACAAGTCTTGGGGGAATTCCCCCTGTTCTCTATGACCAAAAGACCATTCCTTTTTGTATATTCACATATCTATAGGGCTATTTTTCATCAACTCTAAGCAGAAAGCCAGAGAAGTTTCATTGGGTCTTTGAGTCTTTATTTCTGAAATTTCTCATGTCTTGTTATGGGATCTGTGATGAGTAAGCAAATATATCACAACTTTCTGTCTGTGTAAATAGTAGAAGTAAAAAAAGTTTTATAGTCAAAAAGTCTGACTTATTTGCAGTGTGAGGCCAGTTTGTTCCCATGTCATGACTGGAGTAATTTGCATAGAGGATTAGATAAATTGAGTCTAGCATATAAGGTAGGAACAAATTTTCTAGATACGCAAATGCTGTCTAGGGCAATTGAAACTTGCTCTTTTGGAGGCTTTAGAGACTGTTCAGGTCTTCTTGATTCACATGTGCTTCTCTATTACAGAGCGAAACCAGTACTAAGTTTAATTTTCTTGGGTCTTCTATCACAAATGCAGAAATACCTGAACCAGTGAATCTATCATATTTTCCAACATAATCCATACAACTAAGATGGGTCAAGAGTATCTAGACTGACCTGGGAGGGCAAATTCAGTCACTAGCCAATTCCATGAATGTGTTTCAAGGACACAGGAAAGTTATTTCCCCTTAAACATACCTTGCCCAGCTGTTCTTGAGTATTTGAAACCTAAAGATATTTTATTGCCTCAAGGAATGACAAGGGAACACATTGTCTACTGATTCTAAAATCAATACCATGTGCCAGAGCTCTTATAAGATACATGTATCCAAGTGCTTGTTAGAACACCCACTGGGATATGAGAATAAATAAAATCAAATCTATCATCTGCTTCCTCAAGTACCCCTCATTCTCATCTTTCTTGACAATTCATCTCATCTTCATGAATAATAGCACTATCGATCTCATTGTGTGATGACTCAATCCAGAATCACAGGAGATCTACGATAATGTCTCCTCTCCTTTAACCACCCATAGCCAATCCTTTGCTGAGATTAAATTGGTGTTCCCCTCTCATTTCTGCCTCACCTGCTCTGACATTCTCCCATCTCATCTTCTATTCCCCTCATTTGGGTCACTGAATGAAATATCTTATTAAAACACACATCTGATGTATTATACTCATAAACTGACACTTTGAATTGTAATCCCTTTGTACAACTACTTAAAGATAATAAAAAGGTAATTTAAGAACCACAAAAGTTTGATACCTTTCCTCATTCACCATAAGCATCACAGTTGACACACATAAGACAAGACAGGTTAGGATTGCAATAACCTATATTCTAGAAACAAATTCATTTAATCATTTTTATCACAAAACCTAAAGACCCTCTCCAGAAAAAAATATATTTTAATGTGGAAATGAGATTAGACAAAAGATATGCTCTAATGGCTATAGACTGAGGAGGAAGCCTAACAAAGCCTGTCTGTTCAGATGCTTCTTGACCTCTCTGTGTAACATTGTTTTTCCTCCTGGGTGTGTAGGTCAGGACCACTGGGCAATGAGTCTTCCAGGGAGAATGGAGAACAAAGGGATAAAATGACCTTGTAGGTGTTTTGTGGCTTGCTTTGCGAGAGAGGGGTTCTAGTCTCCATGACTCATCTTCAGGAAGAAGAATTATGGTCTCCATGACTCACTTTGAAAGAGAAAAAAAGGAGAGAAAACAGAAGGCAAGAAGAAGTAAAAGAGAAACAGTATCTGAGAACTTTCTAATCTCCTTTAAATGTGCCAAAATGCCATATTGTAGAAGTATCATTTTCAGAGCTCCAATTCCACTGTTCTATTTCCAAAGTCTTCAGTAGTGTTCTATATTTTCAATATAAAGCCTAAACTAAGCTTGACTCAAGTCTTCTAGATTATCGAGTTTTTTCTCCAACTCATTTAACCCATGCTTTGTGTTCAATTCATTCCAAATGATTAATCTTTCCTAATGGCACTCCAGTTTCTTGGTACATCTTACATATTATTCTCTCTCTCTCCATCCCCTTCTTTCATTCTCCCTCTTCCCCCCCCCCCCCCATCACTCCCTGTACTGAGGTTTGAATCACAGACTGGATGCTGTTCCTTAGCTTTTTCACTCTCCATTTGAGAAAATAATTCCACTTCTGGCTTTTTGGTGGTTACTTGAATGTAAAATCTCATAGATTGTCCTGGTTGGACTGGTTTTGAACCCTGAACCTCAGATCTCAGCCTCCTGAATAGCTAGGATTTTAGACATGTGCCACTGGTACCCAGTTTCTTTGCTTTTGTATTTACTATGTATAATTCAAGTCTTCTCTAATCCTCCTCGTAGAGGTTAGAAATGGTTCGGTGTCACTTGTGGCAAGCTGGTCATACTTTGAATATGAAACTAAATTTTAGCTGGGCGCTGGTGGCTCACACTTATGATTCTAGCTACTCAGGAGGCTGAGATCTGAGGATCACAATAAGAACCAACCAGGAAAGAAAATGCTGTGAGATTCTTATCTCCAATAAACTACTCAGAAAAGGCCCAAAGGGGAGATGTGGCTCGAGTGGTAGTGCATTAGCCTTGAGCACAAACAGGTTCAGAAACCAGCACTCAGGCCTTGAGTTCAAGCCCCAGGACTGACCAAAAAAGCAACAAAATTTTATATTGTACTATCTATGTCTATCAATAAAGAGTTGCTTTAGAGTACATACCTATGTCTTTTTTCTATAAACAATATGTACAAATAGTACATTTAGTACATTTAGTACAAATAGTACATCAATGTGTGGGGTAACTGGAACGAATGGATGAATAATTAGAATTACATGCACAGTTGCATACAAAGGGTTCTATTACCATGATATGCAGGAATGTCTAGTCCATCAGGAAAACAGTCCAGTCTAATGAAGAGGAACAGCTATTTTCCTGAGAAACTGGAGGTTAACAGTAGATGACTACTGCTTATCTAGAGAAAATAGACCTTGCTTATAGAAGGAAAAATACTTTCAGTCTTTCAGTTCCAGAAAAGCTTCAGCAACCATCTTCTCTTTCTTTTTAATCCTAAATGAACTCTCTGAATGATAGTTCCTTGGGCCTTGCTATAACAATCTATGAGACAGTCTGGCAATACAGGCTGGTCTTGAGGCCCTGAGTACTTGGTATGATTTGATGGGAATCGATTTTAAGTTCTTAGAGGATACAGGTATGCTATATAGTAGTTTTTGCTTTCCATGGTTTTAGTTAGCTATGGTCAACTGATGTAAAAAAAATAATGGACATGTAGACAAAAAATTCATAAGGCTAGTCACGGGTAGCTCATGCCTGTAATCCTAGGTACTCAGGAGGCTGAGATCTGAGGATCATGGTTCAAAGCCAGCCCAGGAAGAAAAGTCCCCATAAGACTCTTATCTCCAATTAACCACTCAAAAACTGGAAGTTACCTGTGGCTTAAGGGGTAGAGCACTATTCTTTTTTTTTTTTATTGTGAAAATACTATGCAAGTACATGGGCAAGATAGTGAGTACATTTTTTATCCAGCATTGTAGCCTCCTCCTTTGTTTACCCTTCCCATCCCTTCCCATCCTCCCTCCTCCCCCCCAATCCTCCCCCCCCCAAGTTGTAAAGTTCGTTTTCCACATGACAACTTGTACTTCTCATTGTTGCAACAGGTCCACCTGTATCCTTATTTAAACGACTTGTTTTTCCCCTTCCCCTCCACAAATTATACCAACATCAAATACAGTGAAAGCAGGGGTTATAATGTGGGGGAGGGACATAGAAAGCAACAAAGAAATAATCTTATAATTGCGTTAGAAACAAATGCATGAAAGAAAAAAAACCATTTAAAATACATATCTTAGGGTTCAAAAAGATCCTCAGGGACAGTGCTCAGGCCCTGAGTTCAAACCCCACAACCATCAAAAAACTAATTAAATTTTATCAATGCAAGGCATATATAGGAGAAAACACAGATTATATATGGTTTGGTATCATCTATGGGTTCAGAAAACCACTGGAGGTCTTTGAATGAATCCCTGAGGATAAGATGGAGCTACTTGATTTACTTGTGCATCATCCCACAAGTCTCAGGGCAGAATCTTCCATATAAAATGCACTTTTCCCCAAGGAGAACACATTAAATTATGTGGTATGATGTAGAACTGAAGGACTTGCCTCTCCCCTCTTGGCCCAATCATTTTATGTATATAAAGATGGAACATGAAGGATTGATACCCACCCTATTGTCCCAGGCCCATACAGATGCCGGGCAAAATCTCAGGTATGTGTGAACTTGTTTGTGTGCTAGCAGGGTAATCTACCTAAGCCCAGCTGTAAACATCCCATTGTGGGCCCAACTGAAAAGCCCCCACCTCCCTTGACCTAGTGGTTTTTCATTAGCCTCTGGCTCCTTGCTTAGACCTCATATAAAAACCTAGCTCCTGTCCCAACTCTGGCACAACCTCCAAACCAGCCAGAAGGTCTGGGCACCTCACGGTTCCTCAATAAACAGTCCTCACCTGTTGATGATCATGATAGTCTGACCTATTCCTTTTCCTTTCTCCTCCATTTTCCCAACAAGAACAAAGAGTACTGAACTGAGAATCAGAAAAATATGGGAAATTAGTTCTGGCTTTGATAGATTCCTGCTGTCTGCCATGGGCAAGTAATTTCCATTCTCTGGCCCTCCAGTTCCTTTTCTTTGAAACTAAGATGTCAATATCTACTTCACAGGTTGCTGTGAAGAACATTGTATATTGTGTCAAAAATGTGTGGCATAATCTATCAAAGAGTACAACTCAGTTGGATCTGAAATAAAAAGATTCTCACAGTTCATGACAGTTTAGCATCAGAACTTTATTATTTTCAGGTTTGAGGGCTTTTTGGTCTTTAAGAAATAACTCTTTAGCTGGGTGCTGATGGCTCACGCCTATAATCCTAGCTACTCAGGAGGCTGAGGTCTGATGATTGTGGTTCAAAGCCAGCCAGAATAGGAAAGCCTTTGTGACTCTTATCTCCAATTAACCACTCAGAAAACAGGGAGTGGTCCTCTTGCTCAAGTGGTAGAGCACTTGCCTTGAGCTCAAGAGCTCAGGGACAGCACCCAGGCCCAGAGTTCAAACCCCACGACCCCCAAAAACTTCCTCTTTAAAAATACACTGCTACTCTTAGACTGTCATGCTTGAGGATAATACATTGCTCTTAGTACCCTGGCAAGCTGATACAGCTAGCCAAAGCATGTAACACACTCAAAGGAAGTAGCAACTTACTGGGGGTGGAAGAGTGGGGAAGATAGAGTATAAAAGAAAGTGGCATCTTGGGCTGGGGATGGTATAAGCTCAGTAGTAGAGCACAAAAATATGAAAGAAATCAAGTTCACTAATTGTGTCTATATTTCATATAGGAGTGAAATAAAGGCAAATATTTTCTACTTTATGAATTTGCCAAAGTTTTACTGTAGTAGTAACAAGGGTCTAAGGCATAAGGCCTAGTTTCTGTTATTGACGTTGAGAATTTTTGTCTATGGTGCTGGAGAACAAATCTAGGCCTCACATATGATAGGCAAGTGAGCAAACTTTGAGTCACATTTCCAATCCTGAAGTTGACATTTAATAGTCCCTAAGTATGCATTACACACACACACACACACACACACACACACACACACACACACACACACACACACACATACCATATATTATGAAATGAAGGCCTCATACTGTGACATAAAATTAACTGTGAATTTTATTAAATTCAGGGAATAAAATACTAACAGTGTGGTTCTTGCATCATTTCTTAAGTATGTACAGAATTCACTTTAGAATAGAAGAAATATCATTGAAAATATATTCACCAGGAAAGTTAAAGGGAATCTTTCTCCTTTCCCCTTCCCTGCTGTCTTTCCTTTGGCTATCCCAAAAGGAGAGGGTATAATCATGTGAATGGTTGTATTCATAGCTACGTGGAATTGTCAGAAATGTCAGGGGAAATCTGATCTCTTTAGTGTCTAGTGCCTACATACTGAACACGTATGAGCTGATAAGTAAACTTAAGTAGGGTTGCTAAATCCCTGTATAGGATAATACTTCAGTAGGCCCCTAGAAATGGCCTAACCTACCATAGAAAACTGTATGATTTAAAGTAAGAAAAAGACCTTATCTTTGTAGTCCCGTAGGGCTTAGCACACTGTCTGGCACACAGTAGTTATTCAGTAAATGGTTCATGGTTATTTAAAGTTTTGTGTTTATTTCCTAGGGCTACCTTATACAGTAACTCAAGGTGGATGATTTTGAAGTACAACCTATTCTGTCACAGTAGAGAAGACCAGAATACCAACATCAAGGTGCTGGCACAGTCAAATGCCCCTCTGAAATCTCTGGGGAAAGATCTTTTTTTGCCTCATCTAGCTTCTGATAGCCCCAGGTGGTCATTGACTTGTGGCACCGTAACTCAGGTCTCTTCCTTTATCTTCATATGATTATCTTCCTTTTGACTCTCCATTTCTCCACATGTTGTTCTCTTCCCTGCCTCTCTCTCTCTCTGTCTCTCTGTCTCTGTCTTTCTCTGTCCCTCTCTGTCTCTTTCTGTCTCTGTCTTTTTCTCTCTGTGTCTCTGTCTCTCTCTCTCTTCTTGTCTCCTTAGAAGGGCACCAAACTCTGTTTGGATTAAGTACCATTCTGATGGCTTAGTCTTAATTTGAATCCATTTGGAAAAACCTTATAGTTTCCTTCATAGGTTCTGGGGATTCAGATTTCAAAATATCTTTTTAGGGACACAGTGCAACCCATAACAGGGCCCAAATGAGCCTAGATTCATCACAATATTTACTGGTTTTTCTTCCCCCATGGTATAACCCCTGTTGTCACTGTGTTTGATTCTGGTGCCCTGCATCTTGTATATACATTTTTTCCAATTTGGGGAGGGGAAGGGAAATAGCAAAATGATGAAATAAGAATACAGATTGACCCATTGTAGCAATGAGATGTACAAGACACTATGTTGAAAACAAACTTTACAATGTCAGGGGGAGGAGAGGGAGGAGTTGTGGAGGTGGGGAGGGAAGGGATGGTAGGGGAAAAACAGAGGAGGTAACAAAGCTTGATAGGAAATGTACTCATTACCTTATTCATGTAACTGTAACCCCTATGTGCAGTATTTTTACAATAAAAATATACACAAAAAATAAAAAAGAAATAACAAACTTTCTCCAGATTAAGCTTTAAGCTTGATTTCTACTGTAGTAATGCTACTAGTTTTTCTCTATGACTTTCTTATCTTTCTTTTTGAATGGTGATGGTTTAAGTCTTTTAATTTACTAGGACACATGGTAAACTTCACTTTACTTTTATAAAAATGTTCTTTGTTGACATTCTTTCCATGTAACTATATTTATTTGCTCTAGTTTGCAAATACTGGGTTGGGGAAAAGAATTGTCCTGTTGAAGCAGGAAGGACTGAAATACAGATGGCATACAAGGAGAACATTCCAGCTGTACTCCTTGATTTGCTAGGCATGGCTACTATGGCTGTGCTCTCTGAGGTTCAGCCATATCTGATCCTCTAGCAGAGCTTTTGAGTTGCTAATATCAGCCCTTCCTCAGTATTAACACAAGCTATAGTTCTACCTGAGCTTCTGGTTTCCAATTAGTAAATGATGAAGTTCAATGAGGATATGGTGTCTGTCCAGTATGGTGAAACACACCTATAATCCCAGTACGTGGCAGACAGAGTCAGAAGGATCTTGAGTTCAAAGCCAGGCTGTGTTAATAGAATATTTTTTTTCATTGCTCAATATGTGTTTAATGGCACTTTTTTTTCCTAATATAAACCTGCCAATCTATTCTTTTTCTTTAATTTAATTTTTTATTTTATTGTAATGGTGATGCACAGATAGGTTACAGTTACATAAGGAAGGTAATGAGTACATTTCTTTTCAAACTGTGTTAACCTCTCCCTCTTTTTCTCCTGCTTTTCCTCCCCCTAATAGCAAGGGTTAAGTCATCTGTACTATACAGAGACTTTATCTCATAACATCCAAAATAAATAAATAAAACTTAAAAAACCAAGTTTCTGGACCTGGACCTATAGAATAACTGAAGTCTACACTATTGTGTATGAATATGTCTGTTTGCATCAGTTTTCTATGACTTTTATGACAATTTGCCATGAAGCTGGTGACTTGTAACAACAGAAATTTTTTTTCTGTCACAGGATTGGATAACAGACATCCGCAGAATCAGCAAGGTCAAGCTTCTTTCAGAGGCACTGGGAGGGGGTGATTGGGGGGATCCATTAACCTCTCCCTTCACAATCATTCATTCTTCCTACTGGTTCCTCCCTTAAAATCATACTTTCACAACCATGTCATTTTTGTTTTAAATTTCAGGTCCAAAAATCTGCATTGAGAGAAGATATATGATACTGTCTTTTGTGTCTGGCTTATTTCACTTAAAATAATGATGTAAATTCCCATGGTTTCTTGACTGGTGGCCCCATTAATCTTTTATCATCTTCATTGCTTCCTCTTCTTCTATCTCCTCTATGAGTTCAAAGACACAGGACAGTTGCTATTCAATATGGGGCCTACCTGGATAATCCAAGATGATGTTCTTATTTCATTTCTTGATTTAATTACCTCTGTAAAGAATCTATTCCTAAATTAAAATCATGTTCCTAGGTTCGGAGGATCAGGATGTGAATATATTTTTCAGAAAACTACCACAGTAGATTTTTTTATTGGAGAGAAGCCCACCAAATTTTACTGAATTTACTATGGTCTGTATCCAAACTAAAATTAAGAACTGACCATCTTGGGCAAATGAGATTGCATGAAATGGTAGAGTTTCTGCATGACAAAGGACATAGCTGGCAAGATTAACAGATATCCCATGGATTGGGAGCCGATCTTCACTAGCCATACAACAGACAAGGGTTTCATATCTAAAAAATACTTAGAACTCAAAAAATTAAATACTATTAAAACAAATCCTCAGAAAAACAACTGCCCGATTAGTAATTGGGCTGAAGACTTAAAGAGAGATTTCTTTGAAGAGGAAATAAGAATTGCCAATAGTCACATGGAGAAATGCCCAACTTCTCTAGCCATAAAAGAAATGTAAATCAAAACAACATTGAGATTCCACCTCACCCCAGTTAGAATGGCTATAATCAAGAAATCTAATAACAACAGATGCTGGAGGGGATGTGGCCAAAAGGGAACCCTACTGTATTGTTGGTGGGAATGTAAATTTGTTCAATCACTCTGGAAATCAGTATGGAGGTTCCTCAAAAAGTTCCACATAAGACATTATATTGAAAAACATGGGGGGGGGGAGTGTAGTTGTAGAAGTGGGAGGGAAGAGATGATAGGGGAAAAACAAAGGAGGAGGCAACAATGCTTGATAAGAAATGTACCTATTACCTTGCTCATGTAACTGTAAACCCTCTGTACAGTATTTTCACAATAAAAAAAATTAAAGTAAAAGATTCCACATAGATCTCCCCTATGACCCAGCAATTCCACTTCTGGGCATTTACCCAAATCATAAACAAGGCCATACTAAAGCTACCAGCACAACTATGTTCATCGCAGCATTATTCACCATAGCTATGATATGGAACCAACCCAGATGCCCCTCAGTAGATGAAAGGATCAATAAAATGGCATTCTATGTCTCCATCAGAAAGAATGACATCACCTCATTTGTTAGACTTGGAAAAAATTATATTAAATGAAGCAAGCCAAGCCCAAAGAAATGTAGGTCCCATGGTTTCCCTTATTTGCAATAACTACTATATGTCTAGGACAAGTAGAAAAGGTCAAAAGCTATGTACATATGACCATATAAGATAATGCTAAGTGAAATGAACCCCAAGATATGGACACAAGAGGTTTTATCTTCCTTTGTGTTGTTTTTAATGTAGTTAAAATGTACTATGTGGTTTTTTTTTGTTTCTTTTGTATGTTCTTTCCCCATGGTATAACCTGATTTTACTGTATTTGATTCTGGTGCCCTGCATCTTGTATATATGCTTTTTCTAATTTGGGGAGGGAAAGGGAAATGACAAAATGCTTAAATAAGGATACAAGTTGACCCATTGTAACAATGAGATGTACAAGACACTATATTGAAAATGAACTTTTTGGGAGTAGTTGTGGGGTGGGGAAGGAAAGGATGGTAGGGGAAAAACAAAGGAGGGGGTAACAATGCTTGATAGGAACTGTACTTATTTCCTTACTCAAGTAAGTGTAACCCCTCTGTACAATATCTTCACAATAAAAAAGTATATTTTTAAAAAAAGAACTGACCATCTTTAATCCCCTTTCAAGTCCCCCAATTTTAGATGCTGAAATATGTAAGTTATGTATGTCTTGGTCTTAGTCATTAATATACCTTGTATTCAAGAGATAGCCAGTAAATTTCAGCACTTTTCAGTTGGTATTACAATTATAATGATATCAATATTTAATGTTATGCATCTTATCATAGAATCCTTAGAATGTGTAAACACTGTCACAAATTTTGTATATTAAGTCACTTATAACAAAAACCTTATGAGATAGCATTATCAATTCTGTTTTTCTTGAGGAAATGGAGACACAGAGACACTAAGTTGACAAGTTCCTATACCTACTTGGTTACAGAACTAGGATTCTAATTCAGTCAGTCTAAGTTTAGAGTCTATGCTCTTTGTATCTATACTTTGTGAAAGACCTTTATTTTGATCTAAAAATTTATGGAATATTTATTGTTACAAAGCACACAGAATTGCTGTAAGAATATTTCATGTTAAACAAAGCTGAAAAGACATGTTAAAAAATGGAATGCCCCATCTTACACTGGTTGCTGAGGAAGGTCATTATTGAAATTGTTTTATG
The DNA here is from genome assembly GCF_024711535.1 of Dipodomys merriami. Classification (NCBI taxonomy): domain Eukaryota; kingdom Metazoa; phylum Chordata; class Mammalia; order Rodentia; family Heteromyidae; genus Dipodomys; species Dipodomys merriami. The sequence continues at coordinate 33,712,380 of NW_027204492.1, read as the reverse complement.
GTATGTAAGGCACTATCTTATAGTTAGGAAATATACACCACAATATCTAGAGAAAGTGGTCTATAATGATGCATGCAACTTACTCTTGATTGGTTCATGAATTTAGAGGTGGATATAATTAGATAAAGCAAATGGGCTAAAATGTTAAGATTTGGTTAAAGACTGGGTAATATTTTTGCCCTTTTATTCTTGCAACTTTTCTGAGTTTGATATTATTTTCAACTAAGTTTTAATTCCATTTATTTTTTGTGCTAGGGATTGAAGACAGGACCTTGGATCTACTAAGCATATGTTCTATCTACCACTGAGCTGCACCTCTAGCACTTACAAAACAAAAATAAGTAAAAATGGGTGGAATATTCTTTGAAAAACTGGATGGTTCCTTTTCATTAAAATATTTGCATTTTTACTAAATATAAAATTATGTATTGTAATATTCAAATTATTCAAAATCTTTTAATATTTATTGATTGCTTACAATGTGTTAGAGACAGTCACATATAATGTTATTCAATAATTCCCCATACAATAAAACTTTTATTCTTTTTTTTTTTTTGGTTGGTCATTGGGCTTAAACTCTGGGTCTGAACACTGTCCCTTAGCTCTTCAGCTCATGGTTAATGCTCTACCACTTGAGCTACAGCGCCACTTCCAGCTTTTTGTATTTGTGTGGTGCTGAGTAATCTAACCCAGGGCCTCATACATGCAAGGAAAGCACTCTACTACTCAGCCACCTTCCCAGCCCTAAACCATTTATTCTTGATTGAACTTTACTCATGAAGAAAAAAGCCCAGAGAGTCTCAGTGACTAGCTAAACATCAAAGAATCATCAAGTGACAGAACCAAGCTCCCCTGATTCTAGTTCCCTTGTTCTTTACAGAATAAATTAGCTGACCACTTCAGTAATAAATGGCTCATTTCAACATTTTTGAATGTAGAATTTTTTATTCCCATCTTGACTTTCTAACCCAGTGGGCAGAAGTCCAGTGGAAGAGTTTTCTTGCTTCTATGAGTCCATTCGTGGTTCTAGTCTTGGTCCCTGGGAAGCCGAAAAAAGTGGATTGGACTACAGGAACAATGATTTTTATCTTTATTTGATATATGGAATTAGCATTCACATATGAGCAGGAAAAGAAGAATTAATAGTCAACTTTCAGTTTATTGTATATGACATATCTGCACCCCTTGGATATAATAGGGGGCAGATATTCACGACAAGCAGTCCCATCTAAAAGGTATGCCCCTCTTTCAATCTGTCTGTGGTTAAAATACTGCTTATTCTTATTACATGACAAATATGTAAAGTTGTATCTTAACCAAAACATCCCATATTATATAATTGATACCAATCAATCAACACATTTATTGAATGTGTGTGGTTTTTCTTTTTTTTTAAAGAAGAGACTTCATTATGTTGTCCAGGTTATCTTCTATTCTGTACTCAAGTAATCTTCCAACCCTAGCCTCTTGAATAGCTGGGACTGAAGAGGCCTGCTATTCCCCAGCTCTGAATATCTTAAATGTTTATAGTATTGCACTTCGTTATATCAGGGACATATCATGAATATGCCTGTGTATCATCATATGGTCTCTGGTTTCAAGGACATAAATATTAATTTGGAAAGTGAGACATATGTAAGTGCAGAATATGGTACTATACTGCAAGGTGATCAGTAGAAAATGATACTATAGGTAAAACATTGTTATTGTTGTCAAAATGGGAGATAATCACTGTAGCCTGGATCCTTTAATGAAATCTTCCTCTTGGATGTGAAGGATTTGAATAGGTAGGAGAAAGCCATTTAACAGGTGTTCATAGAGGCTAGAAGGCTCAGGTTATATGAACAAATATTTAATCAGATTGTAAATTTAATGCTGGTCAATGAAAGGATATTAAGGGATTTTTAACCAGTAAGCTATATAATGAAAGCAGTATCTGTAGATATCTACTAGAAGTGTATAGAATGGAATAAATAAATTCACAGATTTGGCTGCACATTAAAATCATCTGAGTAGCATTACAAAATACTGATGCATGCTTCCTGACTCCAGAGAATCTGGTTTAATGGTATGGTATATAGACTGGATTTTAAGACATTTTGTGCTGGTCCTGTGGCCTGAACTCAGGCCCTGAGCTTTTTTGCTTAAGGATGGTGCTATACCACATGAGCCCCAGCTTCCTTCCATTTTTGGTGGTTAACTGGACATAAGAATATCATAGATTTTTCTTTGCAGGCTGGCTTAAGACTGTGATCATTAGACCTGAGCCTCCTGAATAGCTAAGATTAATATCTAAGATTACTGATGTGAACCATTTGCTCTTAGCTTGGATTTTAAGATTCTAAAAATCTATCCAGGTATTCCTCATAACTAAACTTCTGTATCACTACAATAAAAGAAGGAGAAATACTAACATGGTGACCAGATCGAAGCTTACACCAAACTAGGCATTGGAACACCAGTCTTTGGACTGCTGATGTGGCAAAGGGAGTCAAGGGGAATGTTGGATATGATTGATATTTCAAGGGTAAACTTGTACTGCATACAGGGAATAGGAGGTAAGTTTTAATGATGGCATCAAGAGTTCTAGATTCAGTATTGCATTCATGGTAAACACTCAATTCATGTTCTCTTCTATAAGCTAAATTTATGATAATGTACAGATTCATAATCTATTAGCAGAAATATGAATGTCAGGAAAAGTAAGTTTGAAGATTTTGTCCCTAGACCACTTATGATATGACAACAAACTATGCAAGACATCAGTGAGTTTTCTGAAGTAGGACTAGGATCCTTAGGCAAAATCAGTGCTGAAGACTATCACTTAGAGACCATCTTCACAGTTAATGATTGTAATCCTGAGGGTAAAGCATGTTATCTAAGGAAAAGTGTATAGTACAAAGAAAAGATTGACAATAAAACCTTAGGAAAGACAGAATCCTATTCTTTTTTCAATCAGAAGGTCCTGAACATGTTAGTAAGCAAAAAAGGAGTTTTAAAAAATCATCAGGAGCAGGAACAAAAGAGGTACCTAGAATGGTGAAGCCATTGCAAGAAGTAACAAAATGTATCTCTTTAAATAGATTATAACCCAGTGGTATAGGCAAGCCATGATAGAAGTGATATTAATCAGTAGAACTGCCTATGTTAACTGTGATAATAAGCACTGGAATTGTTCGTAGGATTGGTAGGAGGTTGAGATTGGACAGATTGGGTGTGTATTTTGTTTCAGATTGGAGAAAAGATGATAAGATGAATTTAGAAACAGAGAAGCACAGATAAAGACTAGTTTTGTTGCTGCCTCCTCCTTTGTTTTAAGAAATGTACTCATTACCTTGCTCGTGTAACTGTAATCCCACTGTACAGTAGTTTCACAATAAAAAACTTATTAAAAATCTATTTTTATTGTGAAAATACCATACAGAGGGGTTACAATTATATGGGCAAGATAATGAGTACATTTCTTATCAAACATTGTTGCCTCCTCCTTTGTCTCCCCTTCCCATCCCTTCCCATTTCCCCCTTCCCCCTCCCCCGCCAAAGTTGTAAAGTTCATTTTTCGACTATTTTTGTCCATTTTACGAAGCAGGGACCCAGCCTGAGATTGTCTCTATCAGCTACTTCAAACAATTCAGCCATACCCATTCTCAGACTCCTTAGTATATTGCTTCCTTTAAATCCAATCCTGAGTTTAGTCACTAGACAGAAATTTTATTGTTTTTCTTGTTTTTCTAGAGCCTAAAATATGATACTGAAGTTTCGTTATTAGGGGAAAATTTAAGCAAATATTGCTTACATGTGAGCAACTGATTCTTTTAAATAAGTGTGATTTAGATGGTTGAAACAAGAAAAAAGGTGAATTTATTTTATTTCAGAAAGAGCTGGGAGTCTATCTTTTGATTCATTCATTTAAGTATTTAGCTAAAAATATGATCAGTTTGCTCACTACTGTGTAGTCAGATAGGATGTGGGAAAGTGGCTCAAACAATCCCTCAATGTCACAGCACTGGGAGAAGCCTCATTGTGCTTCTCAGAAGAATTTTAAGTTGCCAACCTATGGTTTAGGCACAGCCTAAGACCTGAAGGTTTTTGAATCAGCTCATTATTTGTTTAGTACCCCACCATTTGTTTGACATTATGTAGACACAAGGCTCTATTGAATGAGCAGAGTATGTTAGCTGGTAGGTCATAAGTGGGGCCTTCAAATTAAAATCCAAACAACCTGTCACACATTTCAGTCACACATAGCAGCAATATAATTCTGTTGCTTTGGAAATAGTTAAAAGCTAGTTTTACAATAAGAAGACAAGCTCTTGAAAACAAGGAGGGATAGAATTGAGGTGTGATTGACAGACTGTCATTAGTGTTTGACAGATAGCCACGATTGTTTTTTCAAACAGGAAAATGGGCGATCCTTAAAAGCAGTTTTAGATTCTTCTTCTTCTTCTTTTTTTTTTTTTTTTAAGAAAATGTCTTTCTCCAACTTTTCTCTGTAGTGTCAGTAAATGAGCTGTTTCCTTTCAAATCATGCATATGGCCTTGTAACCTTCAACTGCAAAGCAATATATCACAAACATTTGGATGTGGGAAGGGGAATGGCCAGAAATAACCATTTAGGTCATAGGGACTTCCTGAGGCATCTGTTTACACATAGAGGGTCCTACAGAAGACTGCTTTATTTTAAGGAATATTTTACCCTGAGCCGTTTTCATGGTCTGACATTTTGTTATAAAAGTGCTTGAGAAAGAGGGTACATCGGTTTTAGAGGCTGCTTTTGTCCTGAAGCAAGTTGTAGCCTATAACATATGTTATATTGGATGTTGGGACTTTACAAGACTGGGTTAAAACGGAAACTTGCATTTTCCAACTTTGTTGTAATCACCTTGTCATAGAATTTAATGCTAGTTGCAATAATGGATAAGTTGAGCATTACAGAGCAGATTGGTATAATCTGATCATGATGCCTGTAATATTATATCTAAATATTGCCATAGTTACTTTCCATCTGATAAAAAAATCTTCGTTTTCACATACCTCTAAGATTACTATTTGTATATTTAGTGAACTTCTAAATGAATTCAGGGTGTCCTCAAGTTAAGTTCTCACAATTAACTTCTCTGAACTGAGAAACAAATTTCTCATACTTTACAAAGTAGTAGAACATTCTAAAACCAGTTTAACTAAAACTTCTTAACTCCTAACAGTCTCAAAATACTGGACATCATATATAATAACAGTTCCATGAAGAGCAAAGTTCAATTTTAACATGAGGAGACCAGAGTCAATTCTCCACTTCCTGAAAGGATCCCTTACCCAAGACCTAAATTCTGCCTCAGGCTCTAAGACAGAAGTCAGCTTTTCTAGGGCCACAGAGAGCCAGGAAGGCAAAGACTACTAGATATTCTTTTCCTATCATCAGGTAATGAATGGTCTGACTATTCTCCTGACAACACAGAGTTTGTTTTAGAATTTTTATTGATAGAAGTAGTGCAAATGGAGGCAAAATTGTCAGGCATGTGCTATCTAAGATTAAATAAGAAACAAACTTGTAGATGTTTACTTATTGAGTGCCTTGCATAAAGCAATGCTTAGATAGCAGGCACTGTGCTACTGTGCTACTGTGCTCTGAACCTTAGGGATACAAATGTGAATGAGACCTTGAGGACCGTTCAGTCTACTGAGGGTTGCAGATGTATAAACAAACCTTTGCAATGTGGCGTGCTCCCTGCAGTAATAGAGTGTGCTACCAGGTAGAGGTTTAGACAAAAGACAGCAATGTTCTGCTTTTTATGGTAAAAACAAAGCTCCCCAGAGCAGACACTAAGCCTGATCATAAGGATGAGGTGTCTAGAAGGCATTTTAGGCAAAGTTTCAAACCATGAAATATCACCTACTGAAAACTAAGAGTAATTTGGTACAGCTTGATCAAAAGTTACAATCAGGCAGTATTAAATAAAGGATGGGGTCAGGTAGATGGGTTAGGTGAAGAGTCTTGCATGTCGAAACAGTTTATTTTCTAGTAATTAAATAAAGAACACAATGATTACATTCTCCATTCCTGTTGTTGCGTGGAAATAGACTGAATGGAGGACAAATGAGAGGCAGTGATATTTAAGAAAGACAAAAAGAAAGGAACAGAACTTTATGTCTAGTTCTTTAAAATAAGTAATTTTAATTGTTTTAAATACTCATATCAGGTTAATCATTTTAATCATTTTAAGCAGATATAGTTCACTAGTGCTAAGTACATTTACGTTATTGGGCAATCAGTATCCAGAACTCTTTTCTTTATCTTGCAGAGCTATTACTTGGTACTCATTAAACTTTAACTTCCTACTTCTTCCCCTTTATACTCTCAAGTACTCTCTCTCTTACTTCCTGCTTTGGTGAATGCTCAATTGTCTAATAAGTAGAATCATATAATGTTGGGTTTTTTGTGGCTAGCTTAGTTGTAGTGTGTGTGTGTGTGTGTGTGTGTGTGTGTGTGTGTGTGTGTGTGTGTGTGTGTGTGTGTGTGTGTGTGTGTGTGTACGCGCGTGCGTACTGCCTGCATGCACATGCACGCGCTCTACCAGTTCAGTCATTATTCCATTTCTGGCCTTTTGCTGATTATTTGGAGAGAAGAGTTAGATTTGTTTACCTGACCTGGGTTTGAACCATGGTCTTCAGATCTTAGCCTCCCAGAGTAGCTAGGATTGCAGGTGTGCAACGCCAGCTCCTAGCTCCAGTTTTTTTAAAAATACCATATATTAGTTGTACAAGGGGTATTTATATGCATGTATTTCTTTCCATAAATGTATATTATGCATCCTGTTCAATCTCACGCCCTCTGACACTTTCCATTTCTTCTGTCACCCCTTTTAAAAGCAATTTCAACAGGTTTCATTGTTGAAACATGTTTGAATGTATTTTCACACATGCAAATCAACCAGCTTGAACATACACAGCCTTATTCACCCTCTTCACTCATTCTCTGCCCTCCTCATTCCTACCCACAACAGAGCCTGTTTTACATTGCTGAAGTCCATTTCTTTTAATTTGTATTAACTGTGCCAAGGGTTTCACCATGGCATTACAGATGCATGTATATTATATTTTGCAGAGAATAACAATTTCTGATGTTTTCTTTTACCCTGCTTCCAACCCCTACTGATCAACAGCTTTTGTTGAGATTACAATATATATTCATATGTATATATATTTTCTTTTTTCCCTAGCAATCTCCCCTGCCTCCCCTCTCTCTTTGCCCTTCCTGGGGCTTGGACTCAGGGTCTGGGCATTGTCCCTGAGCTTCTTTTGCTCAAGGCTAGCACTCTACCACTTGAGCCACAGAGTGACTTCTGGCCTTTTCTGTTTATGTGGTACTGAGGAATCGAACCCAGAGCTTCATGCATACTAGGCAAGTATTCTACCACTGAGCCACATTCCCTTCCAGCAATATGTCTATATGTGTACATTTGCCTATGTGTCTACCTATTTATTTATTTAAATATATAGATGTGATATGACTCACATGTTCCCTTGAGCAAAGAAGCATGGTAGTGAGTAGGCATCTTGGCTAGGGCATATGAATCATCCAGATCTACAGAAGCTGCCCTGAGGTAGCATACTAAGTATGTAAGATTGAGATCTGAACTCAAGAAGCATTAAATTAAGATGCCCTCAGTTTCAACTGTTGTTACCTTGAGTAAGATTTTAAGATTCTTGGAATCATCATTTCTACCAAAAGATTTAGTTACATTTTTTCATTTCTTTTTTATTCTTTTTTTTTTGTTTGTTTGTTTGGTCATGGGGCTTGAACTGTGGGCTTGGGCGATGTCCTTGTGCTCTTCAGCTCAAGGTGAATGCTCTACCACTTGATCCACAGTGCCACTTCTGGTTTTCTAGTGGTTTATTAGAGATAAGAGTCTCTCAAACTTTCCTGGCGGGCTAGCTTTGAACCGTGATCCTCAGATCTCAGCCTCCTGAGTAGCTAGGATTACAGGTATGAGCCAGTAGTGCGCGGCTTCTTTTTTATTCTTATCAGCACAACTTAGTTGTATAAGGGAGGTTTTATTGTGACATTTTCATACATGTAAACAATATATCCTAATCAACTTCATCCCTTCTATCTCTCTTTCCCATCAAATTTCTCCTTTTTGAAAAAATTTCAATAAGTTTCAGTGTTCTATTTTCAAGCATTCAAATAAACTATATCAAACATATTCCTCCATTTTCATCCTCTCCATTAGTTCTCCTCTCATCAGTGCTCACAGCAATTGAGCCTGTTTAACTTTCACTTTGTAAATGTATATTAGTTGTACCAAGGTCTTTCACAATAGCACTTCATATGTGCGTATGCTTTGTTCTTTCTCCATCCCCCAAAAGTCAATTGGTTTTTAAGTGTTTCATACCCACAAATTCAAGTTTAAGATACCTACACAAAGTCATCTTATTACTATCTAATTTTGTATTTCTTGTTCTGTAACTATATTGAGGCTTCAGTGTTATCATGTCCAATATTGACAACTAATAGCTCATATCTGTGACTTCTTAGACTATGTTTTCTCTTATTTGAGTCTCTGAAAGTCATACAAATTGATAAAAAAAAATGGCAGGTGAGGTAAAATTGTCTTTCAAGTTGAATGGACACAATGAGGACACCTACTCAAAACCTTTATCATTTGTAACATCCCTAAAGCCTTGTCACAGATTCATGAACATTGTATTTCAATAAGGAATAGAACATCATGAGATTATGAGTTCACTTTAGCTTTTTTTTGTGATGTTCTGTCATGTCTTTGCTTGACTGAAAAGAACGTCTCATTCTGAACATATCTAGGGGCAGCATCAATTCAGCAAAAAACTACAGAAATACCTATTCAAATTTTGCATATCAGATTTCTCATCTGATGCTAACTACAAAGGGCACAAACATTGAGTAGTTTTTCTATGTTTCAAGGGACATTAACAACATTTAATATAAGTCCATGGCATAATGGTAACATTTTGGAATTTATTGCTTCAAAAATTTCCATTACTGACATTTTAGCAAATTATTTAAAATAGAGTGTCAATGCCTAAATAAGGTTGTTATCACATAATGTATAAAAAAGATTCTTTTTTTTTTTTTTTTTGGGTCCAGTCGTGGGGCCTGAACTCTGGGCCTGGGCGCTGTCCCTCAGCTCTTCAGCTCAAGGCTAGCGCTCTACCACTTGAGCCACAGCACCACTTCCGGCTTTTTTCCTTTTGCTTATGTGGTGCTGAGGAATCGAACCCAGGGCCTCAGGCTTGCAAGGCAAGCGCTTCTACCACTGAGCCAACTTCCCAACCCTAAAAAAGATTCTTGACATTAGAATATTATATACAACAATAAGAATAGAACCATTGAAAATTACATATTTCCTCATTATCGTAAGTGCATTACTTATATAAAAGAATATATGCCGCATTGTTAATGCATATACTTAAAAAAAATCTGAATTTGATCCCAGATTTGTCACAAATTTAGAGTGATAATGGTATCCATCTTCTTGAAACTGGATTCTTTTAAAGATAGGTGGCATATATATGCATCCTTACATAACTAACTCGCTCTCTATTTTCCCGTGAGTATTTTTTTTTTTATTTTGTTAGTTGTGGGGCTTGAACTCAGGGCCTGGGTGCTGTCCCTGAGCTCTTTTTGCTCAATACTAGCGCTTTACCACTTTGAGTCACAGTGCTGCTTCTGGTTTTCTGGTGGTTAATAGGATAAAACAGTCTCATGGATTTTGCTGTGTGGGCTGGCTTTGAACTATGATCCTCAGATCCTAGATGGCTAGGATTATAGGTGTGAGCCATCAGTGCCTGGCTTCCGTGACTATTAAACCTCTTGTTGTGACCTATATTTGTCTCCTGGATCTGGAAGGTTTATCTTTGACATTTTACTGATCACAAACATGTAATTACCAAATTTTAACCAATGGCTTAAAAAAATTTTTTTTTATTGTAAAAATAGTGTACAGAGGGGTTATAGTTACATGAGTAAGATAATGAGTACATTTCCTATCGAGCACTATTACCTCCTCCTTTGATTTTCCCCTATCATTCCTTCCCTCTCCACCTCCCCAACTCTCCCCTGCCCCCACCCAAGTTGTAGAGTTGGTTTTCAACATAGTGTCTTGTACATCTCATTGTTACAATGGGTCAACCAGTATCCTTATTTCAGCATTTTGTTATTTCCCTTCCCTAAATTAGAAAAATGCATATACAAGATGCAGGGCACTGATGTCAAATACAGTGAAAACAGGGGTTATAACATGGGGGAAGAACAAACAATGGCTTTATTTCTATAACTACTATAGAAAAATATGCAGTTAACCTTACTACCTTACTGCACATTGCTTACACTTGACCCATATCGCATATAGGAACACTTGATCCTATATGGAATGTATTTTTTGTTTTGTATCTTCCAATCACCGCCATGTCTATTGCTGTCTTCATTGTAGATGATTATGTAATAAAGATTTTAATAGCACAAATATCCTGCAGCATGCAATACACTAAAATGAACTTAGTTTCAAGGGCCAAGTCCTTGGAAACCATCTAAACAGAAATCTGAATATGGGCCTTTGTGCTCAAATAATTTTATTGCAAGTGTATGTATTCTCTAGTTGGTATATCTTAGTTTTTCCCCTGTGGAACCCATTGGAAACTGTAACATCTGTCCAATTGTGTGGTTTTTGTGCAGTAGCTACTAATCACAATGTCAATCCTTACAGTACATAGGACGAGGCTTCTAACTCTGGCCATTCTATATGTAAAATTTCATTCCTCCTCAAAATATATGCACACACAATACATGCCCACATACACACATCTACCTGCCTTCATTGTTTGCAACATACTATATATGCAAGGCACATTTCCCTTTACATTTCCTGTTTTATTTTATTTCAATAAAGGTGTTGGGTGCAACGCCCTAAATTTTTTTAAACTTCATATATCTAATAAATTGATTACTCTGGGTTGAGCATGTGACCAAGTTCAGTCAAATAGAATCCAACTTTGCAATTTTTGATATTGAATTAGAGGAAAATGACCCTGCTTATCATGTCATAAATCTAAAAGTAGAAAAAAACCCAAAATTGTCTTGCCTTCCATATGCAAAAACCTGTCCCAATAGCTTAGAATGAGAACTACAACAAAAGAAAGCAAAGAACAAATGTGGAGATATTATTTATAACGTCATTTTAATACCTTGTTTAGAAATTCCAGATCTGCACTGCACTGCAAGTCACTTTGATTTGCATTTTTGCCAGTTGCAAATGTGTTTTCCATAACTGCCATTGCTAAACTTGTCTTCCATGTGGTTTCCTGGTTCTCTCCATACTTCAGATTTTTTAAAGTGTCATACTTCAGATATTTTCTGTGAAGCTACTTATACTTCTTCAGAGTAAACAATACCCTGAAATTGGACTTTTGTGACACACTATCAGTGAGCACCAAATCAAACATATTAGATTCTAAGTGAAAATGGACTAGAAAATTTGGAAATAGCTATGATTTGAAGAAATTGATCTTCAGTATCAGAGTAGTGTGAAGTTGAAACTATGAAACACCATAGTATAGGCATAATAACAAAATCCAGACATAAGTTATGTTCACAAAATTAGAATACGAGATTAGAAGAATGTGTTTTCTAGAATTTTAGTTTCCTCTAGCTATTCTAGTTATTTCCAGTTAATTGTTTGGCTAGTTACCACTAGTAATATGTAGTTATCTATAGTTATTTAAATAAGACACTGATATTGGGTGAAATTCCCTTCTTATAGGCTTACTTCTATTATTTTAGTTGTACCTAACACTGATCTACTAATTGATTGTATACTTTATCTATCTTTAGGATTTTTAACATTGTTTTTACTTGCTGTTTGCTATGAAATATCCTCTGAAAGGCTCACATTTATTGGGAGGTAAGGAAATTATAAAATGAGGCCTAGTTAAATGAAATAGGTAATTGGGAGATCTCTATAAAGATATGCCTTGTCCTTGGCATCTGCCTCTGTTTCTCTCTGGTTCCTGGCCACCAGAAACAATGGAGTCAACCAACCCTGGAGTGAAATCTCTGAAGCCAACAAGTCAAAATAAATCTTCCCTGCTTTTAAATTATTCTTTTGCAGCATTTCCCCCAGCAACAATAACCAATACTCTGTTATTTATTCATCTGAGAAATAGTTTAAACTTGAGAAGTAGAAATTGTTATGCATTCCAATTATCTCAAAAGTAAATTAGTTATTGAATGAACACACTAACTACATGTAGTTGTCAATAACTGATAAAGCAAGAAATAAAAATTAGAGTTTAGTAAAAATATCATTTTAAGCCATTTGGTATATTCTGTTTATTCTATCTATGTAGTTACTAGTTACTAATTAATTTGATCCTCTACTGTCTTTCTTTCTTTCTGTCTTTCTTTCTTTCTTTCTTTCTTTCTTTCTTTCTTTCTTTCTTTCTTTCTTTCTTTCTTTCTTTCTTTCTTTCTTTCCTTTCTTCCTTCTTTCCTCCCTTCCTTCTTTCTTTTCCCTTCCTTCTTTCTTTTTTCCTTCTTTCCTTCCTTCCTTCCTCCTATCTTTCCTTGCTTCTTCCCTCCCTCCCTCCCTCCCTTCCTTCCTTCCTTCCTTCCTCCCTTCCTCCCTTCCTCCCTTCCTTCCTCCCTCCCCCTTTGCTCTTTCTCTCTTTCTCCCTTTCTTTCTTTCTCTCTTTCTTTCTCCCTTTCTTTCTTTCTCTCTTTCTTTCTCCCTTTCTTTCTTTCTCTCTTTCTTTCTCCCTTTCTTTCTTTCTCTCTTTCTTTCTCCCTTTCTTTCTTTCTCTCTTTCTTTCTCCCTTTCTTTCTTTCTTTCTTTCTTTCTTTCTTTCTTTCTTTCTTTCTTTCTCTCTTTCTTTCTCCCTTTCTTTCTTTCTTTCTTTCTTTCTTTCTTTCTTTCTTTCTTTCTTTCTTTCTTTCTTTCTTTCTTTCTTTCTTTCTTTCTTTCTTTTTTCTTTCCTTCCTTCTTTCTTTCTTTCCATATTTCTTCTTTCTTTGTTGTGCCAGTCTTGGGGCTTGAACTCGGGGCCTGGGTGTTGCCCCTGAGCTTCTTTTGCTGAAGGCTAGCGCTCTACCACTTGAGCCACAGCTCCACTTCTGGCTTTTTTTTGGTAGTTTTGTATAGATAAGAGTCTCACAGACTTTCCTGCCTGAGCTTGCTTTGAACCATGATCCTCACATCTCAGCCTCTTCAGTAGCTAGGATTTCAGGCATTTGCCACCAGCATCGAGCTTATTCCTCTATTTTCTACTTTTCTATAGTGATCACTCATGATTCTAATATAAAATAAGTTAATGTTAAGAGAACACCTTGATATTTAGAAATTTTTTTTGGTGATACAGGGGTAGCATGTACAAGATTGAATGAAGTACTTTCCCTAACTTTCTCTAACTCTAGTGAACAAATTACTTAGGTGCCACTCATTATATCTAACTAGGAATACTGGTTCATCAACTCTGTTCTTAGCGACACAGATGAACTATCATTCTTGGTTTCTCTTTCAATAAGTAGGGCTATGTAACTACTTTTCCCCTTATAGAATGTGAGTGGGAGTTATGTGTCTCTTCTAAGTGGGGCAGGTGGGAGTGAATCTGCTTCTTCCACTCTCTCTCTCTCTCTCTCTCTCTCTCTCTCTCTCTCTCTCTCTCTCTCTCTCTCTCATCTCCATAGTAATCTGAGACCATGTATTGAAGGTAGTGAATTAAAAAAGTGAAGGAATTTGGGCCCCTGAATGACTGGCTTGAGTAAAACCCCCTTTGCTTTGTACTGACCATATTGGAGTTTGACTTGAGTAAATAAAAATATTTATTGACTTATGTCACTGAAATCTGGAGGTTGGTTATAACATTTAAGCTTGTCCTGATAATATTCTTATCATAGTATTTGTCATATCTATGGTTCACTGCATGTTTCATGTCTGCTTGAATATTTGTGAGGTTCTTGGGAGTGAGGACAGTGGAGAGTTTTCCACTATTGTACCACATGTATTTAGAGCAGCACATAGTAATATAGGAGCGGATAATGTAAAATGAATATTATAACTGGGTATACATGCATTGACAAAATTATACTAATTGTTTGACCAATAAGGAATATCCAATAAAAGGAGATCTTAAAAACTAAGTCTCCTACAGAAAATTTATTAATTGACTCAAGTTTTGATGTAGTTAGGAAGAACTTTATAATGATTTTGCCTTAAGTGGTATGGTTCAAAAATCATATAGTGCCTCACACATAATAGATTAAGAGGACATTTAGTTGAGTCACATCTGAAATTGCTGTAAGCAGCCAACACAGTTTTTCTAAAAAGCTGAATTTCTCTTATGGAGTCCATAGATGTCAGTATAACATAGAAGAAACATTCTGAGAACCAGCTGCATAAGATAGGAAATGTGTATAGCAAGGATATTTTGAAACTTCTATGTGTTCTATAAAATGGCAGTTTGATTAGTCATTCTGGATAACAGTTAACCAAACAAATACAATTAAGCAAACTGGTATTTGGCACTATGCAGCCAAAAAGATATCTGGTTAGTCAAGATTTTTTTTTTTACTTTAACAGGTTCAACAATCCAAATTAAGTGAGTCCAGTGTTAAAATCTAAATGCTCACAAACATCAAGCAAATTTAACTATCATTGGTCTCCAGCATACATCTTAAGGTGAGAAAGTCATTGTCTAAGCGGATATAAATGAGAAACAATGTTAGGTGGAAATATTATTATTGAGACTTAAAAAGGTCACAGAAAAGATTTCTGAGAAATTTCTGGAACATTCAGGGTATGCTACTTCCTGAATGTATTCATGCAGTTCAAAAGAAACTGAACCCAACAAAAAAACCCCAAAGGGTTATCTCAGGATATATTGGTGCAAAATAACCATTTTGCTTTTTCTTTTTGTGTTTTAACTGTTCTTTTGGCATTGTTTCATTCAACCTAGAGTATGTGCAGTTTTAGAGAGGACTATGCTCTGCTAAAATTCAATATATCAAGTGTACTTGATTTACTTCTGAACAGATCTAAGGAAAGTACAGAGTGACAGCCAACTATTGTGCTACTAAAAGACAATGAGATAAGGTGGCAATTTTTAAATGAAAGTTTTTGTTATAATTGCACATGTGGCATATTTAAGTACTAACATAGAAGACATTTCCAATTACCTCTTAGAGTAAAAAAGAGGCAATTAGGTCCATATTCATATGCTAATAAGCATTGCAGTAGTTAAACTTGTTTTCCTTTTTAAACTATGAAAATGAGAATTGTAGCTGGGCACAGGTGGCTCACACCTGTAATCCTAGCTACTCAGGAGATCTGAGGATCATGGTTCAAAGCCAGCCTGGGCAGGAAAGTCTCTGAGACTATTATCTCCAATAAACCACTAGAAAACAGGAAGTGGAGCTGTGGCTCAAGTGGTAGATCACTTGCCTTGAACTGAAGAGCACAGGGACAGCACCCAGGCCCAGAGTTCAAGCCCCATGACCGACAAAAAAAAAAAGAAAAAAAAAAGAAAAGAAAATGAGAATTGAGCAGTAGCAATGGAAACATGAAACAGTAGTAAATACCTTCTTCAGAGTGCAACTTTCCACATAAACACATTTCACTTAGTAGGTATAGTAGCTATATTTCAATAATAAAATTTTGTTAATAAATCATCCCATCATAGAAATACCCTTTAAAATTCGGAACATTAAGTTACCTTAAAAATATCTCCAAGGAACGCAAACTTTTTTTTTTTTTTTTTTTTTTTTTTTTACTGAAAACGTTGCAAACATTCTATTTCTTATTTTTCAATGATTGCCTTCACAGAATATGTTCTTTGAAAAACTTAGCAGGAGAACATCAGAAATTATCCCTGTGTTCTTGCTAGTTGGTATTTATTTTTAAACTGCACAGAAATGGGAGAAAATGGCTGCTTTAGAGCTCGAAAATGATTCCTAACAGTTACTTTAGAATATCTCATCTTGCATTGTATCTCTCACAGAAAATATTTGATAACAGACTATTGTTCAAGATTTATTAGATGAGATGGCTGTTGGTAAAGAAAAAGTCTTGGGCTGGGAATGTAACTTAGTGGTAGAGTGATGGCCTAACATGTATGAAGTCCTGTGTTTAATTCCTTGGTACCACATTAAAAAAAAAAGGTCACAAGAAAATCACTTCCTGACTTGTATGAAGGACAGATTTTATTTTTTTATTTTACTTTAATTTTATTTATTGCATTGAGACAGTGTTTTGGTCCAGGCTGGTTTCCAATGCCTTTGCTCCTTACTACTATTTCAGCCCCTCAAGTATAGAGGATTATAGATGTACAACACCATGTCTGCCTTGAGGGGCATATTTTAATTCGCAAAATTTATTAGAACATAATCAGGCAATCCAGCAGAAGCCATGTTTTAATCTGTATATTTTTGGGTACTTAGGTCACATTGACTATGTGGCAGATAATGATGATAATTTATTCATTACTGAATATGCCCTGCCACATCTGCATCATGCCAGTTTTGGCATATCATTTAACATACTGAAAATGCTAGCTGAAATAAAGATGAGAATGTCCCACACTATGCTAAGAATTTCCCCACAGAGAACTGAATTGTGCATTCTTCTGCTACCTGCATTCTTGATTTATCACAAAGACAATCAGATTCTCATGTAAACCAAACCACAATAGAAAAGTGGGCATTATTTCTCTGTATTTCAGCATCTGTCAAATGTTCATATTAATGAATACCTTCCCTACAGTGTTAAGTGTAAGTGCAAAATAAATGGTTGTAAAAAGGGTTTATAAACTGTAAAATGTTGTACCAGGGAAAAGTGTAAATAAAATAATAACAGCAAAGTTTTTTTTTAAATGGATATGACTTTTGTTTCTACTGCTACTTTTTTACCTTAGAAACTAGACATTTGCCCTTTAAAAAAAGTCAGAAATTCTGAATCAGTATATCTGCCCATTCTATGTTTATGAGGTTATTCCAAGGTGAATTACTGTTTAGCAAATTGTACAGGCTGCAAACTCTAGTTCAAACCAGTAGTACATTGGAAGGTTTGTTCTTGCTCTATGCTATTTGAAACCTGTTAAAAGTTCTCTTTATTCAAGACAGAATAACACACACAGAGATCTATTCACACAAGTTTTGCTTAATAGTGCCATATATAAAATAAAGTCAAAGAAAGAAAAATCACATTTTAAACCTAGTAAGTAGTGCAATTGAATGAGAAAAAATAGCCTTTTACCCCTTGATATTCATGCATCCTGCTTCACATCTGGAATCTAAAGAAAATTTTTTTAGGGCTGGTCACAGTGATATTTGTAGTTACTCAAGATGCTGAGGCAGGAGAATTTCTTGACTTCAAGAATTTACAACTTTGGCGTGGGGGTAGGGGGGCGAGATGGTAAGGGGAAACAAAAGAGGAGGCAACAATTCTTGATAAGAAATGTACTCATTACCTTGCTCACGTAATTGTAACCCCTCTGTACGGTATTTTCAAAATTAAAAAAAAAAAAAGAATAGAAGACCAGCTGGATGCTGATGGCTTATACTTGTAATCTTATCTACTAAGAAGGCTGAGATCTGAGGCTCATGGTTTGAAGCCAGCCTCAGCAGGAAAGTCTGTGAGACTCTCATCTCAAAGTGGGTCAAAGTGGTAGAGCGGTAGCCTTGAACAAAAGAGCTCAGGCCCTGTGTTCAAGCCCCATGACTGACTTAATAAATAAAGAAATAAATAACTGAAGACCACCCTGGGCAACATATAGCAAGACCCTCAGCTCAGAAAAAATGAAACTAACCAACCCAACAACATAAACAAAAGGTAATTTTCTTAATCGATATGAAAATGAACAAGTATATAAGATGTTGTAACCATCCAAAGCTCACTGTCCAATATATTGTTAGATTCACAAGAAAGTACTGTTTTTGAAGGAAAACCTGATCTTATTGATCTAAATACAGTGGTTTCACAAGTGCCAGGTGAGCCTGTGAGCCTCTCAATTGACTGTAAGTGAAATGTTCTCTTTCATTTGAAGCTTTATTCCAGGAGTTCAAGAATTTGACTACTCTTTCTTTTTCTTATTAACATATCCCAAGTCCCTGTATGTTATCTAAAATTACTGCAAAATAGACCTGGTTTTCCAGTGGCAAAGAGATTGCTTAGCAAAACAGACTGTTAT
This sequence comes from Dipodomys merriami, assembly GCF_024711535.1. Classification (NCBI taxonomy): domain Eukaryota; kingdom Metazoa; phylum Chordata; class Mammalia; order Rodentia; family Heteromyidae; genus Dipodomys; species Dipodomys merriami. The sequence goes on along the minus strand of NW_027204492.1, from coordinate 33,694,167 downwards.
TATTTAAATCTGAAAGGAAAAAAAGAAAGACAACTTCTGGACACCCTAAGAGAAGCCTAAGGCTGTTAACGACTTTCAAATCTTTTCTGAGAACGGTCTAGGAAATAAAAAATAAATAATAAAGACAGACTGGAATTAGTGCTCTGTGGAAAGAATAAATGTTGGAGACCTTTTGGAGAAGCCTTACGTGCTTCATTCATTTCCTCCTTTCACAGACACATTCAAAAGAGCCGTTTTATGATTTTGGTGACCTTGGAAAGACTAATATTGTACCACAAACCCATCCATACCTGTTACAGTAGTAGGCTTTAGAATCTTGGTTCTATCATTCATCTAGGTAGCTTGAATGAATTTTAATCAGGAAGATGTTTATGTGGTAACATCACTTGGCCTCTGTTCACTCTGAGGCCCTTTTCACACCAAGCACAAGGTTGTTTAATCACTTGGTTATCAGGCTTATCTTAATTAGACATGGGAAATCAGTATGCAAAGTAAATTGTTGTTAAGCAGTTACTACAGCTTCTTAGCAAGTGTTCTTTCTGTCTGTTCATTTCTGAAAGGAGATTTTCTTCATCTTGAGAGTCACAGCTGGAGTAGAACTAAAACCTACCACCAGCCAGGAAGCTTCCTGCTGGGTGCACTTTTCTAGTTTTCAGAATAATTATGCAAATTCATCTTTGACATTAGAAAAAGGCCAATGACAATGTCAAGCAAATGTTATCTTATTTTCACTTAGTCCCATTTTAGGTATTCACAGAGCTAATGTTCAAGCCCTGAATATGTGAGTCATTTAAATGTCTAAGGGAATTGCAGTTTATTTCCTGTGAATGAGAATGAAGTGGTTTAATTAAAAGAAGAAAATCATCCACACATAGGCTCCTTTACTTCTAACTCCTCCACAGTAATGGTGCCTCCAGTTTACCTGTCATCCTTACAGTGTTCACAGGCAGTTTCCATGACACTGTCAACTGCTTTCTGGAATTGGGCTGTGTGTGAATGTAAAACAGAAGCTCCTTTAGTCAACATTTTATTATGCCCTTTTGGTTTTGTTTATTTGTTTTTAAATAGCTCTAACCAACACAGCAACAATGGTCTGAAAAACAAAAAACATGATAAGGGCAAGTAGAATAAAATGAGTATAGGAATTTCTAACTTGTCCCTAGTGTGTCACACTTGGAATCCTGATTATTCAGCAGGCTGACATCTGCTGATTGCTAGTCAAAGGTAATCTGGGAGGACATTTGTATTTTCAGTTAACCAGAGAAAAGCCAGAAATGGAGATATGGGTAAAGTGGTAGTGTATCAGCAGTGAACAAAAAAGCCAAGAGATAACCTGAGTTTAAACCCTAGTTTACATACACACAGACACAGACACAGACACACAGGCACAGACACAGACACACAGACACACAGACACACACACAAAACTCACATATACACAAATACATACAAGTCTTTCATAAAAGTTACAGAATATATAAAAATGAACTGTGGACATAAGGAACCAGAAATAACCATATGAACTAGACACATATGAATTACCTTAAGATTATTGCAAATAGTTTATCCAAAGTATATAAGTAAATCAATGAAATTGCAAGAAGCCAGACTCTCAGATGTCCATTTCAGTGCTTGTTCTACTACCTTCTATTGTTTCCACTAGATGTTAGAAGACCAAGGGGGCAGTCTACCATAGAGGGACGAGGTCATCATACACCATGAAATTCAAGTGGTTTTTGAAACTTCTTGGTAAGGACCAGAAACTGTGTTGCCACTCCCAAAGCAGGAAGCTTAGATATTTGCTCAAAAACAATGGTGACCCTGATGAACAATTGACCCAGAAAATATTTTTTTAGAAGTCTGACTACTGAAGAAAATTCCTACATTCCAGAGAAGATGAGCTGGCTTTGAAAGACTGATAATATTGTTGATGTAGGTTTCTCTAGTTGAGCAAGCCATGGAATTCAGGAAGTGTGGAAAATACATTAAGAAATGTATTATGGGAGCTAGGGCCATCGCTTAGTGCTAGAGTCCTTGCATACCCTGCATAAAGCTTTGAGTTATTATGTATGTTCAGTCTTTATCACAGAGTGACTTGGGAGATTACTAGGATAGATTATTAGGGTTTTAAAGGGTATAAGCTAGAGGACAAAGAAGGTAATAAAGAGGAATAGAAGGAGCATTGTGATCAATATGGAAGAAAGGATAATAGAACAAAGAGAAAGATGTAAAGGAAGGAATGTAAAAAGCAAAACAAAACAAAAAGAACAAAGAACCAGCAAAGAGTCAGCCCACAGTTCAAACATGAGGACTGCCAATAAAGCAAATCACAAAGAGAAGCAAAGATTATCAGTTCCCATAATACTTCTTCAGTCTAACTGAACTCTTAATGCTGAGGTAGAAATAGTAAAGCAAAATATCAGATCCTACTGAGGGTCATCTGGGTTGGTTCCATATCTTAGCTATGGTAAATAATGCTGCAATAAACATAGTTGTGCTGATAGCTTTAGTATGGTCTTGTTTGTGACCATTTGGGTAAATGCCCAAAAGTGGGATTGCTAGGTCATAGGGGAGCTCTCTGTGGAGTCTTTTGAGAAACCTCCAAACTACTTTCCAAAGTGGTTGAACAAGGTTACATTCCCACCAACAATGCAATAGGGTTCCCTTTTGGCCACATCCCCTCCAGCATCTGCTGTTAATAGATTTCTTGATTATAGCCATTCTAATTAGGGTGAGGTGGTATCTCAATGTTGTTTTGATTTTCATTTCTTTTATGGCTAGAGAGGCTGAGCATTTCTTCATGTGTCTATTGGCCATCCTTCTTTTCCTCTTCAGAGAAGTTTCTCTTTAATTATTTAGCCCACTTATTTATTGGGCAGTTGTTTCTTTACGGATTTGTTCTTGGGGGATTTAATTTTTTGAGTTCGGGTATATTTTAGATATGAGATCCTTATTTGCCATAACTAGTATATGTCTGAGACAAACAGAAACCGTCAGACAAGTTGATGTTAGGTGAAATGAACACCAAGATAAGGATTCAAATGTTTTTTTTTTCTTTTTGTGATTGTTTCCAACGTATTTATAAGGTGATTTCTTTGTTGCTTTGTATGTACTTCCCCCAGGGTATGAGCCCTGCTTTCACTGTATTTGATGTTGATATAATTTGTGGAGGGGAAGGAAAAAAATGAATGGTTTAAATAGGGTTACAGGTAGACTCATTACAACAATGAGATGTACAAGACGTTATGTCAAAAAAAGAACTTTACAAATTAGGCAGGGTGGGGGGGTGGGGGTGGGGGTGGTAGTGGTGGGGGGGTGTAGGGGTGGGGGTGGAGAGGGGAAGGGATGGTATAGGGAAACAAAGGAGGAGGCAACAATGCTTGATAAGAAATGTACTCACTATCTTTCCCATGTAATTGTAACCCCTCTGTATGGTATTTCCACAACAACAACAACAACAACAATAATAATCAATCTCTATCATGAGGCCCAGAAAAAAAAATTAGATCCTATGAATATTCTAAATAGGATACAGGGTGCCAAATATTAGTTAGAATTTGAAAGTGAAGTTGCTGATGAACTAGCCAGTTTAAGAAATTGTATTCTGAGTCTCAGCAATAACAAAAGTAGAGTTGATAATGGTCATTCTAACTGGGGTGAGGTGGAATATCAGTGCTGTTTTGACTTGCATTTCTGTTATGACCAGAGATGTTGAGCATTTCTTCATGTTTCTATTGGCCATTCTTATTTCTTCTTGGAGAAGTCTCGAGTTGTCTTTAGCCCGCTTATTAATGGGATTGTTTTTCTTTGAAGATTTGTTTTAGGGGAGTTTAATTTTTTGAGCTGTAAGTATATTTTAGATATGAGGGCCTAGAAAACTAATAATAACAGATGCTGGTGGGTATTTGGCCAAAAGGTAATGCTACTACACTGTTTAATCAATCTGGAAAGCAGTATGGAGATTCCTCAAAAGACTTAATATTGAGCTCCCATATGACCCAGCAATCCCACTCCTGTGTATCTACCCAAATGACAACAAACAAGGCCACATCAAAGCTACCAGCACAACCATGTTCATTGAAGTATAATTTACCATATCTAAGATATGGAATCAACTCTGATGCCCCGAAGTAGATATGCTTCCTTCAGAAAGAATGGCATTGCCTCATTCATAAGGAAATGGAAAGAATTGGAAAAAGTTACATTAAGTTAAATAAGCTAAACCCAAATAAACATAGACTGCATGGTTTCTCTCATTTGTAATAACTAGAACATTTTTAAGATATTCTTAGGAGAGGATCACAATGACTCAATATCTATGTGCATATGACTATATAAAATGATCAGCTTATCAAAATGAACTCCAAGAAATGGAAACAAGCATTTTTTTTAAATTGTACTGTTTGCAGTTATTTCTTTTCTGTTTTTTTTCTCTGTTGTTACTGTTTTGATTTCGGTACCCTTTGTCTTGTATATGAGTTTATCTGATTTAGGGAAGAGAAGGGTAGTCACAGAAAAGGTGGGACAAAGGGTGAACCATTGAAACAGTGATGCTCATTAGACACTATATTGGCAATGAAATTTACAATTTTGGGGAGAGGAAAGTGGGAGGAGTAAGTGGGAGAAAATGAGAGAGAGTGTAACACTGTTCAAAAAGAAATGTACTCATTACTTTACTTATGCAATCCCTCTTTCTGTACATCACCTTGCCAATAAATTTTTAAATTTTATTTTATTTTTGGGGTGATGTACATATGGGTTATGGCTACATATGTAAGGTAGTGAGTACATTATTTGTCAATCATTGTTACCCCCTCCTGTGTTTTTCTCCCACTTTCGCTCTCTCCAATACATTTTTAAAGTAGAGTTGAAAGGATAAATCTGATATAAGGACTATAGCCAACACACCTGCAACTCTTCACCAGTTGGTGGTGTTTTCTGTTGCTGGTTTCCATAGACGAATTGCTTAAGCATCTCCAAAACTCATATGTTGAAATTCTAACCTCAGATGTTTAGAATTGGGGCCTGGGAACCTTGAGAGGTAATTAGGTCATATAGTTTGAGGAACTTATGGTGGGATGATTGCCCCTATAAGAAATGACACAAACCGGATGCTGGTGGCTCATTCCTGTAATCCTAGCTATTCAGAAGGCTGAGATTTGAGGATTGCAGTTCAAAGACCAGGAAGGAAATTCTGTGAGACTCTTCTCTTTAATTAACCACCCACAAGCCAGAAGTGGTGCTGTGGCTCAAAGTGGAAGAGTACTTGACTTAAGGAAAAGAGCTCAGGGACAGTACCCAGGTCCTGAATTCAAGTCCCACAACTAACAAATAAAGGAAAATAGAGGAAAAAGAAAAAGAAAAGACAAAAAAGATTGCTTACTTTCTGTCTTTTTGAACCTTATATGCGTATAATGACATGTTCAACTGTTAACCAGCCCTTTAGGTCTTTCCCCAGAACTTGATCATACTGGCACTACAAGGAACTGGAATCCAGGACCTTCTGTATGCTAGCAAACATACTACCAATGAATTACATCTCTGCTGGCATTTTGATCTTGGATTTCCAGGCTTTAGAACTGTGAAAAATAAAAGTTTATCTTCAAAATGACTCACTCTGGTGTTTTGTCAAAGCAGCTCAAACTGATTAAGACTGTGGTGGATCAAGGCTTAATTCATTATTACAATATATGTTTTTGCAAAGTTGTATTCCTCACATTGATCTCATTTACTAGTGCACAGCTGGGAGTTAATAAATGTTTTCAAAGTGAATAGATGTTCCAAGTATCTTCTCTCTTAAAAGATTTGCTCTTGTGAGTTGGGTAAATGGCAACAGGGACAGAAATATATCTACAGGATTTGTAAAATGAGAAGAAAATGGCAGAAGAATGTAGGAGTGATGTTGAATATTATAACTTGGAGAGGGGTTTAAATGGATGTCTACACAACAGAATTAGTGTAGATTGTTATTTTGCTAAAGGCATGCTCTGTGTTTCATTTGGTATAAAATGAAATGATGTCTCTTTGTGAGCATACTTTGAAGTTTGGAATGTCAATGGTTCTAAATATCAATGATCACCATTGTACACCTTGGTTAAGTCAAGATTATTCTTGTTTATTCTTCTTGATTCATTTCCTGGGGGTTTTGTTGGTACAGAATTGGTGTGGAATGTACACAGTTTGACTAAATCTCAGTGTAATTCTTCTTTTTCCCATATGAAAGAGACAAATGTTTTTCCTTAGGCTCATATGTCACTACTTGTAATACATAAAAAGGCAGACTTTAATGCCCTATGATAAAAGAGTACAACAAGAGTCAGTGAAGTAACATTCCAAAATATTTATTGCTTATGAAAATTCAAAAGCACCCACATACTGCTTATAAAATGGTCCCTCACACCCTCAATTATTTCTCTGTATCTTTATGGTAAATGGTAAATCTTTAAGGTAAATCATTATGGTAAGTTTGACCTTAAATTTAGTAACTACTTAACAAATGGGTGGTAATGAATGGATGAGATAAGAAGTAATTAGGGCTGGGAAAGTGGCTCAGTGGTAGAGTGCTTGCTTTGCATGCCTGAGGCCCTGGGTTTGATTCCTCAGCACCACATAAGCAGAAAGAAAAAAGCCAGAAGTGGCGTTGTGGCTCAAGTGGTAGAGCACTAGCTTTGAGCTGAGGGACAGCGCCCAGGCCCAGAGTTCAGGCCCAACAACCAGACCCCTCCCCCCAAAAAAAGAAGTAATTAAATATCTTGTTCAATGGAGAAAATGAATAGATGTTTCACTGGTACCCACTGAAGAAAGAAAAAAGGTACTATTCTTGTCTTTCTCCAAGTAAACTTCTTTTTTAAATTGTTATTTTTACTGTAAAATACTGTACAAAGGGGTTACAGTTACATGAGCAAGGTAATGAGTAAATTTCTTATCCAGCATTTTTGCCTCCTTCCTTTGTTTTTTCCCCCCAGTAAGCTTCTTATAACCCCAGCTGCTAGATCATGATGGCTTGGCATTTAGTAGAATGGATTGGTGCAAAACTAAATCATTTCAGAGTTCTTATCTCCAATCAATCACCTCCAAAAGCCAGAAGTAGAGCTGTGGTTCAAGTAGTAGAGCACCGACTTTGATTGAAAAAGATAAGTGAGAGCATCAGAGGCTCCATTCAAGCCCCAGTACTTGAACAAAATAAAATGATTATATTTATAAGGGACACAACACCTCACATATGCAAAACAGTGAGTAAATAGTATCTATTTTCGCACACTGGCAACCTGTGGTCAATGTTTCTGACTCTTTTTTCAACCAGAATTGCTAGGAGGTAAGTAGGACAGTATGGAATCCAGAGTGGCATTTTGGGTTAGGGTATAGTGAGTATTAGATCTGTTTTCTGGAATTCTAATCTTTTCCTTTGTCATAGTTTCAATAAATCTTATTACAGATAAAGTTTATTTTGCTTTTATGTTATTTTTTTACAATTACCTCTCATGACTGTATTAGATAGAAAATGACTTTGATATAAATAATTTTATTTTTCTATAAATAATGTCTTCTAATTAATTATTTTCATGTTACAGATAAGAACACAACATGGCAATTGCAAATGAATTGACTTAAGATATTGGAGCTATATCCAAAGAAATCTTTATCAGAAGATGAATAATCACTTAACAAATAAAAAGCCTTTCTGGAAAAAGTATTATTTGAGATGTAAAGGAAAATTCATTGAGATTGGGGCATGGGGCCTAACATCTATGATTCAAAGTTTTTTACCAAGTTTTTAATGCTTTCTGTTATATTTGGACTTTGAGAAAATTCAGCAATGTTTCTGACCCATGAATCCTTAAATTTGTTTTGTCTTCAAGTGTACTCATGATATTCTGTTGTAGGTCACTATATCAAATGTTCTGTTTGGTTTTATTATAATTATGGCATTGGAAAGGAAAAGAAGGGTTAAAATAAAAACGTATCTCTCGAGGGGGCAACATCAACACTCTATCATCTGTTTATGACTTATATTAAATCTCATCATTTCCCAACACATATTATTTTTCTTGTTCCTTATCTGTCTAAAATGCTTCATGCTTCCTTTCCTACATACCTTGGCTATTCTATTGATTTATTTCACAAACATATATTGAGCTCCTGCTACATGCTATGCATTGTACAAGGTACTAGAATTATAACCGTGAATAAGACAACTATGGTTCTGATATGCAGCACTCTTCCTACCTTTGTAAATGCTTACTGTACTTTCAGATATATCTCCACATCATCCTATTCTTATGGCCCTTTCCCTAACAAGCTCAGTGACCCAAGACCTCTTCTTATTCTCCATTAGCACTTCATTTATAAAACATTTATCTGATTCTTATTATATTTTCTGTTTTGTAGTAGCTCTTCTATATTTACTATTTTGTAGTAGTTCTTAAAAATGCGCTTTGATGACAGGTGCTGTGGTTCATGCATGTAATCCTGGCTACTCAGGAAGCTGAGAACTGAAGACTGTGTTTAGAAGCCATCCTGAACCTTGTTTGTGATGGTTTGTGTAAATGCATAAAAGTGGGGTTGTTGGGTATAGGGGAGCTCTATGTGGAGTCTTTTGAGGAACTTCCATACTGCTTTCCAAAGTGGTTGAACAAGATTACACTCCCACCAACAATGCAGTAGATCATACTATTTTTATTGCAACATCATTCACCATAGCTAAGGTATGGAACCAAACCAGAAACCCGTCAGTAGATGAATGGATTAAGAAAATTTGGCACACACACACACACACATACACACACACACACAGACACAAGCACACACACACACACACACACACACACACACACACAATGGAATTCTATGCCTTCATCAAAATGACACTGCCCCATTTGTTAGGAAATGGAAAGACTTGGAAAAAATTATATTAAGTCAAGTAAGCCAGAATCAAAGAAACATAGGTCTCATGATTTCCCTTGTTTTCAATAACTAGTATATGTGTAGGACAAGCAGAAGAGGTCAAAATGTATGTACATATGACCACATAATAAGATGCTAAGCAAAATGAACCCCAAGATAAGGACACAAAATATTTTATTTTTCTTGCTGTTCTTTTTAATGTACTTATAATATACTATGTGATTTTTTTTTGTTTCTTTGTATTTTCTTCTCCTGTAGTGTAACCCCTGTTGTTGCTGTATTTGATTCCTGTGTCCTGCATCTGTGTGTGTGTGTGTGTGTGTGTGTGTGTGTGTGTGTGTGTGTGTGTGTGTATGTATATATTTTTTTTTCTAATTTGGAGAGGGGAAGGGAAATAACAAAATGCTGAAATAAAGATACAGGATGACCCATTGTAACAACGAAATGTACAAGACACTATGTTGAAAACAAACTTTACAACTTTGGGGAGGGGGAGGGAGGAGTTGGGGAGGTGGGGAAGAGAGGGATGGTTGGGGTAAAACAAAGGAAGGGGTATCAATGCTCAATAGGAAATGGACTCATTTCCTTGCTCATGTAACTATAACCCTTGTGTACAGTATCTTTACAATAAGTATATATTAAAAACAACGAGTTTAACTCCCAAAAAAAGAAGACAGTCTGGGCAAAAAAGCCCATGAGATTCTTAAAAGGTTAAGTTGATTGTTAAATGGAGATTATCTAAGCACCAGAAAACCAGAAGGGTAGCTCTGGTACAAAGTGATAGAACTCTAGTCTTGAGGAAATAAAAAGCTCACAGACAGCAGCCAGGTCCAGAGTTCAAGCCCCATGACCAACAAAACAAATATGCATCTGTATGCAGCAACTAGAATGGTTATCTAAAAGCAGCTTAACCTATGGCAGTGAAGAAGGAAGTGTTTCCAGAAGTGATCTGGTATCTTCACCATGTTGTTAAGGAGCAAGGATATTTTGAGCCCTCCACTACTGACTTCTTTGGTGAATCAATTATATTTTCCCTCTTCATTTGAAAGTGGCTGTTCTAGGTCAACATATATTGTGAGAAGACAGGCTCCAAAATTAGGAGCAAGAGCTACAACAATGTCACCAAAAGGACCTTTTTTCAGTCTCTGTACCTTTCCCAGAATCTTCAGGGTTTTAGGAGCTGGCAAAAACATACAAGTTTGCCATTTCTAGTATAAATGAACATGATTTATCTTTTAAATCTCCATAAAGTGTTGTCCAAACAATCTTAGGATCTGTTAGGAGCGAGTGACAAATGACTATTGGCCAGGGTACTAATCACAAAGGCCAGAGTGATTATGATTTTGATATAAATGTTTATTTATATTAGAAAAATATAACCTTTCTAATGATCAGTTAGTGAATCTGAAAAAAAATGTATATAATAATGCTTATCTGACCAAGTGACCATAAACATCAAGCAAAATGCCACTTGGAAAATACCTTGAACATAGTAGATGTGCAGTCATTCTTTCCTATATAAACAGAATGGACAAGACTGTAGAATAATGGACCTCTAACCAAACACTGAGATGTTGATCTGTAGCATCAGAAAAATCAAAAACCCATAGGATTATTACAATCAGATCATTACTTCAGTATACATCTTATTCTAAAGACAGAACATCAGAAAAAACAGCTAGGTTTGGGTTTTATTATCCCTCAAATAGGTTTGGATTTTTGGACAATTTTCATTCCATACAAGGTTGGACATTAATGTTAGTCTTCATAAAAAATTTCCTACAGTGAGAAAGGTAATTTTCTAAAAATGAATAGCAAAGCCTAATCCTCAGGGGCAAACTCAGCTAAGTCTTTCTAGTTTCTTTAGAAATGAAATATTTACACATTGGTTTTACTCTGAAATAAAATAACACAGATTTAGTGCATTGAGAAATAAATGGATGAGGTCACTCTGGACTGGGAAAGTGTGATAATAATTAATAGTGAGTACTCTGTGATCATGACTATCTTTATTCTCTTTTGGAACCTTCATGGTGTTTTCATTTTCTTCTCCATCCCTATCCCTAGCAAAGGATTTCTTCTTAGTCCTTTCAACCTTCTGTCATCTCTTCTAGGTCTTTTAGCAAAGATTGAGTTTAGACCACATCACAAACCTAAATGTGTTCATTTATTAATTGATATCTCAGCCATTTTCTTTACTAGATGCTTATTTTCTCTCAGTTACTGATAAAAATCCTGAGGAGTCAGAGATGAGTGAGACAGAATCATTGCCCTCAAGGACTTCCTAGCCTTGTGGAATTCACAGACAAACAAACATAAATTGCAAAGTAATGTTGTTAAATGCTATTACCAATTTAGGAGCTAAATAATGTTGGAATCCAATTCTTTCTCTCAAGAGTGTCTTATTTATCATTTTTATCTGAAACTGAAGAGGAATGCAGCATCCTCATTAAATGATTTTAAGCCCCAGAAAACAGGGTAGAGCGCTACTTCTGACAAAGGAGGCCTTCTATTATTATAGAAATAACATTAAGAGCCTGCTTACCTTAGCTTTGTGTAAGGCCAATATTGGATAATAATAACATGTCTTGTAATAAATTAATAATAAACATCTGGCTCAGAAAGAAGTACTCCCATCATTTAGCTGGAAGAGAGACATTCTTACATGTGCTCAGAGTCTTCTGAAGCAGCTATGAGGATGAACATACCTTAACATTGGCAATGATCTAACTTCTGGGCCAAATTTTAAAGCAATTATATTGCCTGGTGTGGCAAGCTGAAGTGAAACTAAACAAGTAAAATAAAATAAAGTGAACCCCATAAGCACTCAAACCCAGGATGTTGTTGATTCTTCCACCAGTTTAAGGAGACTCATCCAGAAGTAATATTTTATATTTTGTAAAGAGAAAAAAAACTTCTTGAGGTTCTGATAATCATTTTCAACAGTAGGAAAGTCTCTTGAAGATAGGCCCTTTGTCTCTGGGCCTAAGGTTTTCACACATGTCCTGTCTAGCAGCCTATTTTTGAAGTAAAGTTTATTGTATTACAATCTTTGCCACTCAATTTTGTATTATCTATGACTCAGTTTGTCTATGATCTTAAAAAGATAAAGTCTATTTCTAGCCAATTTGCGTGTCTAATGATGTCCTTTTAACATTTCTTTTTACTTATAATCAAACTTTTTGAAAGTGCAGGTTACACCAGCCCCACTTAATCAAAAGTCTCAGTGGGATGGCTGAGACTCATGCCTGTAAATCCTAACTACTCATGATGCTGCCATCTATCTTCAACTCACACAGTACACTCATCAGTCTTTCATGGAATCAGTTTTCTTTTCTTTCCATATTACTGATAACCGTATCCCATCTCTTTGGCCATCCCTGGGCCTTAGTTTTAAAAGTAAACTTTAAATCTGATTTGGGGAGGGGGAGACAAATAACAGAAATAGTGGGATAGAGGGTGATCTAATTTAGCAGTGATACTAAACACAATGCTGAAAATGAACTATACAACTTGGGGGTGAGGAAGGACCAGGAGGGAAAAATTGAGAAAAATGAAGGAGGGGGTGGCAATGTTCAAAAAGAAAGGTACTCAATACCTGACATGTATATGTAATCCTTCTGTACATCACTTTTACAATAGGAATTTTTAAAAAATTAAAAATACAAGATCAAAGATATTTTAGATTCATTTTAAATTCACAGAAAACATTTGATGATAGTACAGAGTGCCCATGCACCTCAGTTCTATTATTAACATCACACAAGAGTGTGGTGTATTTGTCACAACAAAAATATTGGCTACATGCAATGAACTAAAGTGCATATTTTATTCAGTTTTATTGGGGAGGGTTAAATTTTTGCCTCATATAGGGAAATACATCACCACTAGTTTACAGACAGACAGACAGACAGACAGACAGACAGACAGACAGACACACACACACACACACACACACACACCATTTGGCTATGACAGGTTCTCAGACTTCCCTTGTTTTTTTTTTTTTTTTTTTTTTTTTTTTTGATATTGAAAGAGCTGGGCCACACTGCTCACATACATTGTAGAATATCTCCTTAGTGAAATTTTTATGAAGTTTTCATCACATATAGACTGGGGTTCTTGGTTTGGGGGAGAAAGGTGTCAGAATTAAATTACCATTCTCTTTATATGATATTGGCATAATTTTCACAATAGCTTGACCTTGATTACCTGGTTGCAGTACTCTTTTTTTCCTGTTCACACTGTTCTCTTTGAAGAATGTAATTCTGAATAGCCCAGATACATGTACAGAGTTGTTAGTGGTGCCCCAAGTCTTATTGGATGGAATATCCACCTTCAGTACTTGAAATTTGCTTTGTAGATTTGACTCTTTTCAATTTACTTATTCAATTATTTTCTGTATATCAATATAGAATCACTGAGATTTAATTTATTTTTGTGTTATGATATTGTTTAAATGTATCACCCAAAGGCTCATATATGTGTGCAGAATATGCATGTACTATGTGCATGTGAGTGTTTTAGAACTGTTTTATATATGCACAAGATCATAGTTACATTTTCTGTCCCAACTCTGCTATTACTTCTTTAAGGATTGCTACTTTCATTTGTTAGGTAGAAATAGAATTAGAACCCAAGATCTAGACAATGGGTCTTAGTTGTTCCTTTATTCCTTCTAAATCAGTTTTTTAACCTCTGCATTACCAAAAATCTGAGCTGAAATTTTGTTGTTGTTTGTTGTAGGGATCTTTCCTTTGGTTGTATAAAGTTTAGCAGCATTTTTTATTTCCACCTCCTACATGCTAGTAGTAACTTCTACCATTGTGACAAGTGTCTTTAGATATTTCCAATATCTGCTGGGAGGTAAAATCATGCCCAGTGACCTTACATATGTAACTGTAACCCTTCTGTACATCCTCTTGAGAATAAAGCTATATTAAAAAATACTCCCAATGGAAATGACAATTCAAAATGTACTTGTTTCCTAGGATCTCACATCACACCCCTGGTTCTGACTTTTCTTAATGTTTGTAACTGCTGAGTATACTTAACCATCTTTTCTTTTATTGTCACATCTGGGTTAATGTCTTTCAAATATATATCTTTATCTTTCTTTCCTAAGGGAAGTCACACATATCTCCATTTCAGTGTCTTATTGCTTAAACAACATGCTTAAAGTGCATCCCATTTTTAAAATTCTGATTTCATACAAAGTAGTAAGGAATAGCACAAATCCAAAAGAGATGATTAATAAAAGAAACAGTTTGGTTTTCCAAGGGGCCAGAGGTGTCAAAGGCACAAAACATGAGTCAGTTTTTCAGAGATGGAGTTTGTAAGCTATACCTCCTGGCAAATTCCAGTCTACTAACTCCTTATATATGTTAAGAAAAGATTTTATAGTTCTAGTGGTTATAGAGTCAAAATAAGAGTATTTCATGATGCAAAATTATGTGAAGCAACTTGCTGTATACAAATAGTTTTAATTTAACAAATTCATACTAATTTATTTACCTATTATTTGTGACTGCTTTCATGCTACCAGGAAAGAATTGAGTAATTGTTTCAGATGGCTTGTAGAGACTAAACTATTTACTATCTGTTTTTACACAGGAAGTTTTCTGACCTCCAGGTCAGAAAATGACAATTACTCATAGCACAGGAAGCAGAAGTCTTCATTTGTTGTTGTTCTTCCTAAATCTCATATATCATCGTATCTCCCAATTGGTAGTGACATATACAATAAGTTGCATTGCAACCTGAGTGCACTGGAATCTTTGTACCTTCTGTAGAATGTAATGAGCAATCTGCCATGTCACTCTAGGGAGCAAATAATTATGTAGTTTTTTTTTTTTTTTTGTCGGTCGTGGGACTTCAACTCTGGGCCTGGGCACTGTCTCTCAGCTCTTCAGCTCAAAGCGAGCACTCTACCACTTGAGCTACAGCACCACTTCCAATTATGTCGTTTTTTGTTTGACAAATCTTGACCCATTTCATTGTTTATGTGACTCAGGGTTGGAGGATGTTAATACTTGTGGCTGGGCAATGACCTCCAGGCACTTGGGTTCATGGCAACCTTTCCTTACTCACATTATTTGTTCTGTTTCCATTCTTCATAATTCTGCTTCTATAACTCAATCAATGACATCACTATCTCCTTAGTTACTTATGGTAGCAGTTATCTTGGAATCTACCATCTTCCTAATATCTAATCCATTTCTAAAGTTGTTTTTCTCATGCTGCTCTGATCTAGATCCAAAATGGTGCCCCAATATGCATGTATGTTGGCTTGGTTCCCATAATGGCACTATTTGGAGATGATGGAATCTTTGAAAAGTGAAGATTAGCAAGAGGTCTTTTTAAGTCATTGGGGACATGCTCTCAATGGGAACAGCTTCTCCTCCTCCTCTTCTCCTTCCTCCCCTCCCCCTGTTGTCCTCCTCCTCCTCCTCCTCCTCCTCCTCCTCCTCCTCCTCCTCCTCCTCCTCCTCCTCCTCCTCCTCCTCCTCCTCCTCCTCCTCCTCCTCCTCCTCCTCCTCCTCCTCCTCCTCCTCCTCCTCCTCCTCCTCCTCCTCCTCCTCCTCCTCCTCCTCCTCCTCCTCCTCCTCCTCCTCCTCCTCCTCCTCCTCCTCCTCCTCCTCCTCCTCCTCCTCCTCCTCCTCCTCCTCCTCCTCCTCCTCCTCCTCCTCCTCCTCCTCCTCCTCCTCCTCCTCCTCCTCCTCCTCCCTCTTTTCCAATCATTCATGGAAACCTCCCAGAGTGAACCAAAAAGGAAGGTGGAAATAGATGGGACTTCTAATGCTTCTAACATGGTGCCATGAATACTACAAAATGTGGACAGGAAGAACATGGTGTCTTTATATGGCAGAAAGTAGACCGGCAAAAAAGGGACTGACTTTCTTCATCCAACCCTTTCATAAGTTACCTTTCTTCATCCAACCCTTTCATAAGGTCACTTAACCTCATTTGTGAAGTGAAGCTCTCATGAACTAATGACATTTCATGACAGGATTTCTGGTGAGATTCATTCAAGCTAAAGCATAGTGTTTCTCTCCTACCCCTTCAAAATTCATGTGCTTTTACAAACAAAACATATTCATTTAATTACAATAGCCTCAAGTCTCAAATCATTTCAGAATCAACTTTAATGTCCAGAGACTTATCTCAATCAGATATGAAAGAAATTCAAGGCATGATTTATCCTGAGGCTAATTTCTCCCTAGCTTTAAGTTTGTGAAATCAAACAAGTCATTTACTTTCAAAATATAGTGAGGGGAGGGGAAGTCATAGGATTATAATTTGTATTGAAAATGGGAAAAATAGAAGAAAGGAGTAAGGAGTAATAGGTTCCTGGTGACTCTCAAGCCCAGTAGGAACAATTACATAAAATTGTGAAGCTTGAGAACAATTTGCTTTGACCCCAGGTCCTGCTTCCATATATTATGGAATTGGTAGTTGAGATTCCCATGCCTCAGACAAATCTGACTTCCATCGCTTTGTAACTGCAGCCCATGGTTTAGCTTTTAAGCACTGAAGTCACATGGCTATACCTCTTCCAGATGCATTGTGTGCCAGTGGATATAAACCTTTGATGTCTTGGGAAAAACCATCTTCCCACAGCTTCACTAGACATAGCCCTTGTTAGGATTGTCTGCACTGGCCCCATCCCACAGTTCTTCTGGGTAATACACTAACGTGAGCATTCTCCTAACTACCCTGTGGCAGTTCTCTACCTGGGTAGTAAGGCTTTATGAAACATCCTTTCAAATTTAGATAGAGTAGCCATACTTTCACACTTCTTGCTTTCTGCACTCCTGTAGAATTAGCACCACATGAACACTGCTGATATTTATAAACTGTGCTCTTCAGAGCGCTAGCCTGGGCTGCATCTTGGTCCATAAAGAATGCATCTGAGGTCCAGATGGAATTGATAAGGAGAATGTACTAGAATTCAGGGAGCAGGGATATGAAGCAGTCCTGGACAAAGAGCTCCAATTTTCTACAAGGGCAGGAAATATTCTGCCTTAAGTCTTTAGTACTCTATGCCTGTGACTGGTTTGATTTGAAAATGCTTTTGGGGTCCCTTTTCTATTTTTTGATGAATAATGCTTGGCTTCTTCCTATCCATACTAATTTTATCAACCAGCAACTTAGTTATGCCCTTTATTTTTTCTTCTGAGTATGAATTTGCAATTTTTTTTTGAGACAGGCTCTTTCTATGTAGATCAGGCTGAATTCAGATTCACCATCCTCCTGTCTTAGCTTCACCAGTGCTAGAATTACAGGCATGTGACACCATTCCAAAATGCTTTATTTTTAAACATGACCAGCCTGAGAGTTTACAAGATATTTACTTTCTGCTTCATTTTAAATTATATAGTCAAACTCTGAATCCTCTCTTCCTCCCTCTACCCTTCTCCTTTGTACTTTACTGTGAACTACTAAGAGAAGTCACATGACCTTCTGGATACTTGACTGTTTAGGAATTCCCTTGACCATTTATCCCAGTTATTTTTTTCTTAAACCTCAATTTCCACAAAGTGTTAGGACATGGACGTCAACCTGAAGTAGGGATGCACAATCTAACCATCACCATCTTAGCCACATGGAAGATGATAAGGTATTGGGTTTAACTGGCACCATCTTGTCTTCATTGTGGAGGCAAGTGTGTTTCACCTCTTAGGTGATGGGCATCCTTGAATTCCTAGAGGCAGGGCAGGGATTTAGACAATAAGTTACTGGACCTGCCAGTCTTGGGTTGTGAATTCTCAAGCTCTGTGACTCTGGCCCCTGACCTGACCCTATTTAGTCCCAGACCAACTCAGGTGCAGGTATGCCATGCCCATGTCTCCTGTCTGGTCCTGTCTCCTGACTGGCTATTCTCTATTCAATATGGTGTTCCAATTTTGGCTATGGAGATAGGAGCTCATCTGGTCTGTTACTATTGTTTTTCTGCTCTTTCTTTCCTCTCTTACTCTCATGGCTCAGTTTTCTGATAGTGTTAAGTTTTTGTGTTTTTGTGGGGCTACAGGTCTTTGCCATGAGTCTGCCTGACTTCGTTAGCTTTCCAATAAAGACTCCTATGTTGACATCTCAAAATGTGGCTTTTCTGTTTTCTTGTCATATAACAATACAGTGAAAGTTCTTCCTCATTTTATAACAAGAATCATCCTCCCTCCAGTTTCTAACATTGTCTTCTCATTTCCATCTAAGACCTCATTAGAATGATCTAGTCTTTCATGGCCATTTAAGTAATCTCCTAGTAGGAGTCTTTCCTTATAGCTCTGCTCTTTTGGTTTTTTCACCAGAGTCACCACTAATATCTTCACTGCACTACTACCTCCAAAGGACCTTACCTTCCAATAATGTATTGATGATTCAATTTCAACATACACTTTGAGAGAAAAAATGTTTTTAACCCATAACAACTTGGGAAAAAGAAAAGTTGTGATTCCAGTCCAGTGGGTAAGAAATGAGGCCTTAAACATTTCTTACTGCAGCTAAAGGTTACACTAGAGGTTAAAAAGCACTGTAGTCAAGAACTTTGAAAAGTAAATGCAGAAGTTGATTATTTCCTTTGTAACTGTGTTTCTGAAAGTATGATCCCAGGACTAGAAGAAGCTGAATCACCTGAGGACTTAGGAGCAATGAAAATTCTCAAAGAGGAGCCTGAAAATCAAAAACCTAAGTATAAAGCCCTGCAGACAGTTTTAACAAGGCCTCCCGGTCATTTTTTGGTGCATTAACTATGATTTTAGAACCACTGACTGGAGTTATCCTGGGAATAAGGGCCTACATGTTCTCTGCCCATACTGCTTATGAGGAGAGAGGTATTTTTTTTTTAAATTTAATTTTATTTTATTTGAGAACATACTGTACAGAGGGGTTACAATTACATTGGCAGGATAATGCATATATTTCTTAGCAAGCATTGCAGCCTCCTCCTTTGTTTACCCTTCACCTCCCTTCCCAGCCTCCCCCCTCCCCCCCACCCAATCATACCCCCCTCCCCCCCCCACACCGACATTGTAAAGCTTGCTTTGACATGACATTTTGTAATTCTCCTTGTTGCAA
The DNA here is from genome assembly GCF_024711535.1 of Dipodomys merriami. Taxonomy (NCBI): domain Eukaryota; kingdom Metazoa; phylum Chordata; class Mammalia; order Rodentia; family Heteromyidae; genus Dipodomys; species Dipodomys merriami. Next base: position 33,675,189 of record NW_027204492.1, on the reverse strand, counting down.
CAGGTCCACCTGAATCCTTAAACGACTTGTTTGTCCCCATCTCCTCCACATGTTATACTGACATCAAATAAAGTGAAAGCGGGGGTTACACTGTGGGGGAGGGACATACAAAGCAACAAAGAAATAATCTTATAAATGCGTTAGAAACACATGCATGAAAGAAACGAAAACATTAAAATACATATTTAAGGGTTCGTTTTCCTAACATCACATTATCTGACCTTTTCCGCTTGACTCATACATATACTAGATATTGCAAATAAGGGAAACCATGGGATCTATGTTTCTTTGGGCCTGGCTTACTTCACTTAATATAATTTTTTCCAAGCCTTTCCATTTCCTAACAAATGGGGAAATGTCATTCTTTCTGATGGAGGCATAGAATTCCATTGTGTATATATACCACATTTTCTTGATCCATTCATCTACTGAGGGGCTTCTGGGTTGGTTCCATATCTTAGCTATGGTAAATAATGCTGCAATAAACATAGTTGTGCTGGTAGCTTTAGTGTGGTCTTGTTTGTATACATTTGGGTAAATGCCCAAAAGTGCGATTGCTGGATCATAGGGGAGATCTATGTGAAGTCTTTTGAGGAACCGAGGAGAGAGGTATTTGTTAGTGAATAACTAATAAGAAAATTTATGTGTGGGGGTGATTGGAAAATAATACGTTGCTCAGAAAAGAGTCCAGTTTCTCAGTTTCAAAGCCCTACTCTTTAACAAATCACCTATTCCAGGATTAAGTGGATATATACTAATACTTGGAAAAATCACTATTTTAAGATGCTGGTCAGTAATCAAAGCACTGCCACAAGATGGATGATGTTAAATTAGGTTTATAGGCTTTGTGCCATTTGAAAGTCACCAATAGGGCCAACTTAAAACCATAAAAGTAAGGAATTAGTTTCCTCTGCTTTTTTCTGCAACGAAATATGACTATTACTAAATTGGAAGGAAGCATATTGTGTGATCATATGTATAAAGGATTTTGCTACTGTATGATTGCATATATATATATATATATATATATATATATATATATATATAAACTCAAAATTTTACCTGTAAGAGGCGCTTCCTATCAGTAGTAGAGTTGAATGTGACAGCAACAGTACTCTCCCTTTACCTATGGGATTACTTTATATTGCTTCAGTTATCCATGGTCAATTATGATTAAAAAAATTAAGAGGAAATTCCAGAAATAACTTAAATGATCAAATTATTCATTATCTGAATAATTTGATGAAATATTGCACCATACTGATCCTTCTATCTAATGTAAATCATTCAGCATCTTCACTTTGCATACAGTTGCACAGCTGTTCAGTGCTTATAGCTAAGTTATCAAATACACTGTTAAATATTGTAGTGCTAGTGTTCAAGCAACTCATATGCTACATAACAGTCCCAATGCAGGGAAGAATGAATGCTGGCAATATATATGGAAAAGAGAAGCCACATGCTAGATGTGGTGGTTCATATCTATAATCTTAGCTATTTGGGCTGTTGAAGTTGGAAAAATAGTGGTTTGAGGTCAATCTGAGAAAAAATTTCACATACGCCATCTCAACAGGACATATGGGACATAAGGGCATGCATGTGTCATCCCAAGTATGCAGAGGAGCATATAAAGGAGGATTGCAGCACAGGCCAGACTCAGCATAAACAAGACCCTGTTTCAAAACAACCAGAATGAAAGGGGCTGAGGGCATGGCTTTAGTGGTAGAGCACTTGCCTAGCAAACATAAGGCTCTGAGTTCAAACCTCAAAGTTATTAATAAAGAAAGAGAAGCCATAAAGTGCTTTTCTTAAACATAAGGGTCCAAAGATCTCAAGGAAAAAAATAATATACTAAGTTGCTAAAATTTATAGTAAGAATGATTAAGAAAGTCAGTATATACAGGATTCAACTCTACCAGAAGGTCAAGTATTCTCTGGGAAGTCTCAGAAATTATCCCTGCAGATAAGGGGGACTATAGTATTTTCAAATTTCACTTTATGCTTTTTTCAATTTTGAATTAATCTCAATGAATATGTATTATTTATACAGTTGCTTTAGTGGACTTGGTTTTATATTGAAAAAGTATGACATTTTCAGTAATTCAAACTGTATGAAAGGCAGGTGACTTTAATAGCTAATCTTTTTTTATTGTGAAAATACTGTACAGAGGGGTTACAATTACATGGGCAAGATAATGAGTACATTTCTTATCAAGCATTGTAGCCTCCTCCTTTGTTTCCCCTTCCCATCCCTTCCCATCCTCCCCCCCCCCGCCCTTTCACCCAATCCTCCCCCCACGCCCCCCCCCCCCGCACCAAAGTTGTGAAGTTCCTTTTCGACATAACGACTTGTACATCTCATTGTTGAATCTTAAACTTTTATATTCAAACATTAAACATGTTTATATAAAATATTAATAAGCAATAATAGTTCATATGTAGACTGAAAGATTGCTTCTAAATCCTAAAGTGTAACAGGAAAATATGTTATCTGAAAGTAGAATGAAGACCTGGTATACAGGAAGGAAAAAAATAGAGTGTGAACTGCCAAGTACCAGTGGCTACCACCTGTAACCCTAACAACTCAGGATGCTGAGATGTGACGATTACAGTTTGAAGCCAGCCTGGGTAAGAAAATCTGGGAGACTTGTATCTTCAATTAACTATCAAAAAAGTAAAAAATGTAGCTCTGGCTCAAGTGATATGGTCGAGCACTAGCCTTGAGTGAAAAAACTCAGGGACAGTGCCCAGGCCCTGAGTTCAAGCCCCAGAACACATACCAAAAAAATGAATGGGGTGTGTGTAAACATTTAACATTCATTTTAAGTACTTAGTTGAGATATATAATACAGCTTCTTTTTTCCTATCAGGCCCGTTATTAATCATCTTAAATAAAACTTGATATTTCCAATTACATGCTCAAAAATATTTACTGTCTTTAGCCACAGAGCTTAGAGGCACTGATAATGTTTACGTCTTTGTTTCACAGCTTCCTGAGAAGGGCTGGCAGTTTTCTTCAATTACTGTTTTACTTCCCAGTCACCAGTGATCAAATCTCCAGGCTCTCCCTCTCTCCTTTTTTACAGGTGTGGAAAAGTTGTGACTATTGTGTTCTCTCCTTTCTGGAAACAACTCCCTTTCTAAGAACTGCTAATTATATGTTGTGAACAGTGGCAGTTCCTTGCCTCTTTTTCTTCAATATTAGGGGATAAAACAAACTGTTTTTCTTTTCTTTATATTTATTCCTCCCACCTTCAAATGCCTGCTCCTCTAATCAGGGAAATGTTCCTTGGGGCAACCACTTACCTTCTCATTCTTCTACACTAGAGAATGTCTATGGTCATTGAAAAAGTTTTCATTATCATACTGCTTTGGTTGAATATTGTACAGCTTCAGACTTATATAGGCCTACTTTTAATGCAAATTACTTTTTAAAATGCTTTGACTTTTCCATAAAATGTTTTAAAAGACACTTAAATATGACAGGCCAATTTTATTTAAAGAATAATTCAGTCCCTGCATGCAGAACATGGGCTAGATTTGGAACAATATGGAGATTAGAAGAAACAAAATGATGTCTCAATTCACAAAGAATACCATATATTTTTCATCCTTATGTGTTCCAAATCAGTCAGCTAGTTTCATATGTCATGGTTAAAAAAAGCCCCACAAGTATGTTCTAATGAAAGTTACGAGCAAGATAAAAAAAATCTTCTCAGACCATTATAATTTTTGTTATTCCCTAGGTATTAGAATAAGATAGGAAGCAGAAAACCTACAAATCAACAGACACAATATCTACAAATGGAATGATTCCTTAGCTCTGGAGAAGTTAAACTAAACATATTTAAAATGAGTTTAAAAGTATATTAGATTCCCTAAACATTTCAGAAAATATAATATGCAACACATTTCCTATGACATCAAAGATGAAGTTTTTCATGTTTTAATTTCTTAGAGACAATTTTGTTTTAATTCTCTTTTTTTTCTTTCTTTTTTTTTTCAGACAGAATCTTGCTATAGCTAGATTGGTTTTCAATTTGTGGTTGAACTGCTGAACTGCTTGAATTATGCACAATACCTACTTTTAAATTGTTTTAATAAAATTTACAATAAAAATTTCCAAAAGATAGGAGTTGGGATACAGCTGGTGGTACAATGAATGTTTGGCATATACAAGGACCTGTGCTCACTCCCCAGTACAAAAAATAAAACAAAAATGAAAATCTCAAAACTCAAGGGGTGTTTCTGAACCTCAATGAAGTAATTTTACATTCTGTTCTAAAGAATATAGAGCAAAGAACAACAAATATTTTCTGACAGAAGTAATGAGGACTTGCTCTAACAAATACAGTCTACCTGAAAACTACAGTCACAAAAACAGTATGGGACTGGTATTATGAATTTTGAAAACAATTGCTTCTCTACTATTTGGCTAAGGTTAAGTATAAAAATATCAAACAATTGAGTAAATGTAGCAAATACTAGAGCCCCCAAATAGTGAAATACAGCTTAATATTTTCCTCCACAAGTTAGGGTATGTGCCCTGAGGGCCTATGTTAGCATAGAGATAAAAGAATTTGGATTAGGACAGCTGTTACTTTCTTACTGTGTTCTTGGATTATTTTGAATGGAACCTTTCCAGACATCCAGAGTCCTTGATAGTTCAGTGGCAACTAGGGAAAATTAGTGCTTATACTTTCAATGGACTAAAGTATTCTTCTGGTATGTCCTTATTTTTTAGTGAATGTATGTACAATTAAGGTTGAGTTGCTTATCTTGGTAGATGGTATTCGAAATGTAACACTATCTCTTGAGATTTTTCTTTTGTGGGTGTCATGTTAAAACAGAGACACTTCACCATTCCAATCCTCTGATCTAAACAGCCTTTTAAAAAGTAATTTCAAGATTCTATTTCCTTGAAGTAGTTACCTCAATTAGCACGTCTATTAATGGTAACATCATAGTCATCTTTTGGCAGGCTTTATTTTAAAAGGAAAGGAGACAACTGGATCCAGTTTCAGAGCTGTGTGTGTGTGTGTGTGTGTGTAGTGTTACTTAACTATGGGTATGGGACCAATATGTACTTTTCCCCTTTTCCTTTTCCTTTTGCAGTGTTGTAGTTGAAACCAGAGCCTTCTACATGCTAGATGTGTTCTGTCTTTGAGGAGGCTGCAATGCTTGGTAAGAAATGTACGCATTATCCTGCCCATGTAATTGTAACCCCTCTGTACAGTATGTTCACAAATAAAATTAAATTAAATTAAAAAAAAAGAAATGCACCCTGGATTTATAGTTTTCTTTGAAATATATTATATATGAATTTAAATCTATATTTAAGCATTTGTATAAAAATTGTTCTGAACCATTAAGAGTTATATTGAAGAGAAAATATTTTTCTTTTTCTTTTTAAAAATTTTTTAAAATTTTTTTAAATTTTAATTTTTAATACTTTTTTATTGTGAAAATACCATACAGAGGGGTTACAATTACATGGGCAAGGTAATGAGTATATTTCTTATCAAGCATTGTTGCCTTGTCCTTGTTGTAATGGGTCCACCTGTATCCCTATTTAAACAATTTGTTCTTTTCCCTTCCCCTCCCCAAATTATACCAACATCAAATACAAATGCAAACGGGGTTATACTGTGGGGGAGGGATATGTAAAGCAACAAAACAATCACCTTATAAGTACGTTAGAAACAATAACAAGCAAGAAAGAAAAAAACATTTGTGTCCTTATCTGGGGGTTCATTTCGCCTAACAACATGTTATCTGACCTTTTCTGCTTGTCTCAGACATACACTAGTTATTGCAAATAAGGGAAACCATGGGACCTATATTTTTTTGGGCCTGGCTTACTTCACTTAATATAATTTTTTCCAAGTCTTTCCATTTCCTAACAAATGGGGCAATGCCATTCTTTCTGATGGAGGCATAGAATTCGATTGTGTAGATATATCACATTTTCTTGATCCATTCATCTACTGAGGGGCATCTGGGTTGGTTCCATATCTTAGCTATGGTAAATAATGCTGCAATAAACATAGTTGTGCTGGTAGCTTTACTATGGTCTTGTTTGTGATCATTTGGGTAAATGCCCTGAAGTGGAATTGCTGGGTCATAGGGGAGCTCTATGTAGAGTCTTTTGAGGAACCTCCATGCTACTTTCCAAAGTGGTTGAATGAGTTTACACTCCCACCAAGAATGCAGTGGGGTTCCCTGCTTTCCACATCCCCTCCAGCAGCTGTTGTTATTAGAGTTGTTGATTATAGCCATTCTAACTGGGGTGAGGTGGTATCTCAGTGTTGTTTTGATTTGCATTGCTTTTATGGCTAGAGATGTTGATTATTTCTTCATGTGTCTATTGGCCATCCTTCTTTCCTCTTCAGAGAAGGAGAAAATATTTGTCAAAGCTTTAGTTTATATGTAGCTTTGTAAAGAAAGGTTCTAAGAAATTGATGTTGTTATCATCTAAAATTTGTTTCCTTCAAAAACATTATATATTTCCACTCATGTTTACAATTATAAATGAAATCAGGTCCTTCTGTAAGCTGTTTTTCTTAGTATCCCTATTATATGGAAGTACAATTTTGACAATAAATTACTATGAATCATTCATTTAGTGAACAATATTTTATTTCCTTAATATATATGTTTCCTTACTAGAGACTATGTTGATTCCATAAAATACATTTCTTTTCTTTCCTCTTGAAGTCTTTAGCAGATAGATATAAAGAAAGATAAATAGGTAGGTAGGTAGGTAGATAGATAGATAGATAGATAGATAGATAGATAGGTAGATAGATAGATAGATAGATCTATCTTTAGTGGAAAGATTTGTATTAGAGCCTGGCATCAGTAGCTCACACCTGTAACCCTTGCTAATCAAGAGGCTGTGATCTGAGGATTGTCGCTTAAAGCCAGTACAGACAGGGAAGTTTGTGAGACTCTTGTCTCTAATTAACCACCAAACAGACTGGAAGTGAAATTGTCAACTAGCCTTGAGTGAAAAAGCTCAGGAATAGTGTCTAGGCCCTGAGTTCAATCACTAGGCCCAGCACACACACACACAAAAACCAGATGGATATTAAATTATTTAGTGCTAATTAGATACATAATTGTAAATAATTGTAAAGGTTGGTAAATGCTATGAAGGAAACAACGCACAGAATGAGAAAATGAGAATTACAAACTTTAGCCTAGCTGTTTAACTTAGGCAAAAGGAATTCCTTTCCAAGGAGCCAGGTGTGCAAAGAATGGGTAGATGAATTCTGGGGAAGGAAAAATATTCTTTGTGTAGGAATAAATCAGTGCAAAACAATCAATTTGTCAAAAGATTGGGGAAAGGGAACTGGATATGGTGGTACATATCTGTTATTAGAGCTAAACAGTCTTTCTATCTTTGGGCAAAAACATGAGACCCTATCTGAAAAATTACCTAAAGCAAAAAGGACTAGGGGTGTGGCGCAAGTGATGGAGTACTTGCTTAACAAACCTTAGGCCTTGAATACAGATACCAGTGTTTATAAATAACAAGCTTGAAGAGAGAACTAGACATGAGCTTGAGATGAAGTGGGAATAATGAGCAAGGATTAGATCATGTAGTTCCTTGAAATATGTGCTAACATTTTTGCATTGTATTTTATATATCAAGGAACAAGCTGAACAGAGATGAAAAATGAGTCAAAATAGTAAAGATATAGAGATCTCTGAGATCTTTGAAAGAGGTAAGTTAAATGTCATTAGTTGACAATCTGCAGCTGAAAAAAAATCCCCTAACTTTTGGGGGTCTGGTCGTGGGGCCTGAACTCTGGGCCTGGGTGCTATCCCTCAGCTCTTCAGCTCAAGGCCAGCGTTCTACCACTTGAGCCACAGCGCCACTTCCGGCTTTTTTTTCTTTTTGCTTATGTGGTGCTGAGGAATCGAACCCAGGGCCTCATGCATGCAAGGCAAGAGCTCTACCACTGAGCCACCTTCCCAGCCCCTCCCCTAACTTTTGAAGCATATTAAAACGCATATGTTCATAATAATGTAGGGAAGCATCTGATACAAAACAAAAAAAAGGAAGGTCTCAATGAGATTGGATGAAAGAGAGGAAGTATCTGCAGACTGGTATCTAGGACCATGAATTAGCAGAGAACATAAAATGGAGGAATCATGTTCAGAAAGGAATAGGGAATGTTTAAGGTCCACCCCTGGATGGCGAGCAGACTCTACCCTCTTCGCATCCCAGTACCTGCATTACATAGGCAACTGGCACACTTGGAAGAGGTCCCATCCTCTGAGGTCACTTCCAGATTCAATGTGGCCACACCTTTCTCCCACCTGGTTCCACCTCCCTTTACCTGGACACACTTTCTCCTGCCTTAGATAAGGCAAGGCTGAGAGTCAGATGCCCTCTTTCCCAGCCTCGTGGAGTGCCAACCTGGCCTGGTGCCAGCCGGATTACCTGAATACCACATGCATGGTATTGTTCTTACTCAGCAGCCTCTTTAAAATTTAACAGAATGAATTCTAGGAGAAACTACCTGAAAATCATACCATCTCAAATCTAACCTAGATTCAATGTCTGAATTCTCGGAATGTCTGTTTTCCTAGGAGGATTGAAGTGAAGACCTCTGGATTGTTGTGAAATTATATTAGGCAAATTGAACTGAAGTGGACCTTAAGTCAGAAGAAAATCTGTAATGAGATTATGTCTTTTTATCTCTAATTTGCTTTATATACTTTAGCTTTCTTTATAAAAATTCTAGTTACAACAAGGCAACCTTATCTTGACTGCACTAGCAGTAAAATCTTTAGAGCTATCAGTCAGAATAGATGGGAAGAGACCTATAGACCCTGTATCAGATGTGCAAGTGTCAGAAATAATCTACAATGCAACAGTAGATCTGAGTGGATGGAGATCATAGAGCTAGCAACAATTCTCACACAAATGTGGGTGAATCCTGGGTCATTGAGGTCATCTCACTTCAATACCAAACAGGCCTTGGGTATTTAAAAAAATGGAAGAAAAAAGTTCATATCAGAAGGCCCATGAACTTCTCTTAACCCAGTCAGAAAGAAAAACTAAACAAGGAAAGATCAGGTTCCAGAGAAAAGTAATTTCTGTGGTTATGAAACTTGTCACTACAGGCCAAGTGAAGGTTATTCAGAAGGAATACAAGAGAGTAGATGCTGAAGTAAAACTGATCAAATCAATTCTGTCATAAAAGAATATGATACTAGATCTTGGAAGGGGAAAAATTCTCCTTCCATTTGAGCTATTGCTATCCTATATTTGCAGTCTGAAAGGAAAATGCCCAAAGAAAGCTTATTCAATTGTTCCCCTCTCCAAGCAAAGGTACTTAGAGTGTTTAATTAATTGGAAATAAAGACTAAAAAAATTACAATAAGTTGCAGTTGTATTTTTACACAGTTCACAACTTAGTATATTCAAATATACAAAAACTATTTTGCTAATACTTTTCTACAAACAAAATTAGATTCCTAACAAACATGCATTTTCTATATGCTTAAAAATGAAGTATTTCACTTAGCAAAAATCATGGATCTTTTCTGGAAATGCTGCTGAATTCCAATTTATATGTTAATCTGAAAATGCAAACATAGTTTTGTTCTTTGAGAGTTTGAATTAAGCTCAGTGTCTAATTTTGTCATGCATTTAAAACTAGCAAATGTCTCATACTTAAGATAGACCATACTGGTTTCTAACACTGTGAATACTTCTTTGAAATAAGTGTCACTTCATTTATGTATGTGTATTCCTAAAGCTCTCACTTACAATAAAATTTTTTTCCTCATTTGCTAAATTATTCAGTGAATTGGCACCAAAACTATCACATGCATACATATGAATGTACGTAAAGTTATGTGACACAAGAATGGTAGTGTGTGACTGGGAATTATACACAGGCTTAAAAGTCAGAAAATTTAGAGAGCATATGATACTAGATTTATAATAGTTTATCACAATCTTGAGCAGAAAAATTTGGGGCTTATATATGTCATTCTCCAATAGCATCATTGAATATTGAGACTACTTACTCCCTAAGTCCAGTGCAATATTTCCTAGCAAAAAATAATATGCTGTAACTTGTGTGAGAGTAGAAAGTTTGGGTTCTTTCTGCTTATTAGTGGAGACAAAGTTCTACTCCCCCTCTTAGTTCTTATATAATAGACATGTTTATTGAGTTTAAGTGAAACTCCAATGGCTGGTCTCTGAGTAATGCAGATTATTTCCAGTTTTTGATATTGTGAAGGACTTCTCTTAAGAAAAGATTCATTGGGAATCCATGGAACGTTCCTCAATATAATAAAGGCTGTGTATGACAAACCTACAGTTAGGATTATACTTAATGGTGAAAAGCTAAAGCCATTTCCTTTAAATTCAGGAACAAGACAAGTATGTTCATTCTTTCCACTCCTCTTCAATATAGTATGAGAACGCCTAGCTAGAGCAATAGGCAAGATACAAACATAAAGAATATCCAAATAGGAAAAGATGAAGTAAAACTATCCCTCCCTGCAGATGATATGATCTTGTACTTAAAGAACCCCATTGACTCAAGTCCCAAATTACTCGATCTGATTTGGAACTTTGGTAAAGTAGTAGGGTATAAAATTAACCTTCAAAAGTCAATGGCTCTTCTGTACGCCAATAATGAGACCAGTGTGGCTGAAATCAGGAAAGGAACTCCTTTTGTAATATCCCACTAATAAAAATAAAATACCTAGGAATTAATATAACCAAAGAAATGAAGGACCTCTATAATGAAAACTTTACAAAACTTGAAAAAGGAAATTAAAGCAGAACTAAGGAAGTGGAACCACCTCCCATGCTCCTTGGTTAGATTAACATCTTGAAAATGGAAATACTTCCAAAGGCTATCTACAAATTTAATGCAATACCCATCAATATCCCAACCTCATTCTTCAAGGAAATAGGAGAAGCAATTCAAAAATTCATATGTATCAAAAAAAAGACCCAGAATAGCAAAATCAATCCTTAGCAGAAAGAACAGTGCTGGAGGAATATCAATACCAAATTTCAAACTCTACTATAAAGCCATAGAATCAAAACAGTTTTGTACTAGCACAAGAACAGACCTGAGGACCAATGGAATAGAATTGAAGACCCAGAAATGAACCCATAGACCTATAGTTACCTAATCTTTGATAAGGGAGAAATGTAAAATGGAAGAAAGACAGCCTCTTCAATAAATGATGCTGGCAAAATTGGTTAAACACCTGTAGAAAAGTAAAGCTAGATCCTTCTATATCACCCAGCACCAGAATCAACTCCAAATGGATCAAAGACCTCAAAGTCAAAGCAGACACCCTGAAAACTTTACAGGAAGTAATAGGAGAAACTCTAGGGCTCCTTGAGAAGCACAACATATCAAAGAAATATTGGACAAATGGGATTGCATGAAACTGCAGAACTTCTGTTGGCAAAGGACATAGCTTGTAAGATCAATAGAAAGCCCACAGACTTGGAGAAGATCTTCACTAGCTATACAACAGACAAAGGGCTTATATCTAAAATATACTTAGAACTCAAAAAATTAAATTCTCCACTGGGTGCTGGTGGCTCATGCATGTAAATCCTAGCTACTCAGGAGGTTGAGATCTGAAGATCTCGGTTCAAAGCCAGCCCGGGCAGAAAAGTCTGCGAGACTCTGATCTCCAATTAACCACTAGAAAACTGGAAGTGGCGCTGTGGCTCCAGAGGTAGTGCACTTGCCTTGAGCTGAAGAGCACAGGGACAGCTCCCAGGCCCAGAGTTCAAGCCCCATGACCAAAAACAACAACAAAAAATCCTCCACAGTATTTTCACAATTAAAAAAAATCCTCCAAAAACATGTCCTCAAAGAAACAACCACCCCAACAAAGGGCTAAAGACTTAAAGAGAGACTTCTATGAAGAGGAAATAAGAATGGCCAATACACACATGAAGAAATGCTCAACTTCTCTGGCCATAAAAAAATGCAAATCAAAACAGCATTGAGATTCCACCTCACCCCAGTTAGAATGGCTACAATTAAAAAAAATCTAGTAATGACAGATGCTGGAGGGGATGTGGCCAAAAGGGAACCCTACTGCATTGTTGGTGCGAGTGTAAACTTGTCCAACCACTCTGGAAATCAGTATGGAGGTTCCTCAAAAGATTCCACATAGAGCTCTCCTATGACTCAGCAATCCCACTTCTGGGCATTTACCCAAATGATCAAAAACAAGGCTATACTAAAGCTACTAGCACAACTATGTTTATTGCAGCATAATTCACCATAGCTAAGATATGGAACCAACCCAGATTCCCCTCAATAGATGAATGGATCAAGAAAATGTGATATATATATATATATATATATATATATATATATATATATATATATGAATTCTATGCTTCCATCAGAAAAAATGGCATTGCCCCATTTGTTAGGAAATGGAAAGACTTGGAAAAAAAATTATAGTAAGTGAAGTAACCCAGTCCCAAAGAAATTTAGGTCTCATGGTTTCCCTTATTTACAATAATTAGTATACATATAGGATAATCTTTTAAGATGAACTAAAAAGCTCAAAAGCTATGTACATATGACCATGTAAGATGTTGCTAAGTGAAATGAACCCCAAGATATATATGGACACAAGAGGTCTGTCTTTATTGTTATTGTTTTGAATGTTCCATGTGATTTAAATTATTTTGTTGTGTCCTTTGTATGTTCTTTCCCCTATGGCATGACCTCTGTTGTAACTGTACTTGATTTTGGTACCCTGCATCTTGTATATACATTTGTCTAATCTGGGGAGGGGAAGGGTAATAACAAAACGCTGAAACAAGGACACAGGATGACACATTGCAACAATGATACTCACAAGACAGTTTATTGGAAATGAACTTTACAACTTTGGGGGGGAGTGGTGAGCAGTGGGGGACATGGGAGAGGGAAGGGATAGTGGGACAACAACAAAGGAACAGGTAACACTGACTGACAAGTACCTTATTCATTGCCTTATTCATGTAACTGTAACCCCTCTGTACAGCATCTTTACAATATAATAAAATAATAATAAAAATAAGTAGAAGACAAAAGAATCTTTATGCCTTGCTGCATGTATGGGATGATGGAGTAAGTGGCTCTTTACAGTTAGGGCTATTGTTTCAGCTTCCAATAATAAATATATCATTTTGACACTTTTTGCGATGCCACATGATTAACCCCTTCATCACCATGCAATAACTTGCCAGCTACCATCGTCTTTATCACAATCCTCATTCCCTGTCTCCTTTCCTGTCACTATGAGTGACACACCAGCTGATAGTGTTATGAATAGGAAGGTTTGGGCAGAGTGACTGTCAGAAATATTTTTACTGTGTGAAAGGACATTTGTGGAATGTTATGGCATCGATGCCTCTTGCTCCTTGGAGAATGTGGCATTGAATATTGAGCTCTTGCCACAGTACTCAGCATACCAACTGAGTTCCTGGCACCACTGTACATTACAAGGTACTTAAATAATATTCTCATCTTATATATTGGTATGCCTTTATTTTCATGTTCTTCCTGGTGTCCCAATTCAGATGCTTACATTTTGACTAAGACATACTTTATTAAAAAATCCGCCAAATACTTTGGTAAACCCTATTACCATAAATAGAACATTCCCTTTGAGTTGCAATGAGATTTGTGCTAAAGTTCACAATGTGAATTTGATACTTCTAAACATGAGATATGTACTTGTGTTTACTTAAATCCCTCAGTCCCCTATCACTTTCCTTAGATTTCAAAGTTATGGAATTGTCCAATATGTTTGCTCAGAATGACCTGATGTGACTGAAGTGCTATTCTGGGTAAGATTTTTATTGCCAATTATATTGGCCCATAAGATTGTGATATGTTTTGGATCACTGATATAAATACCTTGATTACATATAATTCCTTTGTATTTTCTGCTCTAATATCTTATATTCCTTTTCAGACATTTCCTAACATGAGGTTATAATATGTAAGATATTTACTTATAAAGTAGTTTTAGGTGCATATGATACTCTCAGTCCTTTTTTTTTTTTGTACCTGTCCTGGGGCTTGAATTTAGGGCCTTGGTGCTGTTCCTGACCTTCTTTGGCACAAGGCTAATGCTCTACCACTTGAGCCACAGCGCCACCTCTGGCTTTTTCTGAGTAATTTATTTCCTGACTAGATGGGCTTCAAACTTCAATCCTCAAATCTCAGCCTTCTGCATAGTTAGGATTAGAGGTGTGAGACCCCAGCACCTGGCCTCTCAGTTCTTTAACTCTAAAAATGCTAGGTTTTTAACATGAGGTATGTTTCTGTGGCAGATTCATTAACCTTTAATGACTTGAATCATGTTTACAATTATTTGTAGTTTCTCATACCCAAATCAGAGTAACCATGACAGTTGGAAAATTATTTCTAACTTTTTATCTATTTATTTACTTGGGTGAGTATTTTATGGCTTACATATGAAAACTAGCACATGAAAAACTAGGCCCCTCAAAAGACGTTGATATAGTTTCAAATGCAAATTTCCACCTACTTTTGTTCACAGGTGATGTTGGTGATTATGTAAATTGTAAGGTTTGATGTCTCATAAATACTCACAGGACACTATGTTGGAAATGAACTTTATGACTTGTTGGGGGGGGGAAGGGAGTTGGAGGAAGGGAAAGTGGGATAAATGAGGGAAGGGGTAAAGATGTTCCACAAGAAATGTATTCATTAATTTACTTATTTAACTGTAACCCTTCTGACACCTGCCTTACAATAAAATTTAAAAAATAAAAAAGACATTTCCTTCACTAGTGCATTTAAAACAAGGTGAATCTTCATACTCTTTGTAACCTATAGTCTGTTGAAATGCAAATATCTTAAGCATTACCTGTCATTAACATTTTATCACAAATAGATATTTGATAGCTGGCAAAGACTGGTAAGAACAAGACTTGATATAGGTTAAGGTAAATAACCATCTTCAAAAGTTTTCCTTAAGTATTGGCTAGGTAAGGGAAACATAGTAACATAGGGCATCCAAGGTGCAGGTGGAGAAAGAGAAGTGACTGGAATGGTTATAGTGTGTTTACTTAATTTTTCTGTTTACCTATCAGTCAGCCCTTGTCTGTGACTTGTAAGTTAAATTCTCTTGTTATAACTCTGCAATCCATCCACTAGAGTAACATTCAGATGTTTGCTCTCAAACATTTTCCTTTTACAACCTCCTTGGATTTTTGTCTTGCCCAGTTTTGGAAAAACTTTCCTTAAAAAATTCTTATTGGGGCTGAGAAGGTGGCTCAGTGGTAGAGCGCTTGACTTGTATGCCTGAGGCCCTGGGTTCGATTCCTCAGAACCACACAAGCAAAAAGAAAAAAAAGCTGGAAGTGGTGCTGTGGCTCAAGTGGTAGAGTGCTAGCCTTGAGCTGAAGAGCTGAGGGATAGTGCCCAGGCCCAGAGTTCAGGCCCTACAACCGGACCTCCAAAAAAAAATCTTTTTGTCTAATATTCTTAGTGCCTTATGTGTTTTTGAATTAGGGCAATCATATTCAGTCTTTTTCACAAAGTATTTTTTTCAAAATAGAATTTACCTGGTTGACCTTCTGGTCGGAGGGAAGCTCATACAGGTTTCATAGTTTAGGAAAAGCTCTGAAAACCTTTCTCCATACTATTTTCTACATGTTCTTCCTTTTTTGGGTGAAATCTTTTATCTTGAATGAAGACTTCCAGAGCTTTCTTTGCAAAGCTACTTGAGGGAGAAAAATGTTGAGACCTTTCATATCTGAAAATAATTTTTAGATATTATGACCTAGCTATGTATTTTGGAAATCATTCTTAGATTTCTAATCAATTATTTCAATACTTTCTAGCTTCTAGTGTTGCTTTGAGTCCACATTGTCATTTTGACTCAGTTTCTGAAATGCAACTATGATGTGCACTGGTGCGATTTATTTTTATTACACAAAGCACTTGGCAGAGCTTTCCAGTAAGGAAACTCATGCCTTTCAACTCTAGAAAATTTTCTTGCATTATTTCACAGATAATTTCCTTTTCTATTGTAAATGTTATTATCCATAAATTTCACCTCCTAGACTGATCCTTAAGTATTTTTTATTTTCCATATATTTGTCTTTTTATTCTCTAGAAGGCTTCATCCAATTTATTTTCCAACACTTGTGTTTTTGTCTTATTTTAATTTTCAAAAGTTTTTTCTTATCTTCTGAATGATCTTAATTTTCTGTAAATCCTGGATATTCTTATTCTTATCTCTTAAAATCTTTTTTCTAGTTCCAATATTGTGTTTGTTTCTGACAAGTTTACTTTTCCTCTTCATTGCTTTTAATCTCTCTTCAATATCTTTTGCTTCTTGATGGTCCATCTATATACAGCAATATACATGGAGAGATAAATTAGAAGTGTTCTGTATATGAGAAGGCAATATGATACGCTATACACATTCAGCTGTTCATCTGGAATTCTCCACAATGTCCCTATATTTAATTCTTTTCTATTGAACAGTTCAGTTTCCATAGTAAAGTCATTCTACTTTCTTCCAGTTGATATAACACTGACTGTCACTATTCTAGATTGTATGAGAGCACAGAAGCACACACTGAAGTTAAACTATTTGAAGTACAGATTTAAATTTTTTTATTGCTATTATAAAGGTGATGTTCAGAGGGTGATGTTCAGTTACTAAGTCAAGTAATGAGGGCCTTTCTTTTTGGATAATGTCACCCTGAAGTACAGATTTTAAATCCTCTTTTTTGTTTAGAAACTCAACTGTGTTCTTACCCAGTCTTCTATGTGCATTAGGTAAGGAAATCATTCATGAAGTGCATAAATGAATTTAGGATGAGAGACCATAGCAACTTTCAATCTATGTTACCTTTCGTTCTATCCAGACCCCAGCTTCTAAAGCTTCTTGAAGCTTCTAAACCCTAAGAGGTTCTGTTGCATGATTTGCTGTGCTTTTGTCGGCTTCTCCCAATTTCAGGCTTAAGTTTCAGTATTATTGCCTCAGCTAAGTCAGTTACCACCTGTACATCTTTGTTTCCAACATAAAACTTGTGTTGACATTTCTCTTCTACTGTCATCTCCTTTATGTTCACTTTGACCTTTTGATGGTTTTATGATTTTCTTTTTTTTTTTTTAACTCGTTTCTGTCATGTTAGTGAGATTTCTACCTTAAGAGTCTGGTCTCATGATTAAATTAAACAATGCATACCAAGGTACTAAGGAAATGTTTAACTGCTGTCCATGCCAAAAGCGACAAAGAGTAGTACCATTTGCTTTATTTCGTAAATCCCTGGTGCAAATAATTAAACTCTACAGTTTTAGAAAAACATTGTTATTTATCCTTCAATTATATAAATATTCTGTAGCTGCTTTGCCTATCTTATCTTTTTAAAAATAGTCTTCCAGGGGCTGGGAAGGTGTCTCAGTGGTAGAGCGCTTGACTTGCATGCATGAGGCCCTGGGTTCAATTCCTCAGCACCACATAAGCAAAAAGAAAAAAGCCAGAAATGGCGCTGTGGCTCAAGTGGTAGAGCACTAGCCTTGAGCTGAAGAGCTGAGGGACAGCACCCAGGACCAGAGTTCAGGCCCCACGACCGGACCCCAAAAAATAGTCTTCCAAAATAATCATAAAGCTAATGTGTGATGTTATTTTTTATTTAAACACTACCATCTCCCGACTTTTCTACTAGGATCATTTGTAGTTCCCTAGACAAAATTGAATTTTTTGTTTCCACATTTAAGTACAGTGCGAAGCATCAAAGTTAACTTTCAACTGTGAATTTCACTCAGACTTAATTGATGATGGTCTGTTCATTGGCTTTACAGTCTCTGAAATGGGCAGAGTCAATAAACAAGACACATTATTATTATCATTAACATTAATAACAACTATTGTTATTATTATTATTATTATTATTTTTTTGTCAGTCGTGGGACCTGAACTCTGGGCCTGGATGTTGTCCCTGAGCCCTTCAGCTCAAAAGGCTAGTACTCTACCACTTGAGCCACAGCACCACTTCCAGCTTTTTCTGCTTATGTGGTGCTGAGGAATCGAACCCAGGGTCTGATGCATGCAAGGGAAACACTCTACCACTGAGCCATCTTCCCAGTGCCATTAACATTATTTTTAATGGATCAAGTGAGTTGCATTAAAATGCTGCCAAAGGAATTCATACAGATCTAGCAATGATGTGGGTTTGCTTGTGTGGCAGTTAAACTGTTGTCTAATATTAAGGAGCAGTCTAATATGAAGGAGCAGTTTTATAAGTCTTCCAAAATACTCACTGTTTCACATAGTATTCTAAGTGCATGTCTCTTTCTTCCTCTCTCTCCCTCTCTCATGAACATTTTCTTTCCTGCCTTTCTTTCTTTCTTTCTTTCTTTCTTTCTTTCTTTCTTTCTTTCTTTCTTTCTTTCTTTCTTTCTTTCTTTCTTTCTTTCTTTCTTTCTTTTTTTCTTTCTTTCTTTCTTTTCTTTCTCTTTCTTCCTTTCTTTCTTCCTTCCTTTCTTTCTTCCTTCCTTCCTTCCTTCCTTCCTTTCTTTCTTTCTTCTTTCTTTCTTTCTTTCTTGTTTCTCTTTCTCTCTTTCTTTCTCTCTTTCTCTCTCTTTCTTCCTTCCTTCTTTCCTTCCTTCCATCCTTTCTTTCTTTTTTTTCTTTCTTTCTTTCTTTCTTTCTTTCTTTCTTTCTTTCTTTCTTTCTTTCTTCCTTCCTTCCTTCTTTTCTTTCTTTCTCTTTTTCTCTTTCTTTCTCTCTTTCTTTCTCCCTTTATTTCTTTCTCTCTTTTTTCTCTTTCATCCCTCCCTCTCTCCCTCCCTCCTCCCTTCCTTTCTACCTGCCTTCCTGCCTTCCTGCCTTCCTTCCTTTTTCCTCCCTCCCTCCCTCCCTCCCTCCCTTCCTCCCTTCCTCCCTTTCCTCCTTCCTTCCCTCCCTCCCTCCCTTCCTCCCTTCCTCCCTTTCCTCCTTCCTTCCCTCCCTCCCTCCCTCCTTCCTTCCTTCCTTCCTTCCACCCTTCCTCTCTCCCACCTATCCTCCTTTCCTCTTTCATCTCCCTCCTTCTTTCCCTCTTTTGAGACAGGATCTTGCTGTGCAGCTCAGGCTGACTTTGAACTCAGGATACTTTAGCCTCAATCTCCTGAATGCTCAGACTACAGACATGAACTACCATTCCCTGCTCCATCTTTCTTTGGTACCATAATATTTATATTTTACTTTTCCTTTCCAGTATTATAGAAAAGGATAAAAAAAAACCTTGTGTTTATCTCCATGTATTGTCAAATGAGGGCTTTTACTTTCCATGTGCTCAGGAGGATATTGTAGACAATAGAAGATGTGAAATGCACACAAAGAATGGCTCCATAGCAAATACAAAACATGGGCAGATGAGTTTCCTTGTTGTTCTGAGTTACATTCATACAGCATGACAGTGTATTCTTGTGAACTATATTGTTACAGATGCATTATTTTGTCAGTCATGAAACCTGGGCCTGGGCATTATCTACCTCAGCTCTCCAGATCAAGGCTAGTGCCCTACCACTTGAGCCATAGCGCCACTTCTGGCTTTTTTCTGTTTATTTGGTGCTGAGGAATCAAACCCAGGGACTCATGCATGCAAGGCAAGCACTCTACCATTGAGCCAACTTCCCAGCCCTAGAAGCATTTTTGTATGCGTTTTGCCCATTTTTTACAAAAGAAAATGAAGTGCAAAAATACAGTATTGAAGTATTTTTGTTCATCTCCTTCCTTTTCTGTTTTATTTCTCTTTGTTTCCTCTTTTCTTCATGTTCTATCTTTAAGTTATTAAATATGTATGTGTGAAATTCATTATGAAGGATTTGGAAAATCTCCACCTCCTACCAAGAATACAAAGAGAATTTATAATATTACTTGGACCATCAGAAAGTTTTTACAATTTTACCTTCATGTATTGAAGCTATAGTTCACTGAGAAGAAGAAAACATTATTTGGTCACCAAAATAAAGTTATTGTTGACCTTTAACATCAAGCTTTATTAATGGATCCTAAGTCAGATGTAACTCAGCAAAACTCTTTGACCAGGCAATATTTTCTTAACTAAATGAGCTCCAGTTTCCTTGTCTGTAAAATGGGGTGACAGTACTAATTTATAATTAACATTGAATGCCAGAGAAAGTTACAAGCTTATGAGATGACTTAACTATCTCAAATTGCCAGACAAGAAATAAGCACAACACTTGGTTGTTACACAATGGAAAACCATCAAATTGTTTTAGCCACATTACTTAAATCAATGGCAGTTTATGGAAGGAAAGGGATGAGGAACCTTATTATTGCCAAATGTTACTTGGGTATTTATAACATAATTTGCAGGACATACAAAATTACCAATATAGGCACGAGGCATGTGTGTGTGTGTTTGTGCGTGCATGCGTGTGCGTGCACACACATGCATGTTGCCATGTACAATGTAAAGAAAACACAGGATTCAGGGATTATGTGATATTTACATATTCTGTGTACTAGCAATATTGCTCACATTTATTTAATATTTACTGTATCCTGGTAATGCACTAATACTTATCTGACAAATCTCCTTTCCTTCAGCCACTCTATTAGGTAGGTGATGCTTATTGACTACATTTTAGAAAGGAAGAACTTGAGATACAGAGCAATTAAGAAAGTCACCTAAACCACTACATAGTATAAGGTCACCAAAGAAGAGACCAGTAAGTGGCAGAACAAAGATTGACCCTAGACTGTCTGGCTCCAGAATCCTCATTCTTAACTGCCATGCTCTACTCTCTCTCTTCTGTCAGTCAAGAATCTCCCGAAGTGACATCCCTATCCACTCATTAGAATTACTTCAAAGAATATTTGACAATTTGTGATTTACTGGTAGAATAAGCATTCAGTTGTCTTACATGATGTGAGTATTAAGTGTCTGAATTTCCAATTGTTTCCCAAAGATCTGAGGTCTTATTCTTCAAGCGTTAAAGGACAGAAAGATTGTTTATGGTGGGAATTTTACTAAAATATTCTGTATGCTTTGCTGCATTTGTTTTATTGAAATCAACTGATTGAAGGCTTTTTTTTAAAAAATATAAATGTCAGTTATTTTACTGTTACAATAAACCTTTGGAAGCCACCAATATTTAGAATATTTTGCCAATTATAGTGACTACAGTTCCTTCCTTCCTTTCCCCCTCCCTCCCTCCCTCCATCTCTCCTTCCTTCCTTCCTTCCTTCCTTCCTTCCTTCCTTCCTTCCTTCCTTCCTTCCTTCCTCCTTTTTTTTTTCTTCCTTTGTAATGATACTCCAACTCAATTATTATCTTTCCTGTTAGTCAGGGTTTAGTTTCCTTTTTTGTTCGAAGTCATTAGGTCTTTAGCTAGTTGGGGTGTCATGTTTCCTTCCTGGAGTTTCGCTGTCTCTGATCACTGATGTCAGGCCCTGCTGCTTACTATTTTTCACATATTTGACAATATTGTCTTTTCCTCTGCTGTCTCTCCATTTTCCCCTCAAATTTCTTTCATTTTCCCTTTACTTTTCTAGCTTTATTCCTAATGGGGTGGAGTTTGCTATTTGTGCTAATCCATGAGATATTCCTTCCAGGAAGAGAGGAATGGGTTATTATTATTTTTAATCTTACTCATTTTTTTAGTCACTGGAATACCTATAAGCCCAAGACATATAAAATCTGTATCCCTAGGTCCTAGCTATTTTTTATGATTTTTCTTGCTTGTATTCTTTTTTATGTTTTTTATTGTAAAAATAGAATACAGAGGGGTTACAGTTAGATGAGTAATGTAATGAGTACATTTCCTAATGAGTATTGTTACCTCCTCCTTTGTTTTTCCCCTACCATCCCTTCCCTCCCCACATCCCCAATTCTCCCCTCCAAAATTGTAAAGTCCATTTTCAACATAGTGTCTTGCACATCTCATTGTTACAATGGGTCAACCTGTATCCTTGTTTTAGCATTTTGTTATTTCCTTTCCCTCCCCAAATTAGAAAATTGTATATACAAGATGCAGGGCACTGAAGTCAAATACAGAGAAAACAGGGCTTATACCATGGGGAAGAACATACAAGAGAAACAAAAAAATCACATAGCACATTTTAGAGATGTTAAAAACAATAGCAAGAAAGAAAAAAACAAGTTGGATTCTTGATTGTTTTAAATCGTTGAGGTTACTAGATATTAGAATCCAGAAAAATCATAATTCTTTTACTTCTCAAATAGAAAGCTTAATTCAAAAATCTTAACTTTGAAAGGACTATGTTGAGTTAGTTAATTATTTTAGCATTAGTATAATATTAATTTAATTAACATAACCAGATATTTATATTCAATAATCTAGCCTTTCAACTAATTTTCATTAAAGTACTTATGTTCCTGATTGTGAGATATTATTTTTAATTGTTATCATCATTCTAGAAAATCCTTTAAAAGAGCTCAACAATTTGAAAGCTCTTAGTGGTGTTTATATAATGGAATGGAGGTTGAACATTTCTTCATGTGTCTATGCATGTCCCTCCCCCACGGTATAACCACTGCTTTCATTGTATTTGATGTTGGTATAATTTGTGGAGGGGAAGGGCAAAAACAAACTGTTTAAATGGGGATACAGGTGGGCCCATTGCAACAATGAGATGTACAAATCGTAATATTGAAAAACGAACTTTACAACTTTGGGGGGTCGTGGGAGGGAGGAGATGGGAGGATGGGAAGGGGAAACAAAGGAGGAGGCAACAATGCTTGATAAGAAATGTACTCATTACCTTGCCCTAACCCCTCTGTATGGTATTTCCACAATAAAAAAATTTTAAAAATGGAATGGATTCTAGTTAATAGTGACTATAATTGCTTGGAAAATATCCGAATTAAATTCAAGATACTACTGCATTAAATTTTCAAGTACCATTACTTTTTCTTTCTTTTATTTTTTTTGTCGGTTGTGGGGCTTGAACTCTGGGCCTGAGTGCTGTCCCTCAGCTCTTCAGCTCAAGGATAAAGCTCTACCACATGAGCTACAGCACTACTTCCTAACATTACTTTTGAAGAGAGTTATGTAGCAGTCAAGATCTATTTACAAAATTAAAGGTAGTTTATTTTATTTTATTTTATTTTGTCAGTCGTGGGGCCACAGCACCATTTCCAGTTTTCTAGTGGTTTATTGGATATAAGACTCTCATGGAGTTTCCTACTTGGGCTGGCTTTGAACCGTGTTCCTCAGATCTCAGCATCCTGTGTAGCTAGGATTACAGGCGTGAGCCACTGGCGCCCAGCCTAAAGGTAGTTTATTTTAATGTAAACCAACGAAACTAAATTATAACTCTGATTTTTTAAAAAAGAATCTCCCTATTTTTTCATAAAGTAAAACTGTAGACATTTATAGGTACAAATACTTCTTAATAAAATAACTTTGTGTTAAAATGAACTTTCGAATTCCACACTCCATAGTATTTGTTCTCTTTGATTTAAAAAAATATATTTTTTGAGGCTCTGTCTTATTTTTGTTTAGTTTCTCAATTGAAAATTTTCATCAAGGACAAATGGGATTGCATGAAAATTCAGAGCTTCTTCATGGCAAAGGACATAGCTAGCAAGATCAATAGAAAGCCCACAGATTGGGAGAAGATCTTCACTAGCCATACAACAGAGAAGAGTCTCATATTTAAAATATACCTGGAACTCAAAACATTAAATCCCCCAATAATCCTCAAGGAAACAACTGCCCAATAAATAAGTGAGCTAAAGACTTACAGAAAAACTTCTCTGAAGAGGAAAGAAGGATGGCCAATAGACACATGAAGACATGCTCAACCTCCTTAGCCATAAAAGAAATGCAAATCAAAACAACACTGAGATACCACTTCACCCCAGTTAGAATGGCTATAATCAACAACTCTAATAACAGATGCTGGAGGAGATGTGGCTAGAGCAAACCCTACTGCATTGTTGGTGGGAGTATAAACTTGTTCAACCACTTTGGAAAGTAGTATGGAGGTTCCTCAAAAGACTCCACATAGAGCTCCCCTATGAACCAGCAATCCCACTTCTGAGCATTTACCCAAATGATCACAAACAAGACCATAGTAAAGCTACTAGCACAACTATGTTTATTGCAGCATTATTTACTATAGCTAAGATATGAAACCAACCCAGATGCCCCTCAGTAGATGAATGGATCAAGAAAATGTGGTATATATACACAATCGAATTCTGTGCCTCCATCAGAAAGAATGGCATTGCTCCATTTGTTAGGAAATGGAAAGACTTGGAAAAAAATTATATTAAGTGAAGTAAGCCAGGCCCAAAAAAACATAGGTCCCATGGTTTCCTTTATTTGCAATAACTAGTATATGTAGGAGACAAGCAGAAATGGTCAGATAAGTTGATGTTAAATGAAATGAACCCCAAGATAAGGACTCAAATGGTTTTTCTTTCTTGCTATTGTTTCTAATATATTTATAAGATGATTTCTTTGTTGTTTTGTATGTCCCTCCCCCACGGTATTTGATGTTGTTATAATTTGTGGAGGGGAAGGGAAAAAACAGTTTAAGTAGGGATAAAGGTGGACCCATTGCAACAATGAAATGTACAAGACATTATGTGGAAAAAGGAACTTTACAACTTTGCGGCGTGGGGGGAGGGGCTGGGATGGAGGGGTCAGGCAGGGATGGTAAGGGGAAACAAAGGAGGAGGCAGCAATGCTTGATAAGAAATGTACGCATTACCTTGCTCATGTAATTGTAATCCCTCTGTACAGTATTTTCACAATTAAAAAAAACTTAATAACAAAAAATTCATCAAACTACTAAAGTTGTTATAAAACATAAATCTGCTTTATCACTAATGTATTTTCCAACAGAAGCACGCAGAAATCACCCTATTGATTCTTTATTTAACAAGCTATTTTTATTGGTAAGTCAGTGAATCCTCAAATTAGAAAGGAGGTATATTCCATCATACCAACTTTGCTTATAAATCATATTCAAGGACTTACATCATATTTTTTCCAGTGAAATGTTTTAGCTGGTAGAAAGAGAGTCAACTTTTTATAGGAGAGTGTACATTTTGGCTCATACCTTTAATTGGAAAGTTGTCATTACAAATCGCATCTCCAATTATTTTACCCAAATGATTACCAAAAATGTTCTAAGATTTTCAGGAATGGGTTTTCCTCCAAGAAATTGGGTCACTTCAGAAAAATGGAAAATATTATGAATATAGGTATGTGAAATGATCTTGCAGAATCAAAATCTTACACTGTATCTACGATGTCCAGTTCAGCAGGGCAGATTTCTGAATGAGTGTTTTATTACCTTTAGTCACTGTTATGGTCATGAGGGATTAACCACAAAATGCAAGGCAGAAGCATGGTTTATAGACTGTGGCAATCATTGTAAATCTATGTAACAGGTTTACATGTATAAGATGAATTTTTCCTTAATCTAGGACCCCAAGTAGTGCCTTTGGACTATGAAGAGGCATTGAGGATTGAGGTCATAAAATCAACACAGAAAAAGTGCCCCAAAGCTTTCAGAAGTCTGAGGTTGTAGATGCTTTAACAACTTATTGTAGTATAGATGGAAAATACACTTTTATCTCATGTGTGAACATCAGTCTATGAATGTTAGTTGTGGCTGTTCAGAGCTTTATGTTGAGATTGTTTCCAGGCTCAATGGAAAGACTTTGGTGGCAATAAATGCCATTAACCTGAGAGTAAGAAGTGGCTGTAAATGTGCAGAATGATCACCATTCCTGAATTGAGAGTTGCTGTGATATTCTAGGATTAATCCCATCAATTTAGTTTTGTCTTGCCTGACCAATTCCTCACTGATGTTTAACCAGTTTCCTTCATCTTCAGTGAACTATGACCAGGGTAAATTTTTTTTTCATGAGAAATAGGGAGATTCCTGAGGGAATCTGACACTCTTGGGGCTTTTGAAACCCACATAGCTGCCTTTCTGCATGTTATTCACATTATCTCCTGAAAGTTGGACAGGAACTGTGGTCATATTCTTTTTGTCTAGGGCTCCTTAAATTGTGAGACTGACTTCTGGCACCATGATGTCATACCCATCCATGAGCCCAATGAATAGTCTTTGCTTTTAACTGTTGGTAACTTTTAACTCCCCAGACTAATGAGATAGTCTCATTAGTCTATTTTCTTGTGTAGGTTCCAGAATTATGTTTTTCTAGTATCAAATGATTTCTTAGATCAGAATCAAGAGCTCTTGATGAGAAAATTCATGACTAGCTTTCTGTATGATTTGTCCTGTGTTATTGATTCTTAGAGTATCTCTTAGGTCCTAACCACAGCCACAAACTCAGAGCTCTACCAAACATCTTATCATTTTTAGTCAGCATTTCAAAGTCTTTTTTGTTTGTTCAGTGCATAGGCACATACATATATACACATATATATGATTATATATATGTATATCAGTGTTAGCTCTCATAACTACAAATCTTTATCCTTGAGTCATTGTTCCTTGAAACCTCTAATTCATCAGTTCATTTAAACTGTGAATTTCATAACTGATGATGAACCTTAGTTTTAACTCCCCATATTTTCTCTCCATAACACAATTTCCCAAAGTTGATATAAAAAATGATGTGACCTAGAGTGAATGTATATGGTCAGCTGAATGTGGATAATCCCACATGATCAATACAATAGCATCTACAAAGGAAATTAGGTTTTTCATATGCCACACTGCGGTCATATGGACCAGAGGAACAAGGCTGCAACTTTTGGCAATGCCCTTACTGCAAGCTGAGAATAATATATTTGAATTTGGACCCTGTGTTTTAAGTATATAATCAACTAGAAAAACAGAGGATGAGTGAGATTAAGATTGTATGCTAGGATTCAAAATGAGTTGGTAATTTGTCAAAATGCTGAAAACGTTTTATGTCCACACTTATGAGTCCAACACATAAAAAGAACTTTAGAGATCATGTAGTCAAATCTCCTAATTTTACAGACGAAGAAATGAAAGTTTGGAGGGGTTAAGTGGTTTGTCCAAGGTCACATAGTTGGCTGATGGTCAAGCTAGGACTTTCTAGAACCTAGCTCATCTTACATGCATTCCTTTTAAAGCATTGCTCTGTCTTGCCACAGTTGCATTGTTTTCAAATTATGAGTGACTCATCTCACTTCAAAGGGGAGAAAATTAATTTTCTTCTGATTGAAATGAGGCAGTCAAAGCGTTTCACAGAAGAAAATAGAAAAATGAGATAGGTGGCTTATTTCTTTTCTTTGTTCTTTCATTTTTTGTCTCTGGATTATGAAACAAAGGAAGCTATGAGAACAGAAACAAGAGGTAATCCAATGGCTGCCACGAATTAGAAACCATGTACATCAGATAAAGCAAACAAACATCTTCTCATTGGTAGAGTTACATTGTCTCTTTCAGTGAAGAAATGGACCAAGGCTGCAGCTGTCAGGATTTGTGCTTCTTCTCTGCAGCTGTCTTGAAAACTCTCTGCTTTGAGCACAAAAGATATTAATGTTAACTTTTTAGGGAGTGAACCATTTCTCATTAAATGCACCACCCTTGGAAATGAGAAAGGAAAGCAACTTGGAAAAGACTGAAGTTTAGTTGAAGGGTACTAGTTTAATGAAGAGAAAATGAGAGTCTTGGTGCAGAAATGATATCAAGTGGAAGATTAACCGGAACTCTTTAAAACACTGTCTCAAAGAAAAACATAGATGGAGGCTGGGAAGGTGGCTTAGTGGTAAAGCACTTGTCTCGCATGCATGAAACCCTGGATTTGATTCCTCAGCACCACAGAAGCAGAAAAAGCCCCAAGTGGCTCAAGTGCTAGAGCGCTAACCTTGAGTTGAAGAGCTGAGGGGTTGAAGGGTACTAGTTTAATGAAGAGAAAATGAGAGTCTTGGTGCAGAAATGATATCAAGTTGAAGATTAGCCGGAACTCTTTAAAACACTGTCTCAAAGAAAAACATAGATGGAGGCTGGGAAGGTGGCTTAGTGGTAAAGCACTTGTCTCGCATGCATGAAACCCTGGATTCGATTCCTCAGCACCACAGAAGCAGAAAAAGCCCCAAGTGGCTCAAGTGCTAGAGTGCTAACCTTGAGTTGAAGAGCTGAGGGGCAGCACCCATGTCCAGAGTTCAGGCCCACAACTGACAAAAAAAAAAAAAAAAAAAAAAGAGGACGCTTTCTCTGATTTATTGTAATAATTTGACCTATGATCCTTTCATTAGGATCACATTCAGTCTATCAAAGTGTCACTAAATTAAATCTGCCTGTCTCATTTGTTTATTTTGTTATTATTGTTTTTAATTCATTCAGCATTTCTAAGTGCTTACTAGGCGTTATTCTAGATGATAATGATAACACTTGAGAGCTGGAAGGGTAGCTCAAGTGGTAAAGCATTGGCCAAGCAAGCAAGAAAACTAAGTCAAACTACAAGACTCTGAGTTCAAATTCAGGTACCATACATAATAAATGGATCATACCAGGTATACTACTGGTGGGCAGGACTGTTTCATGCCTGTAGGCATAGCAACTCAAGAGTATGAGATTTAGAGGATAACAGTCCATAGTTTATCTGGGCCTAAAAGTCCACAGGACTCCATCTCCAAAATAACCAACAGAAAAGCAAGGGTGGATGCATGGTTCATGTGTAGACCACCAACTGTGAGTAAGCAAGAAGACCTGTGTCCAAACCCCAGTATCATCAACACATAAACTTAAGGTAAACAAGAGGCAAGAGTTTTATATACTGTAGACGGAGAAAAGTCATGGAACTTATAAATCTCATTTTTTCCCAAACATATTCCTGAACTCTGCACTTACGGTAAAGGACAGTGTGATCTGGAGTAGGAAAAAAAGCAGATTTCAAAGTCAGGCAGGTCTAATTTAAAACATTTATTAACTGTGAACCTTGAGCATACTACTTAACTGGTTTGCTTCTACTGCATTGTATTTTAAAATGAGGATTCTTTCTGCTTCATGTTTGTGGGAGTTAGTAATGCATGTGAAATCACCAAGCAAAGAACTAGCAGATAATCAATGTGTGTCCATTTTGCTTGCCTTTTACTTCTTTACCTTTTTCCATGTGCACCCTGACAAGCCCTTCCTTCTTTCTTTCCTTCTTAAGATTCACAGTGTTTACAGAAATTGTGAGTGTTTTGTGTGGCTTGACATCCCTGTTCATTATGTGGATGAAATTTAGAAAGCAGTTTTCTGCAAGTTCTGGCCTCATCCTAGTAAATGCACCACATCATGTCAATGTTCACAATTGGGTGGAGCTGCTTGCCACTGGTGGATGACATAATTTAATTGACCCTGTCATAGACAGGAAACATTTTTGCAATTTTCAAGGAGAACTTTACCTGCTAAAAATTGTTCCAGATCTGTAGGATTGAATTCATCTTTCTACTCCCCATCTCCTTAAACCTATCAAACTGTCGGCAACCTGCATTCTGGAAAAATATAGTTTCACTTAATTTTGTTTCTTGTTTTACCATATGTAATTTCATAGGCACTATTAAGATATTTGAAGAATTTTATGAGTTTAAATGAAAAGAACATTACAAGTATACTGTGCTTAAGTAAAAATGCCTTGAAAAACTTAAGATTAAAAGCGCACAGAGAGCAAGTTCCCATAATATACTAAACTAGAATGAGTGTCAGACTCAGTGGCTCTTAGATAGGTTGACTATGGAGTTCATGAAAGATGATTTTTCTTTTCAGTCACCTAAATTTTTTGCTTCCTAGATGCAGAGATTCTTGGTGTAGGAAGGAACTATAATTATCTAGTTTGCAGTCTCCTGTCTGATGTCTTAAGTCCCCTCTATAGTGATATGACCTGCTGATTGTGGAGCCAAGGTTTCACTAGCTTCAATAATCGGACACACATTCTTTCTGACATCTAATTAATATGTCATTTTATAACCTTTGACTTACATTTATGATAATAATCATACAGAATACATCTGAACATATTGTTACCTAAAATCATTTAACACTTTGGAACCAACTAAAAGTTTCCCTAAGTTCTCTCATACACAGAAATGTTCTTTATTCTCAGCTCAACATTTCAATTTCAGTCCATCTTAGCATAAGATATTATATCATGATTCTTTTACATCTCTGTCATGTCTCTGAATATATCTCTTCTTCTCTTTTTCCTCCTCCACCTCCTCCTCTTCCCTTCCCTCCACCTCCTCCTCCTCCTCCTCAGCAGTACTGTTTATTGAATTTAGGGCCTCTCACATGCTAAGTATGTACTCTACACCTTGAGCTATCAGTCTGCTTTATTTTATTTTATTTTTATTTGTATTTTTTATTGTGAAAATACTGTTCAGAGGGGTTACAATAACATGGGCAAGATAATGAGTACATTTCTTATAAAGCATTGTAGCCTCCTCCTTTGTTTCCCCTTCCCATCCATTCCCATCCTCCCCCAGGCCCCCTACCCAAACCTCCCCCCTCCCCGCACCAAAGTTGTAAAGTTCATTTTTCGACATAATGACTTGTACATCTATCTCATTGTTGCAATGGGTCCATGTGTATCCCTATTTAAACAATTTGTTTTTTCCCCTTCCCCTCCACAAATTATACCGACATGAAATACAGAGAAACAGGGGTTATACTGCGGGGGAGGGACATACAAAGCAACAAAGAAATAATCTTTTTTTTTTTTTTTTTTTTTGTCGGTCGTGGGGCTTGAACTCTGGGCCTGGGCGCTGTCCCTCAGCTCTTCAGCTCAAGGCGAGCGCTCTACCACTTGAGCCACAGAGCCACTTCCGGTTTTCTGGTGGTTTATTGGAGATAGGAGTCTCATGGTCTTTCTTGCCCAGGCTGGCTTTGAACCACTATCCTCAGATCTCAGCCTCCTGAGTAGCTAGGATTACAGGCGTGAGCCACCAGCGCCCGGCTACAAAGAAATAATCTTATAAATGTGTTAGAAACAATCGCATGAGAGAAAAAAAAAACCACTTGAATACATATGTTAAGGTTCATTTCCCTAACATCACCTTATCTGAACTTTTCTGCTTGACTTTTATTAGTTTATTATTGAGATGTAGTCTCGTGCTTTTACACAGACTGGCTGCACATTGCAATCCTATCTCCAACTTCTGAGTAGCTGAGATTGCATATATGTGTTACGAAGTCTGTCCATGTATTTATTAAAGATCATCACCTAGAATGCTGTGTGGACTCATAGTATGCTACACTATGTGCAGACTAGTCTGTAGCATCCTCTTCTTTCATTTGTTCATGCAACCTACAAGTAGCATTAACTGCTCTTTGTGGTCACATCACAATGTTACATCATAAAACTTACCATTGACTAAAAACATATTTTTGGTGAAGTGTGGGTGGGCACAATACTGGGGATTAATCTCTAGGCCTCACACTTGCTAGGTAAGCACTCCATCACTTGAGCCACATCCCCAGTCCTTTTAATTTTGCTTTCAGGTAATATCTCAATGCTGTTTTCTGGACTAATCTTGGAACACAGTCCTTGGAATACCTGGGATTGCAGCTGCATACTACCATGTCCAATTTGTTGTGGTTATACTGTCAGTGAACTATTATTTATTGAACATTTATTACTTTCAGAGCTCCAGATCTGGCAATTTAAAAGGGATACTTGCAGTTTTGTCTTGTTCTGAAGTACTACTGGATTTTGTCTATTAGAAGTCAAAATTTTAGATGGCCTAGACTTTTGGCTCACAGAAAGTTTAGAAAAGGATCTGTGGTTTTCTTTGAGTGCCCTCTTAAAGGATTTTGAATGCTGTGTGTAATTCTCATATGTTATGTTAAAATTTAAAATATCTCTCATCGTTTTAGTTTAAAAAATGTTAACGCAAATACATTATATGAAGTGTTTCATTGTGCTTTTTACAATGTACTTTGATCCAGATGTTTGTTTTCTTTTTTCTTTTTTGGGTCCGGTTGTGGGGCCTGAACTCTGGGCCTGGGCACTGTCCCTCAGCTCTTCAGCTCAAGGCTAGCGCTCTGCCACTTGAGCCACAGCGCCACTTCCGGCTTTTTTCTTTTTGCTTATGTGGTGCTGAGGAATTGAACCCAGGGCCTCAGGCATGCAAAGCAAGCGCTCTACCACTGAACCACCTTCCCAGCCCCCAGATGTTTGTTTTCAAGATAAAGTATTATTAACTTTTCTCCATGCTGTTTTATAATTATGAAACTTCATCTATACTTCTTGAGTATCTGGTATTACAGGCATCAGTCATCAAATTAAGCCTTTATAACTGTCATATATTTTGCAATTCCCTCAAGTGCTGGGAGTATAGGTGTACATTGACACACCTGGATAAAGCTCTAATTAAAGTTCTGCTACACCCAACACTTCTTGCTATTTCTAAAATTCTAGTTAAAATTTCCAGGATATTATCCTTCTCACCATCTGTCATCTTGGAATATAATATGTCAATCTTTACTTGTTTAAATAATTGACAAAAATGAGGAATATGAAATAACCTGGATTATTTTCTGGTGGAAATAGTCTAAGAGAACATCTCTTAATCTTGGATTTATGACCTAATAGAAGCTTCATGAATTGTGTGCATGTAAATATATTTATGGGAAAAATCTATTGTTTTCATTATCTTTTTCTGGAAGTGCTAGAGATCAAGCCTAGGGTTTTGCATATGGTAGACAAACTACCACTAAACTACACCACCAACCTAGTTTCATCCTATTCTCCAAGATATATGTGACCAATGGAGATCAAAATATGATAACTATGGTCATTCTATCACTTTTAAATGGGTATATACACTACAGGTGACATATATTTTCTTTTTAAGTCCATTGGACAAGCAGGTGATGTAGTTAATTTACTTACATGTTAAGTACTTACAACTGTCTTAATTCATTCAGCAAATCATATGCAGCTGCTGCTATTTGTCAGGAACTACTGACATTACAGAGATTACAACAGTGAGAAAGCCAATGCCTTGACTTACATAGAGCACACAAGTATAATGATTTTAGATACCACTGGATGTTGATAAAATAAGGAAAAGAGAAAGTGCCTGGCGTTGGAGAAGGGCATTGGCAGCAGACAGATCCAAGAAGTCCTCTGTTAAAGGACATCATTTTGGCTGGAAGCCAGGAAGACAAATATCCAGGCAAATTTAGCCTTCAGGAAAGTTCAAGGAACTGAAAGATCAATGTGTCTACAGTACAGTAAACAATGGGAACAATGAAAAGCAAAGGATTCATGACTGGTAAGGTCATGGTAACAGCAGAAGAGAAGGGAAACTTTATTCCAAGTGCAATCAGAGTAGTAGAAAGCAGCAGTTTACCTACTTTGATTTATATTCAAGAAGTCTGTTTGGAATGTACAGAGAATGAATTGTAAAGACATATGGGTATAATGGAGACACTTTGCTTGTATTTAATTATTTAATCTACCTTCTTTTTCTTCTTAAAGAAACAAAAAAACAAAGAGTGTCTCTCTAGTCATCCTCTTTGATTGTATTCGTCTTCCATGATTCCTCAAAGATCATTGATATCATTAATTTAATGCATTGTAATCTTAATTTTAATACCTATATCTCAGGAAATAAAAAATCAATTAACAGAATAGTAGGTATTTTTGGTTGTTTTATTTATTTTGTAATAATTTTTTCAACCATCTTGGGCTTCCATTACTTCTTACCAAAGGTAGTTTTTTTTAATCCTTGTTGGTCTGAAAATTATTCTCTTTGTCAGGGAAGACAGAAACAAAGAATCTAAAGGAGTCTACTTTCCTCCCATCATCCATCACCCTGGACAGTTATTCTGGCTTATTGAGATATTCACTTCCATTTATTTTCTGCTACATCAGTATAATTTACAATGCTTAGTTAGAATTCTCTTTTGAGCTTTCCTTTATTCATATCTTAAATTCCCATCTACTTAAGTAACTCTGTCACTTGGGTAAAAAGTATTTAACTTCTCTGATTATTCAACTGTAAAATAGGGATAAAATATTTATTAGAGTTGTTAGGAAGAGTTAATAAGTTAAAATGTTTTATATAAAATGTTTTGAACTGTGCCTGGCACATAGAAAGCATTCAATACACATTAACTGATGTTATCATTGCCATTATTACTATTACTATTGTTGTTGTTATACATTGGGTATGAGCTTCAAATTCTGTATCTCCTTATACCTCTTTAGCATCACAGCCTTGCAGTATCTGCTCTTGAATTCTGACTTTAGGGCTTTGAAAGTGCTTTCTGTTCATTCAGGTCTTCAGGTTTAATTCCTGTTTCAACATTGAAATAAAAGATAATATAGACGTTTGAATCTTAACTCTGGCATCTTCCTCTTTAGTAGTACAGGAATAATAACATCTTTCATTGTTGGAAAGATTGACTGGGATAATATAAATAAAACTAGTTATGAGCCTGGAATATATTAAAAACTCATTAAATTCAAGTCTGCTTCCATGCAGCCCCAAACTTGGTGTGTCATCTGTAGATGAAAAGACTCTTCTTGGGAGTAATGTTCACAAAATGATTTTTTCCTAGTCAGGCTATTGGCCAGTAGGGCTGTTTCTATCAAGTCAACAACTCGATATACATTCTGTGGCACTGGTTGACATTTTGTTGTGCTTAGATGGTCATTGGTTACACTGAATTCAATGACATTTAGAGGTTTTCTTTGTGGTGCTATCTTGAGCTCATTGGTATCATCATTTAATAATGTACATCCCAATCAATTTGGTTTAAAAGAAATAAATATCTCATGTCAACTTTCCCACTTACATAATTCAATATTAATAAACATAATTCCCTTAACATTAATTTGTCTGACATCGGTCTCAGTTTCCTCATTGGCAAATGAGGATGGTTATGGTACCAAACTCACATGGGTACTATTGAAATTAAATAAGATAATTTATATAAAGTTAAGCATAGTGCCTGTAACATAGTAAATACTCCATGGTACCTACCAACATACATAAGAATACATAATTTTGGAGTTTGGAACTGCACAGATATGGACATGCATTCAAATCCCAATGTTGCACATTCTAGGTTAAATCAATAATCTATGTCTCTCTGATTGCCAGTGAAAAATATATTGCTTTTAGTCTTTCCGCAAACTCATCAATTATGGTGATAATTATCTCTCCTTGCAGGATAAATTTTTTCACCAAATTCCTGGAAATAGAAATTTTTATTGCCCCCTTTGAATACATGATGAAAACAAAGTCCAACATCACCTGGTTATACCATCAGAATTACAATTTCCCTGATACACAGAATTGAATCTCTATCTCAAAGAATCCTAACTCTCTACATAATACGTCTCTGTGCATGTAAACTATATTGTGCTGATAGGATGTTCCTCTCAGTTGTAGCTGATCCCTGCTAATTCTCACACTACTCCTTGGATCCACAGTTGCTAGCTCAAAAGGCCTTTTCTGAAAGAATCACTCATTCTGGGCTTTGGTATTATTGTCTTTCTTTTTTGAGCTTCAATATTGCTTCTTAGAACTTCCTGCCTCCGTGTCTCACAGGGAAGCTACCAACAGTTATTTATTCTACCAGCTGTCAGGCCAACTTGGAAGCCACGTTTGATATGCATGTACCTTGTCCTGGAATTTATTTCCCACTGTATCCTTGAATCCAGACTACTATGATCCTATCTCTCATTGAGCCTAAACTCATAAGTAATGAGTGAAGAAAAGTTTCTGTTACTTTGGACAAACCTACTCTGGTTAAAGATCTTTCTTGAAACTTAAATTTTACTATACATTCTCTACTTATCAGCTCTATTATGCTACTTATCAAAGTATAATGAGGAATTATAATTATTTCCCAATATAGAAAAATATCCCCAAACTAATTATAATTTTGAAATACAAATTTCTGTTCACAATTTATTAGTAAAAAGTAGATATGAGCCAGAAATGTTAGTGCATACCTGTAATCCCAGAGCTGAGGAGGCTGAGGCAGGAGGATCAACAGTTCAGTGCATCTATATGCTATTCTGGGTTATATAGTAAAACCTTGTACAAAGGAGTGGGGTAGAGAAGTTAAATATAGAGCCACTTTCCTTTTAGAATTGTACTTTTCTGGGATGGAATATTAAAAATTAAAAAAATTAATTTGTCCAATTACCCTGAGTTCAGTCCTTAGGACCTGCCTTGCACCCCACAATTCCAACTCTCTAAACCCATAAAATTTATGGCTATGGTAATGATTAATTAATAATATGCTTTTTATTCTTTTTTGTTGTTGGTCATGGGGCTTGAATTCTGGGCCTGAGCTCAGTCCCGCAGCTCTTCAGCTCAAGGCTAGCACTCTAACACTTGAGTCACAGCATCATTTTCGCTTTTTTATTCTTATAAACGTTTTACCGTTTTTCTCCTGTAATTATATTCCTTGTGATGAAAACAAGCTTATCTAATGTAAAATATAGTGTCACGTGTTGACATTTGAGGAAATTGCACTTTAGGTATGAGTGTTCCAAAATAGAAGACAGTGCCAGGTTTGAGCCAAAATATAAGGAAGATTGATACTGAGGATAGAGCAAAGCCACCTTTCAGCCTTGGATGATGGAATTGAAATAGCTTCCAATTTTAAGATTTTCTGTTATAGCAAGTAATAGCATAGAACTTATGCAGTTGATGGAAGGCAAAAGTAAACTTTAATGTCTGATCTATTAAATTGAACGAGATTTTCTAGCTTTAAGTATAAAAAGATTAGAATAGTTTCTTGAT
Source organism: Dipodomys merriami (assembly GCF_024711535.1). NCBI lineage: Eukaryota > Metazoa > Chordata > Mammalia > Rodentia > Heteromyidae > Dipodomys > Dipodomys merriami. The sequence continues at coordinate 33,638,440 of NW_027204492.1, read as the reverse complement.
GATTTTATTTATGGTTTGAAGTTTAGTTTGTACTGAAAAGACCTTCAATTCAAAGAATGTTATTTTATTAAGCTCAAAATCTCAACAGGAACAAATTCACTTAGCTTTGTGAAATTCTACTCTTGAGGGAGTTGGGATTTATTGTGAACTGTAGGGCAATTAAGGTGTAAAAGTTAGTGATCAAATAGCTTACTAGTAATGAAGTGTCTTTAATGTGCCTAGAATTGTGTTTTGGGTCATGCTAAATACAAGTGTAATTTATTTGGAAAGACAAGATTTGAGGGAGTTGTCATTGCTTATTTTCTGTTGTATATCCTGTTATATGTGTTGTCAGAGTTTCTGCACTAAGTTGAAACTGAAGTAGATGAGTCACAGCAAGTTTGAAAACAAGCTAAAAGTTTGTTTAATGTGAAATGATTTGAAGTGCAGTTCCATCATTGAGAAACTTCCAGGAAAATTAGGGACTGAAAAAATCAAGTCTAGGGCTCATTATTCTTAATGATACCCACTCTCTACCATTAGTTTTTGCTATGATAGTTTCAATCAGAGGGAAAAATGTTGTAGAAAAGATGATGGAAAGAGAGAGACATGCACTGCTTTTTTTTTCTGATGGATGAGAGGCTAATTTCTTTATTTTATTTTATTTTACTGAAATGATGATGTACAGAGGGGTTGCAGTAATGTAAGTAAGGAAAGGAGTACACACACTGCTTTCTTTTTAAGCACAGCCCTTCCTTCCTATCTATCCTGAGCCATATGCAAATTAAAGTTCCAGCTAAATTCGCAATGCTTTCTGGGCACTACCCTTTGAACTTTGGAGGATGCAACTCATTTAAAAGAGGTAACTATCCTCAATTCCTACTTACAATTCTTTTTTTTTCACATGATGAGCACTCAGTTTGTGTGTGTGTTTGTGTGTGTGAGTGTGTGTGTGTGTGAGTGTGTGTGTGTGTGTGTGTGTGTGTGTGTGTGTGTGTGTGTGTGTGTGTGTGTATGCCAGTCTTGGGGCTTGAACTTATGGCTTGAGCACTGTTCTTGAGATTTGGTGCTCAAATCTAATACTCTACTACTTGAGCAACAGCTCCACTTAGCTTTTTGGTGGTTAATAGGAGATAAGTTTCATGCAACAAAGCTGGGTTCTGGTGGCTTATGCTTGTAATCCTAGCTACTCATGAGATCTGAGGATCTCCATTTGAAGCCAGCCCGGGCAGGAAGTTTACAAGACTTTTATCTCCAATTAACCACCAGAAAACCAGAAGTGGTACTGTGGCTCCAAATGGTAGCATACTAACCTTGAGCAAAAAAGCTCAGGGACAGTGCCCAGTCCCTGAGTTCAAGCCCCATGACCAACCAAAAAAAGTGGGGGGTGAGTTTCATGGTCTTTTCTGCTGGAGCTGACTTTGAACCACAGTCCTCAGATAGTAGCCACCTGGTTAGCTAGTATTACACACATAAGACACTGGCTCCCAACCTCAAATACTTTTTTGATAGGTGATGAATGACCATATTGTGGATATAGTAGTGAAAGAATCAGTTAGTAGATAAACTTCCCAGACAGCTCCATTTACACATTCCTACCCATAAGAAAGAGCTCTAACGGGCTGGGAAGGTGTCTCAGTGGTAGAGCGCTTGCCTTGCATGCATGAGGCCCTGGGTTCAATTCCTCAGCACCACGTAAGCAAAAAAGAAAAAAAAGAAAGAGCTCTAAGTAGTAGCAAACTTAAAATAGGAAGTGAAAATAAAGCAGAGTTTGGGTAAATTTGAAAAAAAAGAGCTCTATTGTATTTATTGTGGTTTTTGAAGTTGGATATAGTTCATTGTCAAGATTGCAAAAAGTTCTGAATATACAAAGAAGAAAGTGCCAATAACCCAAAATGCAAATATTTATGAAGAATACTGTCTACTCTTCTGTAGATTGAGGATAATAATCATGCTTATATCATATGGTTGGGATGAGGGGTGAATTAAGCTAGTGATGGATATAGAGAAGCAATAAATACATGCTAGTTATAATTTTGCTCATCACTATCATCATCACCACCAGCACCATAATCATCACTATCATCATCATCATCAGCAGCAGCAGCAGCAGCATCACAACAACCATCATCATTAACAACTAATGGAAGCTGTAATGAAATAAGATTTAGAATCAGAGTGCTATAGCAGCAGAAAAAGTGAAGTGTTTATTCTTTTTAGATAGGACAAGGGAAAGAATAACAATAGAAATACAATGCTATCTTAAGGGCAGATCAGGGAGAGAATTTTAGGAGGATTGCACTTTAAGAAAATAGATCATTTTCTTCCAGCAAGAATGTAGGAGTAGTAGAGAGAATTGGGGTTTGGATGAGATGAGAATGTCCAATCACTAAGGTACCATTCGGCAATAAATTCTGTGAATCTTTGCTTTGTTGCTGTGGGAAATGAAACAGAAAAGTACATTTCCAATTTTGCTGGCTTTTTCAACCTCCAAGAACACTGAAGATAAATTGAGTTGGATGTAAATTTAAACTTCTAAGGAAAAGGAATGGTATGTGGGGGGTGGGCAATAGTACAGATAAAGAAGCGAGTGTCTGAGTTAGGACTTTCACCACAATGGCTTTTTGCAGCAGCAATTAGAACAAAACAAAACAGGCTTTTTCATATAAATAGGAGCTCACTGATGATGGGGCTTCTAAAGAAACAGAAGCTACTGGTAAAAATTGAAATTCAGCAAGCACTTCAAGGATAAGGACTTGCCAATATAACCACACTGGTAGGCCATTACTGGGCTTCTGAGAAGAACATATTGTCAGGCAAAAGTATTAGGCATTGATAGTTTTCAAGTGTCAGTAGTGAGGGGAAAAAAGACGATTCCTGACATTCCTATTTGTTCTATTGAAGAGTAACAAACAAATGAAAAAGAAGATACCAATTGAAAAAATATGACAAGTTAATAAACTGGATCTTCTGTTGCATGTTTGAAGATAGAGCTGGATAAACACAAAGCTATGAAAGAGCTTTTGTTAATACCAGTTTTGTGACCAAGAAATAAATATATCCTGTATGGATACTTGCCAAGTATCCCAGGATCCCATCTCAATTGCTTGGGATGTTAGCTAGCTTTTTCTAACTGTAAACAAATATCCAACATAGTCATCTTAAAATGAGAAACTCTTTCCTACTTTTAGGGGCAAAGGGACTTAATATCTTTGATTGAATAGCTGAGTCTCACCAATGTGTTGGGGTAAACAGAGCTAGTGTAGACCAATTAGTGAAAATGGAAAGCAAAGGTGTGGTGAGAGAGGAAAGAAATAGATTTGTACTTCCGTAAGCTATTAGGCCATTGAACTTCATTGCCTTACTTACCCCCTGCATTTCATGTGTGAATAATTAAAGAGAAAAATTTAAAGAATGAAAACATTCTCTCAATACGTACCTGGCACATTATAAGCATTTAGAATATACTTATTGAATCATAAACCAATTGTTACTAGTATTACTGAATCATGGCTAAATGGTCACATAAACTCTAAAAAGACAATTAGATGAAAATGTGAGGTAGGAAGGCTGTTTGTAACTTTGCTTGTTCTTTTTATTTTATTTTTTCCCCTTGGTTGTGGGGCTTGAACTCTGGGCCTGGGCGCTACTCCTCAGATCTTCAGCTCAAGGCTAGTGCTCTACCACTTGAGCCACAGGGACACTTCCAGTTTTCTGGTAGTTTTATTGGAGATTAGAGTCTCACGGACTTTCCTGCCCAGGCTGGCTTTGAACCCTGATCCTCAGATATCAATCTCCTAGGATTACAGGCATGAGCCACCAGCACCTGGCTTGCTTGTTCACTTTGATCAAGACATTTTGCATCCTTGGGCTTTTTTTCCTATTATAAAATAAAAAGCAGTTGTATGAGCTTGATTATAACTGATTTTATTTCTTGTGTCTGATGTTAAAATTTAAGCCTCCAATGATTTTTGCTTTAATTAAGCATCTAGAAGTCCTTGTGCAAAAGGTAAACTAAATTTTTCTCCTTAAGAATTACTTAAGTGAAAAAATTCTAAAGTTCATTTTTAACAAGCAGGCATTGAAAAATAAAGTCTAATTAGGAAGGTAAGAAGGTAGAGGTGATTCCAGCCAGGAGCATGTGGCTCACGCCTGTAATCTTAACTGTTCAGAAGGCAGGGATCTGAGGATCATGGTTCAAAGCCAACTGGAGAAGGAAAGTCTGTGAAACTCTTATTTCCAATAAGCCACCAAAAAAACTGGAAGGAGCTCTGTGGCTCACCTGGTAGAACACTCACCTTGAACTGAAGAGCTAATGTACAGCACCCAGGCCCAGATTTCAAGCCCCATGACAGAGAAGAAGAAGAAGAAGAAGGAGGAGGAGGAGGAGGAGGAGGAGGAGGAGGAGGAGGAGGAGGAGGAGGAGGAGGAGGAGGAGGAGGAGGAGGAGGAGGAGGAGGAGGAGGAGGAGGAGGAGGAGGAGGAGGAGGAGGAGGAGGAGGAGGAGGAGGAGGAGGAGAAGGAGGAGGAGAAGGAGGAGGAGAAGGAGGAGGAGAAGGAGAAGAAGAAGAAGACAGTAGCAGCAGCATCAGCAACAGCAGCTAGTGGTGATTTTAAAAAGAACTCCCAAAATGAAGAACAATTTCTTTAAAAATGAAATTAGAAAGTCGTTTTAACAGTAATTAGCAGAAAAATTTACACCTCAAGTATCAAAGATAAATATCTGCCAATTACTTTTTTCTCTTCCATCAAAACTGCAAACGTTATGACTGGGGTCACTGAATACAAGGATTCTGTTTTACTTACAAATGGAGTTTAAAGTTAATGTACGCCTCACTATCAGTTTCTGAATTATGGTTCTTAATTGATACATGACAATTATCCTTTTATATTCATATTTTGTATACAATTATACAGAGTGTGTGGTCTTTTGTAGACTTCATGTTTCCAAATATGAGTTTCTGGCTTACAATTGTCAAGGCTTCAGTTAACTGACCTGTTAGTATTAATGAAGGTTCATTGAAGTTCCAAATTTGAGATTATTTACAGAAACTATCTTGTTATTATAGTTTCATCATGAAATATTTTTCAGTTATGACAACAAACTAATGCATTTAAAACAAAAATTTATTGTGAAAATACTGTACAGAGGGGTTACAATTACATGGGCAAGGTAATGAGTACATTTCTTATCAAGCATTGTTGCCTCCTCCTTTGTTTCCCCTTCCCATCCCTTCGCATTTCCCCCAACCCCTCTGCCAAAGTTGTAAAGTTCAAATTATATTAAGTGAGGTAAGCCAGGCCCAAAGAAACATAGGTCCCATGGTTTCCCTTCTTTGCAATAGCTAGTATATATCCGAGACAAGCAGAAACAGTCAGATAAGTTGATGTTAGGTGAAATGAACCCCAAGATAAGTATTCAAATGTTTTTTTCTTTCTTACAATTGTTTCTAACATATTTATAAGATGATATCTTTGTTGGTTTGTATGTCCCTCCCCAATGGTATAACCCCTGCTTTCACTGTATTTGAAGTTGGTATAATTTGTGGAGGGGAAGGGAAAAAATAAATTGTTTAAATACGGATACAAATGGACCCATTGCAGCAATGAGATGTACAAGCCGTTATGTTGAATACAAAATTTTAAAGTAATACTATGTTCCAGGAGTAGTGATGGACTTAGAATTAGAAAAATTACATAAGAAAATTCTTTCTTTTAAAGAGTTTATAGTCTAATACAAAAGAAGGTCATAGAAAAGGAATCAATTGCTCAAGAAATACCATTGTAGTCTTGAGGTTGATATTTTTAGAGTGTTAGGGAAGTAAACAGGAAAGAATAAATGGTTCTTTTTCCAAGAAGTTGAGTGAGCCTTATGAATAAGTACCAATTTGAAAAAGTATTAAAAGATGCAGTGGGAGATGAATATGATACATTGTTAATGAAAGAGCAACATGTAAAGGAAAGGAGTTAACAAAAGGCATAAATTGTTGAGGAATGGACAAGAAATATAAAATATATTTTTATACTCATTTTAATATAATAATAACATATTCAATAACAACATATTCTCTTCCTCAATGAATCTGCAATCTAGAAGAAAATGGAGATAAGCAAAAAGACAATTATACTTATAATTGAGTGTGATAAAGGTAAAATTGGTACATTAAAATAGGCACCTGATTCAGACTTGGGAAGCAGGGACATCTGGCTGAAGGATGTAGCTTCTATTTTCTTTTTGGCAATTTGAACTCAGGGCCTTATGCTTAGATGGCTTGCTTACTCAACTGGTACTCTACCACTTGATCCAGGTTTCTAGCCTGCATTTTTTGCTTGTTATTTTGATATAGAGTCATAGACTTTTCTCTGATTTGACCCACAATCTTCCAGATCTCACCTTTCTGAGTAGCTAGGACTACAAGTATGAGACAACAGAACTTGATGTAACTTCTTCTAAGCTTTTTTTTTTGTCGCTCATGTAGTTTTTATTCTGGTCCTGGGCGCTGTTCCTGAGCTCTTCAGCTCAATGCTAGCACTCTACCACTTGAGCCACAGTGCCACTTCCGGTTTTCTGGTGGTTAATTGGAGGTAAGTGTCTCATGGACTTTCCTGCCTGGGCTGGCTTTGAACTGCAGTCCACAGATCTCAGTTTTCTGAGTAGGTAAGATTACAGGTGTGAGCCACCAGTGCCCTGTGAATGACTTCTAAACTTTAACAGTCAAACTGTATAGACAGTATACAGATAGAAAGGAGGGAGCTAGATGATAAAGGGGATGAATGAGTCTTCATCATGATGACCTAAAATTGAGTGACAAAATTATATTTTGGAGGAAAATTTAAGTATTTGAGTATGACCAAATGCAGGGTAGGCACAAGGAGAAAAGTTAGATAATGTAACCTTTGAAAAAATCAAGTTAAGTATATTAGACATTCTTTTTTTGGCAGTATTTGATTTTGAACTCAAAAACCCTCATACTTTTGTTTGGCCTGTTTTCAGACTACTATCTCTGCTTCTAGAAGTAGCTGGAATTTCAGGCACATATTTGTTTAAGGAAGTCACTGAAATGAGATGAGATTTGAAACCTATCTAGTGATGATGTGGAGAATGTATTGGAATGAGCAAGAGGCAAAGCCAAAAGAAAAATGAGATAGATTGTGTAATGGCTTAGAAAAGCACATGGTGATGGCCTGCATAGGGTTTTATTAGTGGGAACAGAATGGTGTTTAAATTGGACATTTATTTAGAAGGTACAACTGGAAGAATTTGATGATTGATAGAAAGGATATGTTTGGACATTTGTGAAAGAAGGAGTAGGGGAAACTTTGAAAAGCAAAATAAAAGAGCAAAATAAAGATGCTTGGACATGTTAATTTGTACATTTCTAAAGGAGTAAAAGGAGGAAGGCGTTTGAGTTTGGGATATTGAAGTCAAGATGTGTGAAGATAGAAAATTTTGAATCATCAGCAAGGAAATGGTCATTTGTATCTGTAGTTTAATGTCATGCAGATATGCCACTATGAGAAGAGGGAAGAAGAGGAGAGAAGAGAAGAGGTGGGGAGGGAGGGAGGGGTAGGAAGAGAGAGGTGAGGAGACAGAAGGGGGGAAAGGAAGCAAAAAGAGAGGAGGGAGAATAGGGGAAGAGAAGAAAGAAGAAGAAGAAGGAGGAAGAGGAGAAGGAGGAAGGAGGAGGAGGAGGAGAGGAGGAGAGAGGAGGAGAAAGAAGACAAAAAGGTCATAGAACAAAGATCTTAAATGTACAGGGTTAGAAAACACCTTGAAGCTAAAACATAGCTAGAGAAGTAGATAGGTGAGTAAAACCAGGGTAGTACTGCAGCATGGATGATAAGGATAGTTGGTGTTTGTTGTTAAAGGAGGTGGTCAGTTTGAAGAGTGCTGGAAGTTGAGTGAGATAGCACTTACTAGTGTCTTTGGGGTTAGTTACAAGAATGCTGATTGTGACTTTGTGCACCTTGAGTAGAATGTGGAGTATCCATCAACAGATAAGTAAAGTGATAGCAGGTGTCAATTACAAAAAAGGAGATAAAAAGGCAACTTATAAAAAATCTCAAAGAGTCGCAAACATACAAAACTTCTATCAATAATACAAAATGCAAAATATAACAGGGTAGAGTAAAACTTTTTCATTATTCAAGTTGGCACAGCAGCCAATTTATATGTATATATATATATATATATATATGTATATATATGTACTGTTGCTTGGAGAGTCAATCCATACAACTTTTGCAGGCAATTTGGTAATGTCTAAAGTTTTAAAATGTGTCCAGCCTATGAATATCATAATTCTACTGCTTCTTCAACACAGAGGAAAACATTATCTGCTGTATGCTGTTTTGCTGAGCTATTTAGAGGTAAAAGCACCAGGAACATTTCCATAGGGAAAAGTGTTGCTTTTTATTCTTCAGCATTGTTGTTATCATTGTTTTCTTTTAGCAGTGCAGTAAAGGGCTCATTTTGGCAGTGCTGGAATGTCATGCCAGGTGACCAGGTTCTGTCTGCTGGAGGACACACTATCATAGACTTAGATAAAGATCTGAAGAGAAATTGGGAATGGACAGGTTAGCAGACTTTCAAATGAAGAAGGTGAGATGTGGTCTGCTTTTTCCCACCACTAAAAACAATCCAACCAAACTAATACAGAACAAAACAAATAGTTTGGGATATATGAATTCACCTTGTCATGGTGAGGAATTAAATATAGAAGTACTGAATAAAACACAGAGAAAAAAATAAAAAGATGAAGAGAACTAGACCACATAAATATTTTCTGCCTTAATAACTAAGGAATTCAGGATATAGTTCCTAGCAGCCCAAGCAATACAGGAAAAAGGGAGAGGGAAGGGGCCTTGAGGATTTATTTGTTCTTCCAATTACCAAGTTGTAATATAGGCAAAGTCAAAAAATTTTACTCGTGAAACTAGCTTCATATAAGCAAAATAAAGCCACAGATAAGCTTCATTATGCCAGAATTTATGTCTGCTTTTTTGGAGCCACTAAGAACAGTGCCTGATAACTAGTAGATGTTCAATAAATAATAGTTGACAGTAGAATGAGAATCAAATAGGACATTTGATCCCAATATTGCTTGAAATGTAATCTGTGCCATTAATTACTCCCTATGACTTGTAAGGTCTAGGAAAAAAATAGTCACATTTGATAAAATTGACAGCCTCTGAAACAAAAAATTATTGGTGAGTTGTTGGTAGAATGTGAATTTATTCTTATCATTCTTACTTTAAATTCACTGAACAATAAAACCTTGAGACCTTTGATAGCAGTTGTTCTTTTGTTTATTTTCCTTCTTTTGGAATGTAGTAGCATAACCAGAAATCATTCTGACTGCAATAAAGGACTATTGTTTCAAGTGATATCATTATTCTAATCTATGAGGAAACAGGAGAAGTGTTAACACTAATTGGTGATTTTTTTTTTTTTGGGTCCGGTTGTGGGGCCTGAACTCTGGGCCTGGGCGCTGTCCCTCAGCTCTTCAGCTCAAGGCTGGTGCTCTACCACTTGAGCCACAGCACCACTTCCGGCTTTTTTTTTCTTCTTGCTTATATGGTGCTGAGGAATCGAACCCAGGGCCTCAGGCATGCAAGGCAAGCGCTCTACCACTGAGCCACCTTCCCAGCCCATAATTGGTGATTATTGTAATGTGCACAGCAGCTTTTACTCCTTCTAAGATATAACCATTTTACTGGTTGGCTCCATTTCGTAGAGTTGGCATTTCTGGTTATAGAAATAAAAGTAAAAATGCTCCTGGCAAACTGCATTTAGAATACAGCTTCTTAAGTTTGATTTGTTAATCCCTCCCACAGCAAATGGGGATAAAGAAAGCAATGATCAAGTGGACATGGAGGAATGCACAGGACTTTCAGATTATCTCTTGGTTCCTACCTTCTTTTCCTCTACTCCACAGTTCTGTCTTGAAGGAGGAATGAAGGAATTTTCTTATTAAAATGTTCGCTGTTACAAAGCTAAAAAGATAGAAGAAAAGAACACACTGCATCATTTAGAAATATGTTTGTAAAATTAACAGTGAAAAGAAAAAACATGCTGGGTTTTTTTGACCATGATTATAAAGCATTTTATACTTCAGGCCATTGATCCTTAAAATGATCTTTTATCTTAAATTTTCTGCTAGGAGCCCCTTACACTTTTCTACCTGCAGTTCTGGCTTTCATCTTGCTTTCTTTTGTGTATGGGTTCATCTTATGCTACCTAGACAGTTTGACTTCTACATTTTTCAATCTGAATTTTTATTTTCTCAATCCCTGGGATTTCTCAGTTACATCCACACAAACTATCAATTTATTCAGATGAGTCTAAAAATTGTATTTCTAATAAAAGTTGTTCTTTTGGTTCCATGTTTTTACAATTAATTACCTACATGGTATAGCTACTTCCTGAAGGCATCTCAAACTCATGATACTAAAAAAAATCATAATTTACCTTCCCATATAATAGTTGCCCTATCTAATGTTCTCTAGTGTAGTTACTAGTTTAAATTGATAGGCCAGCCTAAATCATTTCTTATACTTTTTTCTTCATGGCCAGATATGATCCATCACCACCACTCAGATTTCTCCTGGATTTTCTTTCTGTTTGGCTATGAGACAAATAGTCTAGTACAATCTACAATCTCTCTCTTAGACCAGTGCAAAACCTTGAGTCAACTTCTCAGATCTGCCTTTGCTCCATTTCATATTATTATCAACAGTGCTGCCATTTTATTTATTTTACTTTTTAGAAAATTTTATTTAATTGTAAATATGCTGTACAGAGGGGTTACATGAGTAAGGCAATAAGTACATTTTTGGTCAAGCATTGTTACCCCCTCCCTTCTTGCTCTCCCACTATCCCTTCCCTCCCCTACCTCGTGTAATCCTCCCCCTCCCGATGTTGTAAAGCTCATTTCCAAAAAAATCTCTTGTGGGTATCATTGTTGTAATGGGTCACCTTTGTCCTTGATTCAGAGTTTTATTATTCCCCTTCCTCTCCCCAGATTAGACAAATGTATATACAAGATGCAGGGTACCAAATTCAAATACAGTGACAACAGGGGATATACCATAGAGGGAAGAACATACAAAGGAAACAAAAAAAAATCACATAGTATATTGAAAACAACAATAACAAAGAAAGACCTCTTCTGTCCTTATCCTGGGGTTCATTTCACTTACCATCATCTTATATGATCATATATACATAGTTTTTGAGCTTTTCTGCTCATCTGATAAAATTATCCTAGATGTATACTAATTATTGCAAATGAGGGAAACCATGGGACCTATATTTCTTGGTGTCTAGCTTACCTCACTTAATATGATTTTTTCCAAGACTTTCCATTTCCTAACAAATGGGGCAGTATCATTTTTTCTGATGGAAGCATAGAATTCCAGTGTGTGTGTGTGTGTGTGTGTGTGTGTGTGTGTGTGTGTGTGTGTGTGTGTGTGTGTGAAACACAATTTCTTTTTTTTCTGTATTTTTTATTGTGAAAATACTGTACAGAGGGGTTACAATTACATGGGCAAGATAATGAGTACATTTCTTATCAAGCATTGTAGCCTCCTCCTTTGTTTTCCCTTCCCATCCTCCCCCCCCAACCTCCACCCAATCCTCCCCGCTACCCCCCCCCCAACACCAAAGTTGTAAAGTTCATTTTTCAACATAATGACTTGTACATCTCATTGTTGCAATGGGTCCACCTGTATCCTTATTTAAATGATTTGTTTTTCCCCTTCCCCTCCACAAATTATACCGACATGAAATACAGTGAAAGCAGGGGTTATACTGTGGGGGAGGGACATACAAAGCAACAAAGTAAAAATCTTATAAACGTGTTAGAAACAATCGCATGAAAGAAAAAAAACATTTGAATACATATCTTAGGGTTCATTCCATTCATCTCCTGAGGGACATCTGAGGTGGTTCCATGTCTTACCTATGGTAAATAATACTGAGATAAACATAGTTGTGCTGGTAGCTTTAGTATGGCCTTGCTTTGATCAGTTGGGTAAATGCCCAGAAGTGGGATTGCTGGGTCATAGGGGAGCTCTATGTGTAGTTCAACCACTCTGGAGGTTTGTCAAAAGACTGCACATAGTGTTGCCATTTTAAAATACTTGTATGAACATGTATTTCTCTTTGTAACTGATATTGGGACAATTTTAAGTCCTACGATCTACAAAGATTCAAATGATCTGACTCATGTTCATTTTGTTCATTTTCACCTCACTCTGTGCTTTCCTTAGCTGTTTGGAAGCTAAATTGGACTCATCTTCTTTTAGTCCTTGTTCTTTCTAAGTAATAAGGGCATCTGCACATGCTATCTTCTAGCCCCAGAATGAACTGGATTATTCTCCATTAATTTTTATTCATCATTCAGATCTTTGCTTATTTATTTTATTTTATTTTATTTTATTTGTGAACATATTGTATAGAGGGGTTACAATTACATGGGCAGGATAATGCATACATTTCTTACCAAGCATTGCAGCCTCCTCCTTTGTTTACCCTTCACATCCCTTCCCAGCCTCTCCCCTTCCCCCCTATCCTCCTCCCTCCCCCGGCACCGACGTTGTAAAGCTCGTTTTGGACATGACAACTTGTACTTCTCATTGTTGCAACAGGTCCACCTGTATCCTTAAACGACTTATTTTTCCCCATCTCCTCCAAAAGTTATACTGACATCAAATATAGTGAAAGCAGGGGTTATACTGTGGGGGAGGGACATACAAAGCAACAAAGAAATAATCTTATAAATGCGTTAGAAACACATGCATGAGAGAAAAAAACGTTAAAATACGTGTCTAAGGGTTCATTTTCCTAACATCACATTATCTGACCTTTTCTGCTTGACTCATACATATACTAGATATTGCAAATAAGGGAAACCATGGGACCTATGTTTCTTTGGGCCTGGCTTACTTCACTTAATATAATTTTTTCCAAATGTTTCCATTTCCTAACAAATGGGGCAATGTCATTCTTTCTGATGGAGGCATAGAATTCCATTGTGTATATACACCACATTTTCTTGATCCATTCATCTACTGAGGGGCATCTGGGTTGGTTCCATATCTTAGCTATGGTAAATAATGCTGCAATAAACATAGTTGTGCTGGTAGCTTTAGTGTGGTCTTGTTTGTAAACATTTGGGTAAATGCCCAAAAGTGGGATTGCTAGGTCATAGGGGAGCTCTATATGAAGTCTTTTGAGGAACCTCCATACTGCTTTCCAAAGTGGTTGAACAAGTTTACATTCCCACCAACAATGAAGTAAGGTTCCCTTCTGTCCACATCCCCTCCAGCATCTGTTGTTGTTAGAGTTCTTGATTTTTGCTTATTTTTAAGAAAGGCATTTATGAACTAGATGTGGTGGCACATGCCTGTAATGCAAGCACTTGAGAGGCTGAGGAGGAAAATTGGGCGTTTGAGACAATCTTGTTACAAGTCTGTCTCAAAAGACAAAACAAAAAACACCAGTATTTGTGACTTCCTCAAGTTGGTCATATTTCTCTGTCTTGTATTATTATATTCTATTGTGGTTTTCTTTCTTTTTTTCTTTTCTTTGTTTCTTTTTTCTTTTGGTTCTGAACCTGAGGCTTGAACTCAGAATCTAGGTGTTTTCCTTGAGCTTTTTTGCTCTAGTAATGTTCTACCACTTCTGACTTTTTTGGTGATTAATTGAGATAAGACTCTCATGGATTTTCCTGCCCAGGCAGGCTTTGAACACAATCCTCAGACAGCAGCCTCCTGAGTAGTTATTGTTACAGGTGTGAGCCAACAGCAACCAGTTTGTGCTTTTCTTTATTATACTTATTATACTGTTTAATAATATATCTTTGACTAGCATATTCGTTTTTTTTTTCCCATTAGGGTCTAAACTACATGGAAACAGAATGAGCAGCTCATTGCTCATTTTTTTTCCAGTGTAGACTGGCTATCTATTTAGATGGTCAGAAATTTGTAAGAGCAGTGAAATTTGAGTTCCAGAAAAAAGTAGATCTCACAAGGCAAAATGGGACACACCTATAATTAGAGCTTTTGGTTGGTTGAGGGAATATGATAATGAGTTCAAGACCATCCTGGGCTATATAATAAGATTCTTTCTCAAAAGAAAAATCAGAAAGAAAAAGACAATTTATTTGTTTTTGTGTTGTTTTTTGTTCTTTTTGGTCGGTCATGGGGCTTGAACTCTCAGCTCTTCAGCTCAAAGCCCTTCAGCTTTTCAGCTCAAGGCGAGCACTCTACCACTTGAGCCACAGCACCACTTCTGGTTTTCTGAGTGGTTTATTGGAGATAAGAGTCTCATGGACTTTTCCTGCCTGGGCTGGCTTTGAACCAGTATTCTCAGATGTTAGCCTCCTGAGTAGCTAGAATTACAGGCATGAGACATCAGGCACCGGGCTGAAAACAATTTCTAAGGTTACTGTATCACAAGTGTAACCACATGATGCCATTCTAGACAATGGAAAACAAGGAGAAAGTGATGTAGGCTACCTACATGCTGTGTTTTCTTTGCCAGGCTCTCTCCTCCATATGGAAGGAACCGTCTCAATATTCCTTTTTCTTACTGGCTGGAATGGAGATTACCCTAAGAATAACCTGCTGGAAATTATAAATTCAAAAAGGCTTAACCCCTGTTGGCTTTTGACTCTGTCAAGAAGTCTGCCACCATGCCAACCAGTGAAGCCATTGCTGCCGTTATGTATAAGTATTAAATATACAATTTATTTTAATTTCCTTCAGGAATTTCCTTACTCCAACTATTTTGAAAACAATGTCTGACTTGTTCCTTACCATATCCCTTAGGTTACTACAGTATCTGGCACATGGCATTGTCAAAGGACAAAATTATTTTGTTGAAAAATGCTATTGAAATTTATTTTCCATACAACTGCTGGGAAACATTTCAATACATAAAATGGAATAAGCCTTACAATGTGTTGGGAAGACTAAGTTGGTTTCATAGCAAGGGAAAGGCTGAAAATAATTTTAAAAATTAAATGAAAAAGCTAAAAAGTAAAAAAATAAAAGGCAGATTAGTTACTTCAAAATTCCTTTCTTTATAAAGTAGGGATGAGAAAATCATACAATAGAAAAATAAGTTAATATCAGATTATTTTAGGTTGCTTTTCTGCGTAAAAATTTAAAGATTAAATGATCAAAAGATTAAAGCAGAGAATCATTTTTATGTCAATTGGTATATTTAGGAAACTTGGTTATCTCTCACTACCTTTATTTCTTAGAAGGCTAGAAAAACAACTTAATTTTAGTTTCAACTTTAACATGGGTAATTCCATTTTGATTTTTAGTGTGTTCTGTTGAGATTTAGAACAGATGTCGAGCAAAAACTGGTCACTTGTGTTTATTTTAACAGTAGATGTTCACAAAGTAGTGAACAGACAGTAAAGTGATTATTAATCCAGCCCTGGGAATAGAACCCAGGGCCTCGCTTAACCAAATAATACCATTGAACTACATCCGCAACACAACTAATATTAGTTTTATATCTAGACATAGGGAATGTTATATAAAAACTTGACAAGAATTGATAAACAAATACTGGAATTTTGACTGAAATGAACAATTTGGTAATTTTGAAGGATGTGCTTAGTAACAATGATCAAACAATATGGATAGCAAAGCATGTGGGAAAATGTGAGTTGAAATAGAAGAGTTTATTGTCACCTCAAACAAAATACTCTGAAAATTTATATCATTATTTAGGATACATCTAATTAAACATAAAAATTGTTTTACCTGATTTTCCATCATAGTATAGAATTTTAAGGGATTTATTGTTACAATAAGTTTAAGAGAAAGTTATTTCCTATGATCATATTATGTTGTTTCCAATTAATTGCTTAAATCTGTTTCACATGGAGGACCCGATTTGTTCCCATTTGTATCTTTGGGTCTATTTATGTGTTTGTGAGAGGCAAGTATGTGTGTGTGTGTGTGTGTGTGTGTGTGTGTGTGTGTGTGTGTGTGTGTGTGTATGTGTGTGTAGTGTAGTGTAAGAATGGTGAGGAACTTCCAGTCATGGAGGCAACAGGATGCTGTGTTATCTGGGATGGAATAACATTACTTTTCTGGGAGATTGTTCTTCATCCCCACCATATAGCCTACCTCCTCTGGCTTTAAGAAGGACACTGATTTTGACCAATGCCCTCCTTTCTTTTTTATTTTATTTTATTGTAAAGATGCTGTACAGAGGTGTACAGTTACATGAGTAAGGTAATGAGTACATTTCTGGTCAAGTATTGTTGCCCCCTCCTTTGTTTTCCTCCTACTCTTCCTTCCCTCTCCTACCTCCCTCACTTCTCCCCACTCAACTTGTAAAGTTCATTTCTAACATAATGTCTAGTGAGTATCATTGTTGCAATGGGTCATCCTGTGTCCTTGTTTCAGGATTTTGTTTTCCCCCTTCCCCTCCCCAAATTAGATAAATGGAAAGATTTGGAAAAAAATAATATTAAGTGAAGTAATCCAGACACCAAGAAATATAGGTCCCATGGTTTCCCTTATTTGCAATAATAAATATACATCTAGAAAAACCTTATTAAATGAGCAGAAAAGCTCAAGAGCTATGTACATATGACCATATAACATGATGCTAAGCAAAATGAACCCCAAGATATGGACACAAGAACTTTTTCTTTGTTGTTGTTGTTAATGTATTATGTGATTTTTTTTGTTTCTTTTATATGTTCTTCCCCCTGTGGTATATCCCCTGTTGTCACTATACTTATTTTGGTACCCTGCATTATGTATGTACAATGCCCTCCTTTTAGCAGACCACAAATGGCTCAGATAGTCTTAGGAAGGAGCAGGTTTAAGGGCAGGGAAGTGGCAGGAGGCCAATGAAGTCTTCCCTGAGATCATGTGATTCCATTGTCTACAGCAGCTTTTTGTTCCAAGTTAATGTGTCAATGGGTAGCATTTCTAGCTGCTGTGTTATGGAAGAGTCTGAAGAGTGTGCTACTCACATAGCTGCCACTTGTGCTTAAAATCCAACCCTGTTTTGCTTTTCCTAATCATACCATATTCATTCTTGAGTAGATGCTCATTGTATAGGATGGGAAAACGTCTACTTTTTTAAAATTGCAAATACTAATAGTTCTTATAAAAATAAGAATATTTTGCAATTTGTTTAACATTGAGCAAAATATGCCATCCTTATCTTCCTATTTGATCCTCCTAATAATCTTATGCAGAAATTCTCTTATCTTCATTTCACAGATGAAAAAATTGAGTCACTGAGAGTTTAATCTACTCAGTATGAATCTCAAAGCTGGTAAGTGTCAAACTAAAGTTCATGCTAAGAAACTTGACAAACTGGTCTCTGATGGTATATTCTACTCTGTTAATAATTCCTTCATAAAGCCTTCCTTGTTCCCAACAAGATGTGATTTCTTCTTGCAACATCCTCTGCATTCCACAAACATTCCCACTATGGAAACAATCATATTCTGTAGTTTATTATGAATAAGTATGTTTCTCTCTGAAACAGTGTTCTTAGAGGACCAAGACTAAGATCTGCTCAATCTTTTTCTTCTCTAGAATTAACTTCTAAATTAGGTGCAACGAACTAACAGTGAGGGGCAGAGAAGTTGGATCAGTGGTAGAGTGCTTGCCTCGCATGCATCAGGCCCTGGGTACGATTCCTCACCACCACATAAGCAGAAAAAAGCCATAAGTGGTGCTGTGGTTCAAGTGGTAGGGCGCTAGCCTTGAGCTGAAGAGCTGAGGGACAGCAACTAGGCACAGAGTTCAAGCCACACAACCATCATCATCATCAACAACAACAATAACAACAACAACAAAAAGAACTAACAGCGTAAAGAATACAACATGAATACTACAGATATTTTAAAACAGGTAATGTTTAGTGAGTCTTGAGAAAGGAAATATTCATCAGTTTCTCAAGATCACCTGGGACTATGTAGGAATTTCCTTCTTGGATTGGCTTTAAGAATTGGCTAGACAATAATTAAAGATATACTCATTTTTGGCTCACTTTGTTGGTGCTCAGTGTTACAACTGCAGGTAAGAGTATTGTTTTAGAAAGAAAAATTCACATTGTCTTCCATAGGATTTTCTTGTAAGTTACATTATTAGTGAAAAAGAGGAGAGATTGTTATATATTAGCCAGAAGAATGAACACAGATTGTGAATGTAATACAATCACATCAACATTCCATAGATTAGAAAACTTTGGCACTGCAAGGGACTTTAGCAGTTAGATTAGTTATCTCCAAGACTCTTGATATCCATTTGACAAATGGGGGAGCTGAGGCCCACGGTCAAAGTTCATGTTTACTTTGGATCAATCTCTCAGGAGAAAGAGAGTTGAGCATTAAAATACCAAAAGGAATTCAGGTTACAAAATAATGGTGATAATTTACATGACATTTCAAATAAATGAGCAGAATAGGTCAGGGAGTTGAGATTCTAGGAATAAAATTTTCCAGCTTTTTTCCCTTTATTTAATTTTTGAACAAATATTGCATTCCAGGCACTTATGTGGGAAGAAACAAACCAACTAAACCAAAAGTCCCAGCTTCCTGACTTGTTCATTGAAGATGCTCTACATATCTGTATTTTCAATGATGGTAACCCACCTTAGGTGCTTTTCTTATGCTTCTAGTCTAGTTGTTTCACTACTTCAGTGGAAATAACTCTGTAAAACTTAAGAGCAAGTGTTGTTTGATTTGAGTCTACAACCACTTTTGAGAAACTAATTGAGTAATTCCATGTGATATTTTTTCATAAAATTTCTGCAAAAGAGATACTTGAGTTTGAAATGCTTCTTGCAAGATATGCAAAAAGGGAAAATATTCTTGGCCTAGTAATTCATGTTTTAACAAAATGAAATGAATACATCAAACATAAAATCTCATCAGGCTCTCGACTTTCTTCACCTGTTTGAAAGAAAATAACAAATTGTTTAAATAGGGATACAGGTGGACCCATTGCAACAATGAGATGTACAAGATGTTATGTCAAAAAATGAACTTTACAACTTTGGTGTGTGTGGGGGTGGGGGAGATGGGAAGGGATAATAAGGAGAAACAAAGGAGGAGGCAACAATGCTTGATAAGAAATGTACTCATTACATTGTCATGTAATTGTAACCCCACTGTATGGTATTTTCACAATGAATAAAAAAAGAATAAATTTTGTGTGTGCTATTCTCACTGTTCAGCATATCTAGGGAAAGGAGACAGGTGGTGCTAAGTTTTTATCTATGTCCTTTCACCTTGGAGCATTCATATATATGGAATCTTTACATGCATTTCAATTGTTGTTTCTTCATATATTGTTTGGTTCCATCTCTAGCTAACAATATTTTCATTCTATTTTTCTTTTGTTCATAAGCCATTTCGATATTTTTGTAGTTTTAGTTGTTGTAAGTGGAAGCCTAGAGGCAGAAGCTATGGGTCTGAAACTCTATGTTCTGCTAGTTGTGAGACGTAATATTTAGTACTTCAGTGGTTGTTTCCTTATGAGTAAAGTAGGGTAAAATATTAAAATTTCATTGAGAATTGTTGTGAGAGATAGGTGAGACAGTGTTTAAAACTCTTAGCATAGTGCCTTGTATGATGTGAGTCCTGGTGTATACTAGATATTCAATAAATACTGATTATATGATGGGAGTGGAAAATGTAAATCTTTTGACTTACTGTTCAAGAACTCATAATGTCTGGCTCTCCTATTTATCTCAAGTGACATAGTTTGTTAAAGGCTTCTGGTTACAATTAAACAAATTCCCTTTTGTTACTATGTACTATTCAACTTCTTTACTACTTCACAGAAAGGATACTTTACTCTTCAATGCCACAACATTTCACTGTCCTAATCTTGCTCAAAATTCACTTTTCTAGGAAACTGACTGATTAACCCCATCTGTTTGAGATTCTGCCATTATTCTGGTGCGTATTCTCTATACTCACAAAATTAATTGTATAATCTGATCCTGTATATATACAGTTATCTGTCTGTATGTATTTATATGCACACATATATCTATGTATATGGTCATGTTTTACATATTTTGCTCCTGAAACCACTGCTAAAACTCTTCACTATCAGTGAGGAAACTGTCTCCTTACTTTGTCAAATCACCCTGGTCGTTCAGCCTCAAGAACACATTTTCAAATGCTTGCTGAATAAATGAATCAATGATGTTTAATGAAATTGCATTTTGCAGCTATAAAAAGCAAAATAAATGGATGCAATTTCATGCTTATGATCTAAAGCAGCCGACTGGATGCTCACACCATGAACAGATATTCATGATTATTTTTATATTTTATAAAAAGAATGAAATAGGAAAATGCATCATTTTATGGCTTCAAAGGCAATCATTGCCATAGCGTATATTAGAAGACAAAATGTTACACTGTTTCAGGTGAATGTTCAGTCTAAATCAGTGATGTAGCTGTGTAACCTTGAACATGCCAATTAACCTCTCAAGCACTCAGTTTCCCTATCTGTAAAATAAATTGAGGGTTGCGATTACATTCTCTGTTTATTCTCAATTCAATGTCACCATGGCATGCACATTTAATATCTTATATCAGTCTAAATTAGGAGTGTGGCTGTGTATATGGTGTGAATTCTGAATATGTACAGTCACAAACTGTTCCTTTCAGGAGTACTTACGTATGTATTAAATATATGCAGCTTTGGTCTTGGCATAATACTTGTCATTGGTTCCCAGAAATACCAATTGGTTCTAGGACTAGGAAAAGTATGATTTAAAGTTTTATAGCTTGTTAAGAAGATAATAGAGCTACAAAATAAAATGTTTTAGTTGAGAAATATTATGAAATGTAAGACAAGGCCAGCATGTGCTTTACCAAGAATGAAAAAAGAATCTTATCTTACTCCCTTTCTCCTGTTTTTTTTTTTTTTTACCTCTTTGCACCCCAAGGACTACACCACTAAAAAGAACATTTTGTAACTACATTGTGTTACTCAAAGTCATCATAAGGTTGCTATTCGAGGGATCAAAGAGAAAGAATTATGAAGGATGAATAATAATAAAATATATTGTGTCTCAGTATAAAGATAGCAAAAATTGTTTATCAGTATAATTTATATAACATTTTTATTAAAAACCAAAAGTAGAAAGACATATATTTATACCAAGTAACAGAAAGCATTTGCAATTTTTTTCAGTTCCTTGATTAATGACATTAAAGAACCTTAAAATGTGCAGCCATGGAGCTCACTGGAAACAGATGAAACTGAACTATACAAGTTGTGGGTGGAAATGGGAGGGAAGGACTGGGAGAGAGAGAAGGAATAGAAGACACTGAATGAAAGGAAATGCACTCATTACCTGATTCATGTAATTTTAATCCCTGTGTATATCACCTTTATAACAACAATAAAGTAAATTAATTTAGAAATAAAGCCAGGTGCCAGCGTTCACATTTGTAATTTTAGCTAATAAGAAGACTGAGATCTCCATAGCATTATGGTTCAAAGTCAGCCCATGCTGCAAACTTCTTGAGCGGGCCTTTCCAAAACAATCAGTAAAATAATCAGTAAGGTTCAAGTTGTAACATGACAGGCTTAAAAGCAAGCCTTGAGTTCAAACTCTAGTACTGGCAAAAGTCCCCCTAAAACATAAGAGGTTAAGAATTATTTCCTCCAAATACTAGTTTGTTACAATAGTGAGTGAAAATTATATAAAAATCTCTATGAGAGGAGAGAATGAGGATGAAGGATGGCTATTAGAGGGAAACAGTGAGAATCTGCCTCAAACAAAAAGCCAAACTTGTCTTGTCTATACCACCCATACCTTTAGTTAAAACTAAAATGACCATATTATGACTACATTGTTGTCCATGAAAATAAAAATTGAAGCTTAAATGTATAAATGAAGAATAAGAACAAAACCTTCCACAATGAGAACCGGACTTAGAGGAAAATTTATTTTGGTGAGCTAATGATAATATAAATGGTTTTTAAGAGCTTGGCATTTTATGCAGCACTCTGAGTATGCAGGTCTCCAACTAAAGTCATGTCTAAAGCAGACAGCATTTATCTATGACTAGCACATGAAAGAGCTTCTAAGACATGATGTACCTACAGAGGTCAGTGAATGGAGCCCCGAAGAAAAAGACAGCAAATAGAGACTGTTTTCTAGGATGTTTTACACTCAAAGGATTTACAACCTTTTAACACTGAAAAAATGAGGGGAAAAAGGAGTAGTATAAGTCAACAGTACTTACAGTAAGAGTGAAGATGAGAAGAAAAGTCAAAGATAGTCAAAGCAGAAGAAGGATAGTTTTGAAGATGGAGTAACTCTTGTGCAAGCATCTGTGGTAGCTGAGATAAACCCTGCAGCCAGCAAAGAAATGAGAACTCTGTCATATAACCAAAAGTGACTAATTCTGTCAGCAACTCAATTGAGGCTAGAAGCTGAATATGACCCAGAGCCTCCAGCTAAGCATGCAGCAAAGTCAACATCTCATCTCTGGTCCTGCAAGGCCCTAAGTGGAAAACCAAGTTGAGCCCAGTTAGAATGCTAATCTATAGAAGGATGAATTAGTAAATGAGTATAACACTCCTTAGTATTCAGGTAATACAAATCAAAATGATACTCAATTTCCATCTCAATCCAAGTTAAAATGGGTACTCTCAAGACAACACCCAAGTTAAAATGGCTATCAAGAAAATCAGCAGAAATGATGAGGAAGGCAGAGATGAGAATGTAAATTAGTATGACCACTATGGAAATCAGTATTGAGGTTCTTGAGGAAACTGAAAAAGACTTACCATGGAATATGTTCTACTATACCTACAAGTATATCCAAAATAAAGTGAATCAACATATACGAGAGACACAGATATTCATGTCCATAGCAGCATTGCAGTAGCAAAAAATTTGAGCCAGCCTAAGTGCCCAACTGATGACTAAAGAAAGAATATTTACCTATACACTATGAAGTATTATTCAACCACAAAAAAGGAAATTAAGTCTTTTGAAGGAAAATGGATGGAACTGGAAAGTATGATAACAGAGATCAATCAAGCATAGAGCGATAAATATCTCATGTTTTTGCTTATATGGAATCTAGACCAAAAATTAATTATATGTCATATCATGATTACAAAAAGAGTTAGGAGGAATAAGTGAGTATGAGGAGACAGAAAGTTATGATTGATGGGGGTTAATACAATAGAAGTACATCATTATGTACATAAATGAAAATAGCCCAGTGTTTTTTTAAAATGCTGAAACAGAAACAAGGTAGGAGGGTAATAGAGTGAAATTATGTAACTATGTACTGAGTTGAGGTTTTCTCCTTCACAAGAATTTTGAGGATGGTAAAATTGAGACAGTTTTTACGGCTGTTGTCAGAGCCCCTGCCTAGCAGGCATGAAGGTCTGAATTCAAATTCCAGATACAACTAAAAATAACCACCTCCCACAATAATTTGAACTAAATAACTTGCCCTATGGGTTCAACAATATACTAGAGATAGTAGAGGAAACAGCCAGTTATTTTTTGAGAAAGGTCAGCAAATATTTTCTATTCCTTAAATCAATAATTCTTCAGAGATGTGTGAGACATCAGAGTCTAACATTCAAGTCAAAGTTCCAGAAGAAGAGGAAATATTTTAAGGAATGATAGATGCAAAGTTCCCACATTTGGTAAAACATTAATTAACATATTCAAGAAGCTCAATGAACCTGAAACAGAAGTAAGAGAAAAACACGCTTAGATAAATCATAATCAGACTGCTGAAAACCAAAGAGAAATTTAAAACCATTGAAAGCAGCCAAGGAAAAACAGACACTGTGCACAGAGCAATGATCCCAGCATCTGTGGCTTTCTCATCTGAAACCATGTCCCTGGACAATTGAAAATCAGTTTATTTATTTTTTTTGCAGTCATGATATTTAAAATCCATATGTGTAAAAGGAGCCAGGTAACTTGAGAAGATGGGTGGGGTTGGGATTGAAGGGGACAATGATGGATGGGATGACACCGACTTGTTGAGCTGAAACTCCTTTATAAAACTACCTAAAGATAAATTTTTAATTAATGTATTTTTGGAGCAATTTCTATGAAAATCAATGTTTAAATCATCAATGCTATTTACCACAGCTTATACAATGTGCATTATTTAGGTGCAAATTGAATGAAGTAATCATGCTGAACATTGCTAACACAGATGAATACAAGTCATGGAATATCTGAATAAATGGAGAGCTAAACTGTGTTTTTAGATATAAAGACTCTATCTTGTTAAATATCAGTTTTATCCAAAATGATCTATAGATTGAACTCAATGACAGTAAAAAGAAGTCACATAGTATTTATAGATATAAACAAACTGTTCAAAGATGATAGTATTGGAAGAAGGACAAATGAAGAGCATTAGTAGAGTATCTAGAATACTGAAATACATCCATAAAAATGCACCTTTCTTTTTTTCCTTCTATGCAGACTGAGCACAAAACCTTGCTCATTCTAAGCGGGCATTCTACTATTGAGCTGCATCTCCAGTGCTTTATTAATTCATATGTTGAAACAATCTCACTGACTTACCCAGGCTGGTTCTTGTCTTAGCCCCCCAAGTGGCAGTTTACCATTGCATCTAGCAAAATGAAGCTTTAAAAAGGTATGTTGATTTTATTCCTCAGTTGTTTAGTACACTTTAAAGATTATTTTTACTATGATAAAACATATTCATACACTGTTAAATACATCATTGACATTTTAAGCATAAAAATTTGTAGTGTGAACTGCATTCATGTTGTTGTGCTATTATTATCCAGAATATTTTGCTTTGAAAAAGCAAGTTATAGCTATTGTCTTAGTCCATTTGTGATGCTATACCAAAATACCTTAGTTATTATGGCCCTTTCACAACCCCATTCAAAAGGACAAAACTCTTCCCTGGCCTAATTTCTAAAGCCCTCATTATCTTAATACTATTGGATTTTATGAAATTTGAACGGGGCACACAGACTACAGCATCTGACTTTGCTTCCTTACCAACTTCCAAATACATTCACTTCAATAAGCCTCAAAATACTTAATTCAGTTCACTTACAATTAAAAAATTGCAATGGAGTATTGAAAGGGGTGACACTAATCAAGATATATTATATTCATAAACTGCTTCATTAAATCGCACCGCATTTGTATAGCTACACAAAAATAATAATTAAAACATCACAATCCTTTGTAAATCAGATTTTGGTGAGACTCAAGGAGTTATTCATCCTGAAAGGAATTTCTCTCCAACTGTGAAATCAAGAATAGTTAAGTGTTTTCAAAAGCAATGATCAAAAATGTATAAAATAAATATCTAGGAGTATATATTTTATAAATGATCAGTAAAAATGAATAAAATTATGACAATGAAAACAACGTAGATTTATTCAAAACAATTGTGGTGTGTGAAAGAAGCCAGACATTAAAGAATATGGACTTACCATTCCATTTATACAAAATTCTAAGAAATATAAAACAACCTATTATGTGTGAATGTATGTCAGTAGTTGCTTGGGAATGGTAGCTACAGGGAGGAGTGATTACAAAGATGCATGAGAAATCTCTTTGAAATGATTGAAGTGGTTGCTATATTCATTGTGATATGTTTTCACATCTTACATTTTAAATATAAGCACTTTGTTTAAATTATATATCAATAACATTTTTTTAAAAATCCGCCTGTCTAATGTTCCTTTTAATGCATCACAGTTGCCTTTCAGAGATGTGATACCGAACCTCTAGGGATTGTAAGTAGATGAAGAAACCATATTTATCAACAAACCTATTAGTTAAAGTCTTCCTCATTTTAAATCACAATATCAGATCAGACTTCAAATAACGACTGAATCATATAAAATTGCCCTCTTTACAGGTGACCATTTGTTGAATATAGACATCTCAGGTTGATTATACACTAGTAATATGCAACTTTTCACTATTGCTATGACCAGTTAAAGAGTTTGCAATATATGAGTGCATAGAAGTGTGATAGAAGGGTATTGGGTTCTCATTTTCTGTACAATTCATGAATGCTCAATAGAGCAGATGAACTTATTCCTTAAAATGGAAATGACTTTACACAAGACATATAATTGACCCCCCCCCAACATCACCATTCATTCAGTGCAAATTCTTTAAGATATTTTTCTACACATTTAATTCTACATATACTGTATTTGTTCCTTTAAAAGAAAAGGGATTTTACTGGAGATACTGACTTAAAATGCAAAACACATATATTTCATTTCATTTTCCATTTGGGCATCCATTCAAGAAAATACATTGAAATCATTCTGAAATTCAGACATACACTTCAGTCTCTCTCATGTGATACCCTAGGCTCCCTCAGGACTCTTCAAACAAGAAGTCATCACCAGATTTGGCCCCTGTATCTCACACCTCTAGAAACATGAATCAAAACAAATCTTTTCTTTATAAAGTTATCAGCCTCAAGCCTATGGCCAGGGAATGACATAATGGAGGAAGGAGAGTGGAAGAAAACTGTTCATGTCATAGCAGCCAGGAAACTGAGAGCCTGTAAGAGAAAAGAACCAAGCTGGATGTCAGTGGCTCATGTCTGTAATACTAGCTACTCAAAAGGCTGAGATCTGAAGATCACAGTTCAAAGCCAGCCTGGGCAGGGAAGTCTGTGGGATTCTTACCTCCAATTAACCATCAGAAAACCGGAAGTGGTGTTTTGGCTCAAGTAGTAGAGGGCTCTCCTTGAGCTGTTTTGGCTCAAGTAGTAGAGGGCTCTCCTTGAGCTGAAGAGCTCAGGGACAGTGCCCAGGCCCAGAGTTAAAACCCCATGACCAAAAACAAATGGAACAAAGATAAGGATGGGATCAGTATTTGAGTGCTAATAATCCGAACAGAGACTTATCTGTGCCACTAAGAGAATACTGTACACCTGTGGATATGGCTAAATTGACAACATTAAAACGTTATACTATCTACCTTGAGCTAGTGAAAATGAGATTGTGCAGGACAGCACCTTCCAAGAGTCTCTATGTAGTCCTGGACAATATTCTTCATTGAAGGCAAATGTGCTTTACTCCATTGTGTGGAGATGAGCAGAAAGTAATGTACCTATGGCTGCCAAACAGCACCAGTGCCAGCACCAAGCCCCAAATAAGCTGCCAAGTCACCCTAACAGAAATGAGAGCCAGAAAGATGCAACTGGACTATGGAGCACAGGACATGCACTGGATACAAGAGAAAAACACACATGTACACATGTATGCAAACCACTGACAGGCAGATAGAAGATGGTGGACTATCCAGAAAGCAAGCACCTCATCTTCACTTTCTGCTGATGTTTTCAGACAAGAGTCCCAACGTCCCAATTTTTTTGTTGGGAGAACATAACATGTATAGTAAGATTTAGAAATACTTCTGAAGATGAGACCCAATGAGAAGCCACACAGTTCAAAAAGATTAAATGGTAGAGCTGACAGTAAGACATCCTAGATGTGCCACTAATGAAGATGGGAAAGCTCATGAGAGATGCTAAGACATGTGGAATCACTACAGCCACAGGAGTAATAATGTATTTTTTAGAGCTCTTTCCAGGAAGTGAGGATGGTGCATTTTCCCCTCACTACATAAGGATATGTCTTCTTACAACAAACACTTTTGAAAGGACCTTGTTCACTTTGGGGATAGAGTCACATAAACTGATGAATGAAGGGGGATATGCCATATGGATATGTCATTCTGGAGAAGGATTACCTGGCTCAGACTCCAGAGCACTCTGTGATGATACACTATAGCTGCCCTTGCCCAATGCGATTGTCCCATCCAAATTGCCTCCAAGACTGTAACTCACTACTAGATAAACTTTGACATCAGGAGTTGCTAAAACCAAAACAGTCCATGGAGTCAAGAATGAAATACAACCACTTTAGCCAAGAATCTACTTGGGACAGGGAGGCTGTATAGCTCATGATGACTGGGTCAAAAGAAGAGCTCAGTCTCGTTTCTGTAAAAGTAATGGAAATGGAAGGTGTCCTGTGCAGGCAGCAAGCAACTGCTGACAGTCTTCCCTCCACTTGCCAAGCCTGGGATGCCCATACTTGCAAAGGTAGGTCAATTGGTGCCTTGATTCCCAGGAAGCAGAGGCTGAGATTTCTTACTGGGTAAGTATGGGTCCTGACTTACAGGTTGAGTGAGCATAGCTCCCAAGAGTCCTTTAGGACACATGCAAGTGTGTTGTTTCCATTAGCCTGGACCTTTCAAATAGTGTTAAGACCCACTTGTGCAGGTGTTATGTGGGTGGAGGCAATGATTGGAGAAATGAGTAGAACACATAGGTTTCTGTCATCAGTGTTTCATTGCCTTCTTCTTACCTCATCTATAGTTTTGAAAGAAAGGGTATTGATATTGAAATAGTCTGGAGGAAACAAATGAGGGTTCCCTGTACCCCAGGTATGCCCACAGCTTCAATCACAGATGATGGGGTTTATCTGACTTCTTCCTAGAAAATGCTGACTTCTATACCCTAACTCACCTATACTGTTTGATGCCAGTGCTGGGTTGTAATGGAGATATCAGTTTGTGATCTCCACAAACTTTGAGCCTTGTCCTTGTGGATTGTGGTCTTACTTCTTGAATATGACATAAATAATTCCATATTGGTAGCCAGACCATTGATTAGTCTTAGAAGACTTAGTGTTTTTGCTTATAATATTCCAGATACTAGGATTTTCCCATAAGACCTGCAGAGTTTTGAAAGATGACCCACTTACCATAGAAAGCTGCTGCTCAAAACTGAGGATCCCTGGAGAGTGAGTACATCTGGAAATTGAAACAAAGATGAAGTATGACACATGGAGATCAGAAAAACTGAAAACCACTGAGTTGAATCCATCAGTCACTTCTCTAACTAGACTCTTACACAGTGAGCTGTTCAATGCTGGCCCTGCTCTTAACATGGCTCTGAGGGTGATTTACCTTGGTGAAACTTTGGTTGTTTTATTTGGTGATAGGCTAAAACTCATTGTTCTCTCTTTTCTAGATCTGATAGAAAAGATATTCCCCTGGCATGAATCTATCATAGTGGCATGAATCTCAAAGATCAT
Source organism: Dipodomys merriami (assembly GCF_024711535.1). Classification (NCBI taxonomy): domain Eukaryota; kingdom Metazoa; phylum Chordata; class Mammalia; order Rodentia; family Heteromyidae; genus Dipodomys; species Dipodomys merriami. Next base: position 33,609,328 of record NW_027204492.1, on the reverse strand, counting down.
ACATTTTAAACTTTGTCCCCCAGCCTTTAGTCCTATTGGGAGATGATGAAGCCATTTTAAAGGTGGAGCCTAGTGGAAGGATGCATGCCCTTGTATGAGATACTGGGATGATGGCTCCTTTTTAAAATGTCAGCTTCCTGGCTACCATGAGATGAACAGCTCCCCCCACCCATGATGTGAACGCAATGATGATGATGTTCTACTTCACCACAGGCCCCAGAACAACAGAGAAAGCTATAGACTGAAACATTGTCACCATATGCCAAAAAAAATCTTACAGTTTATGAGATGATTTTTTCAAGCATTTTTGTCCCAGTGATAGAAAATTGACACAGGTGCCTGTTTCTTGTCATCAGATATGGCCAGATCCTGAAAAACTGGTCAAGTATGAACTTGAGGGCAGTTTTGGAGCCAGATGGATTTCAACTATAGGGATTCCTAAAGTCACTCAAGTCACACCTGTGGGACAAGGCCCAAGTTCTGAAAGTTTTCTAATATGAACCAAATGCCATTGTTTATTTCTGGAAGGGAAGGGAATTTCATCAACCCACACAGGCCTCAAGGCTGCAGTTACCACCACAGCATCTCCTCAACCCCCACCAAAGTGGATTGTTGTTTCTCTGTCATTTACAGAAATCAAATGGTAACAGAGCTAGATATGAAACATCAGCATCCTTAGACCACTTCAGCCCCTTAGGAATGAACGATTAGCATCACCATCACAGTACCACCTACCTACTGCAGACACACAACTTGGCCTGAAGAGCAGTGAATAGCACTCCATGGGAGGCAGGCCCCAGGAATATTCAGTGGATCACATACTGAAAATACAAATAGTATCTACATTTGTCTGTGAGGGACTTGGTCCAAGAGACTCAGTGGCTGTCAGAAACCAGAAATAGTATCATACCTTACATGTATGAATGCATATATATATATATATATTTAAAAATATATATGCATGAAATATACATAGTGAATCCTTGAGAGCACACACACATATGCACACTATATATCTCTGATAAAATTTATACATTAGACATGTTTTGTCATACATGCTGCAAGAATCCAAAATATTATTTTTTTATTATTGTAAAAGTATTTAAATAAACTCTGTCCTCTTAACATATCTTTGAATGCATGCAGTATACATCATGCTATCTATAGGCACAATGTTGGATAGCAGGTCTCTAGAATTTACTCTTCTTGAAATTTTACTCACATCTACTCTCAACACCCAGTTTCTTCCTCCCCATAGCTCCAGACAATCATTACTCTGTTCGTTGCTTGTGTGCATCCTCATATCAGTGGAGTCATGAAATGTTTGTCCTTTTGTGATTACCTGCTCTCCTTCTACCTTCTAGAAATTCATACAGAATATTTCCTATTACAGGATTTTCTTACTTTTTAAAGGCTGAATAATATTCCATTATTTTATTCAGTATCTATTGATAGATATGTTGTTTGTTACATCTTAGCTGTTGTGAATAGAATGACAATTAAATGTGATTGCTCATAGTTCTTCAAGATTTTTATCTTAACTCTTTGGGATAAACATCAACAAGTGGGATTGCTGGACTATATAGTATTCCTAATTTTAATATTTTTAAAGAAACTCCACATTGTTTTCCCTAATGGTTATACCACTTTATATTCCCACAAACAGGATAAAAAGTTCCAACTTTAACTTCTTTTCAACAATTATTCTCTTTTTTAAAATAGAAACTGTAATTTTAATATTTTATTGTGGTCAATTTATATTTTTCATTTGATGTTGATTATGTATAATTATTAATCAATTGTATGCCTTCTTTGGAAAAATAGATTTTCTAGTCAAAACGTTAATTGGGCTATTAAGGATTTTGTCACTGATCTTTTTTTTTTTAAATCTGTGTTGTTTAAATTTTGAGTAGTTTATAATTAAACCAACAATAACATGAATCTAATGAATACTTTTGTGGTGATATCTTTGTAGAAATATATATATATATATATAAATATTTTTGCACAAATTGGTAGAGAAGAATTGACTAGTATAAGCAATTTGGTAACTTTGAATGTGTAATTGACAATATAGTAAATCCTGCAAAGTCATTTGACTTTTGTATACTATTATGTTTTTGATTTTCCATTTACCTTATTGACTAGTCCCATTTTCGTTGTTGAAGCCTCTTCTTCTTCCAAATCTTCAAATGATGGAGAATGTCCCACAGCTCAGTCCTCAAAACTTGATGGCTTTCAATATCATCTCAGGTGGTTCCATGACCCCGAATTTGTATCTCTAGCCCAACCTTTCCTGTAAATTGCGTTACATGAAATTCAACTTTTCTTGGTTTTCCTATTCACTAGGCTATCAAATTAGCATTTCCTACTTAACATGTCTCAAACTGAGGAAACAGAAAAAGAGAAAAAAAGCGAAAGGAACACATAGAGAGAGTCAGAGAGATATTCTACGTATTCCAGGCTGACCTTTTCCTCATTATCCTTTCTCTTTAGGACTGGATCACAAATAGATACCACTATGCTCAGCTTCAAAGCAATATTTTTTTTTGCTTCCCCACTTTTCAGCCTTTGTCATTTCCCCTTGAGTCAATAAAACCCCAAATCCTTTTGTTCCCCAAAATCTACATCAAATCTTTCAGTTAATTCACTCAGACATATTTTAAAATAGATCTCCAGTCTGACAATTTCTTGCCATCTCTGCTTTGCCCACTATAGTCCAGCATGCTATCAACTTTCTGATGAACTGTGGTTGATGGGTCCTAAATGCTTTCATATTGTCTTTCTAAATCCTAGTCTACATGCCACAGAAGATGAGATTTTTTTCTTTCATTTTTATTTTTATCTTTAGTTGCACAAAGGAGTTGCCATTTAACAAAGCAGTTTATGAATAAAATATATATTGATCAATGTCACCCCTTTCAACATTCTCACCCATCTCTCCCCTACCAATCCCTTTCCTCACTCTCCTTAATTTTGTGTGATATGCAATGGATGCTTGATTGCATTCTCCTCCTCTTCTTCATTTGTCCACCCCTCTCCCCTTGATCCTAACCCATCCCTTTAGAGTACCTGCTTCCTGGTGTTTTATGTTGCTGAACTTTGATTTTGGTTTTCTAAGGGATTATACTATTTGAGTTCTCCCTTGAATCTACTATATTTCAGTTAATATATTTGTATACACGTGCATACCATCCAATCCACCCAATATATTTCTAAATGTGTAAATAAGATTGATGCCAGTGGCCTGTGGAAAATTCTCCAATGGCTTCAAGTACACTTAAGAAACTCATAGTTCTCTGTTCTAACACTCTGGGCTCCTCACTATCCATTCAATGCCCCTGAGGAAGGACCTATGTTTGGGAAGTTACCTTTGTTTTCTTACTTCATTCAATTTTCTACTGAACTATTATCTCCTAGGGAAGACTTCTGTGAACTTCCTGTATAAGATAGCAACTTCCATCACTCTTTTCTGTTTGTCTTTTAGGTAATAACACTTACTTGTACCTGATAAAATGCATATTCATTTTTTCACATTTTCACTTTTGTCTTAGAATATAGGTACTATTGTAGACTGGGAATTTTTTTTGTTTTTTTCAGTATCATACATAAATGGTATATAAATGAATATATCATTTCAGTGTTATTAATAAATGGTGAACAAATAGATGGATAAAGCACTTTGCTATTGTCTGAATATTTGTGACCAACTCAGTTTACACATTGTAATCAAAACCTAATGTGATGGTATTATGAAGTAAAGTCCTTCGGAGGTAAATAGGCCTGGCAGCTTTGCCTTCATGAATAGTTCCCCTATAAAAATGACTCAAGAGAGCTGATTTGGTACTTTTATCTTGTGAGGATATGGTAAGAAGGTACTATCTATGTGGAAGTGAATGAGCCCACACTAGACACAAAACCTTTTGGAACCTTGACCTTGAACTTCCCTGCCTTCCAGACTGTGAGCACAAAACCTGAATTTTTAACAATTTAGCTTAAGATGCTTTGTTATAGCAGTCTATAGTGGATAAAATACAGATCTTCAGTAAGCTTGTCATTCTTTCCATTCTGAAAAGTAAGTAGTATCTAGGTCTGCTTTCCATCTTTGGCAAAGATTGATACTATGGATATTCATCATCATTGCAACCAATGGGTTTAAAATTATAACTTGTGGTTAGAAATGTTCAGACAATGGTCAGGATAGAACTTTTTGTCTCTTAATTATATTTCCAATAATTTGCACCTTATACTTAATGGCATCAAATATTTGATGAAACATGTCACATGGAGGTCTTACAGATTTAGAATTATCATAAGACTCAGTGCCTGCATTTGAAAAGCTAACAAATATAGAGGTAAGCCAGAATGTGCACAAAATTTTCAATAATTTAGAACTAAATCAGATAACAATTATTCTACATGCATTAGACTGCTGGTTTCTTGTGTTTGGTAGGCCTGCTTTAGGGTTTCCAGGTTATGTTTGGGAAAAAAGAGGGACAATTAGGCTCAGTCATTAGAGCTTGGAGGCTCACGTTCCAGCTTCATTGAGGACTACTTTGTACAAATATGAAAATTACTTAAGAATTGTACAAAATGCTTACATTGAAAACAGGTAATTTCGACAATATTCCTTTATATTTTAATATTAATGCATTTACATATAAGCTTTGTCACAGTTCCAAAAGTTAAGCAACTCAACTAAGTCCTATCCTTGTTTTACAAGTGCGAAACACAAGCCTGTGAATTTTTTAAGATTATTAACTAATAAAATCTATGGGAATCACCAGAATTCACAAATCAGAAAATCAAGGTACATTTTAAATTTAGGAAAGCATTATCTGGATGCATAAATGAGAAAAATTAAATTATTGCTAAAACATTGCTTATTTAAAAAAATTCATTTAACAGATTTCTTCTGAGACATATCTATCTATAGCTAAAATGTAATTCTTACATTGTGTTGTTTCTGTACCTAAGGATTTTTAGGTCAGAGATTTATCTTCTAATATCTTGAAAAAAGAATAACATGGTCATATTCTAGTATGTTGTAAACTTATTTCCCAAAGTAGTCATCAAATGCTTCTGCCAGATTGAAAACAAATGACTTGTAATGATCTTTTATTACAGAATCATAAGGTAACTGGGGTGGAGAATGGATTTAACAGACTGAATCTGGCAGCATAATAGTAATCAGTGTGACAGATACAACTTCAGTGTGCCAGCCACATTACCCAAATCATTTCATTTGAATCCTTACAACAACCTTATTTTATGAGCTGATTGATACAAACTGAGTGGACTCTCCTCAGCATTACTGCCCCTTCCTTCTCTAAGGACAGTCCACAGGAGATCAACCTTGTAGAAAAATCTTGATGTTTTTTTTTAAATCATCAGCATTTAAATTTTAGAAACATGTGTATTGTTTATTTGTATACTTCTGCGTTTATGCCAATTAATTTTTAAAATTAGACATGAACAGCCAAAATCTGAAAAAATATTTATTCAACAAGTAAACACTGCAAAAAGCAGTAAATTTAAGTGTAGGATGACATTTTTGATGGGATAAAATAAGTATTTATGACAAAAAAGAAAGTTTGAAGAAATTAAAAAGAATTGCACATTTGTAGCTCACACTTCATGACAGAAGAATGGACATGGAACAGATAATGTAAGAATTCTGGGGCTTTCTCAGACCTTAAGAAAATATATTCAAAAACTGATTACCTATTTAACAAACATGCATAGTAATTCTTAATATTCTCATTTAATAATTGACATGATTGGTTTAATATGATGCCTGAGATTACATAGATAGTATATTCTCTCCCTATATTTCCTTCCATTTTTCTCTTTTTGAACTTTAAAATAAATTGTCAGATATTATGCATAATTGGCCTTACAAACCTAAACATTACCATAACATAAAGCAATATAGTGGCTAGCATGATGGTACAAACCTGTAATCCCAGCATTTGGGGTGTAAGGGTAGAAGAATTGTGAAATCGAGGCCAGTTTGTTCTACTTGAAGAGTTCCAGGCAGGCATAGATAACAAAACAGAATTCTGTCTCAACACTCCAAAATAAATGAATAAATAAATACAGCATTAAAGTAGAAAGAATCTTCCTTCTCTTCCATTCACTCTCCAGTGATGATCACAATATGTAATCGATATGCTCATATCCTTTACATTTAATAGGGATAAGACTTTGTCGTTGTTTATAAGCTCCCATTCCATACCCTCAAATTTGCAACTGAATGTTTTTATTACTGTGTGCTTGTGCTTTTGTTTTTGCTGTCATCAGCAAGAGTGTGTTGTTATTGTTTATAATAATGGTATTACTCTAGCTAACTTGCAGGAAATTGTGTCTTTTCTATTTAAGTTGCAAGTGTACGCTTGGGAAAAGTGACAGAAGGTTGAAATGTACTCTGTGGCAACTGTTTTATGACTGTGGTAGCAATTGAGCGGGTAAGCGTGGCAGCTGCATGCACTAAAACTGATAAATGGATTACAAAGAGAAAAAATACACAATCAAAGAGCTGGCAACTGTTTGTCTCTGCTCCCTGAATTGATGTGGTACTGATGATATAGATCCTCAGTTTTACTGGAGGCAGTCTGTACTGCAGAAATACAGTAAACCTTTCTTAATAGATTCTAAGCTTATCATCACATTTCCTTTTGCATTGTGTCTTGCAGTGTTTTATCTTTAAATGGTACTTCAATTCTAGTGAGACTGCTCACCAAGTTCCTTATTCAGTTAGTTTGACTGTATTTTTAGGCAGTCACTTCTAAGATGGAGCCACCTTTACTCTATGACTATAACATTTTCCCTTCATCTACTATATACCTCTTTTCCTAACACTCCCTTCCCCCAAATAATTTCCTGTCTCTTTAGCTCTCCTGGTGAAATTTTCATTTAGTTCTCTTTACTTGCTTCCCAACCATGCTGGGACCAATGATATCTCCTCATTAAATCAAATAATCCTGTATTTCTTTGATCTTTTGTTAAATCTATCAAGTCCATTCTCTACCCAGGGAAGAAACTTCCTGTCATTCCATTCAGCTTTTACTTCTAGGCTTTTAAACAGTTTTACGTGACAAAACCACTAAGACCAAGTTCACAATGAATTTGTACTATTGAACTTCAACAGGATTTTGCCATTTGCTTACCAGTTCTTCCATATCTTCTTGACTTTTTGTGAAATTTGCTTATGATAGATGGCCAAATTTTATATTGTCTGTAGTATCTCAGATCTCAATGTGCTTACTTAATTCTTTGAGTAAGATTGGAGTCATTTGCTACAGGCTTCCTGACCCTTCTGCTTTATCCTTTAAGTAAATTTTATGTCAAGTCCTCATTCCACCAATATATATTTATTTATCATCTTATCTTTGTTCTGGAAAAGGCATTTTTGTTTTCAAGGTAGATGCAACTTGTTTCTGAACCTTCCAAACTCCCTGGCTCTCTGACAACAAGCTGTCTCAATGACCTTTTCCCTTTCTACAAGTATGATGAGTCTCCTGCAGATCTCCTACACTCTTCTTTGAAATTGAGTTGCTTTTGAAACTGTCATTTCAGTTCTCTCGCACATGTTTTACTCTCAGGACTTTACAAAGAGTAGACTGAACTTACTGTTTTCATTCACTACTGCTGCTTGTACTGATTGAAATCTGATTTATCTTAAAATTGTGTTGAATATTTTCTCCAAAGTTCCAATGTTCCAACAACAGCTTTTTTATATTTTTTATTGTAAAGATACTGTATAGAGGGGTTACAGTTACATAAGTAAGGTAATGAGTACATTTTCTTTTGAGTATTGTTACCCCCTCTTTTGTTTTTCCCCTACCATTTGTTCCTTCCTCATCTCCCCAGCTCCACCCTCCAGCCCCCAAGTTGTACAGTTTGTTTTCAACATAGTGTCTTTTAAATATCATTGCTACAATGGTTCAACCTGTATCCTTATTTCAGCATTTTGTTATTTCCCTTCCCCTCCCCAAATTAAAAAAAAATGTATATACAAGATGTAGGACACCAGGATCAAATACAGTGAAAACTGGGGTTATACCATGAGGGAAGAACATACACAAGAAACAAAAAATGTCATATAGAACAAGATAGGTACATTGAAAACAACAGCAACAAAAAACTTTTGTGTCCTTATCTTGGGGTTCATTTCACTTAGCATCATCTTATATGGTCATATGTACAAAATTTTTTACTTTTCTGCTGTGCTAGACATATACCAGTTATTGCAAATAAAGGAAACCATGGGACCTATGTTTCTTTGGGCCTGGCTTACTTCAATTAATATAATTTTTTCCAAGTCTTTCCATTTCCTAATAAATGGGTCAATGTCATTCTTTCTGATATAGAGGCATATAATTCATATATATACATATATATGTATATATGTGTGTGTGTGAATATATCTATAGATGCATATCTCACATTTTCTTCATCCATTCATCTACTGAGGGGCATATATCTTAGCTATGATGAATAATGATGTGATAAGCATAATTGTGCTGGTAGCTTTAGTATCACTTTGTTTGTGGTCATTTGGGTAAATGTCCAAAAGTGGGATTGCTGGGTCATAGGGGAGCTCTATGTGGAGTCTGTTCAGGAACCTCCATACTGCTTTCCAAAGTGGTTGAACAAGGTTACACTCCCACCAACAATGCAATAGGGTTCCCTTTTGGCCACATCCCCTCTAGCATCTGCTGTTATTAGATTTCTTGATTATAGTCATTCTAACTGGGGTGAAGTGGAATCTCAATGTTGTTTTGATTTACATTTCTTTTGTGGCTAGAGAGGTTGAGCATTTCTTCATGTGTCTATTGGCCATTCTAATTTCCTCTTCATAGAAGTCTGTCTTTAAGTCTTTAGCCCACTATTAATCTGGCATTTGTTTCTTTGAGGATTTGTTGTTGGGAGATTTAATTTTTTGAGTTCTAAGTATATTTTAGATATAGACCCTTGTCTGTTGTATGGCTGGTGATGATCTCCCAATCCGGGGCTTTCTATTGATCTTGTTAGCTATGTCCTTTGCCACGTAGAAACTGCCGTTTCATGCAATCCCATTTGTCCAATCTTTCTTTGATTTGTTGTGTTTCTTAGTCTTTATTAAGAAAATCTGTGCCTGTGCCAAGGAGCCCCAGAGTTTCTCCTAATCCTTCCTGTAATGTTTTCAGAGTGTTGGCTTTGACTTTGAGGTCTTTGATCAATTTGGAGTTGATTCTGGTGCAGGGTGATATAGAAGGATCTAGCTTTACTTTTATATAGGTGTTTAGCCATTTTTTCCAGCACCATTTACTGAAGTAGCTGTCTTTCTTCTATTCTATTCTATTTTTTTAGCTCCCTTATCGAAGATTAGGTGGCTATAGGTCTGTGGGTTCATTTCTGGGTCTTCAGTTCTATTCCATTGGTTCTCAGGACTGTTCTTGTGCCAGTACAAAGCTGTTTTGATTATTATGGTTTTGTAGTGGAGTTTGGAATTTGGCATTGATATTCCTCAGCACTGTTCTTTCTGCTAAGGATTATTTTTACTCCTCGGATTTTTTTTATTGTTCCATATGAATTTTTGGATTGGTTCCTCTATTTCCTTGAAGAATGAGGTTGGGATATTGGTAGGTATCATATTGTACTTGTAGATTGCCTTTGGCGGTATTGCCATTTTCATAGGAGGTTTTTCTACTTCCTTAATTCTGCTTTAATTTCCTTTTTCAGGTTTTTAAAGTTTTCACCATAGAGGTCCTTCACTTCTTTAGTTAACTCCTAGGTATTTTATTTTTTGTGGGGCTATTACAAAAGGACCAACAAAAAATTTTTTTTTGGGGGGGTCCTGTCGTGGGGCCTGAACTCTGGGCCTGGGCACTGTCCCTCAGCTCTTCAGCTCAAGGCTAGTGCTCTACCACTTGAGCCACTGCAACACTTCTGGCTTTTTTCTTTTTGCTTATGTGGTGCTGAGGAATCGAACCCAGGGCCTCATGCATGCAAGGCAAGTGTTCTACCACTGAGCCACCTTCCCAGCCCCCCCAACAACAATTTTGTATAGAGACATTTCCACTTCTCATCTTCTCTGATCCTCACCATGGCAAGTCATTCTGTTGATAACCACATCCCCATTCTTTTTTCACCCTGTACATTGACAGGCTTCTCTACTTTTCCCTTCCTCCTATGTTTAAGTACTTCTGTACAAACTTCTTGTAGATATAAATTTTTATATGTAGAATTAAAGGCATTTTTTCACAAGTAGATCTGCACTGAATTGTTTATGAAGATTTACTCATAATAGTTTAAACTTGGAATCAGCACAAGGTCCTGCAGTGTTCCTATAGATAAGCAAATTGTGGTAATCCAGAAAATGGAAAAACACTCAAGAATAAAAATGAGTGAACTCACACTCAACAAAAGTCATGTTTCTCAAAAGAATTATGTTAAGAGGAAAAGTTAAACAGAAGGTTGCATATTTTACTGTTCTATTTACGCAATGTTTATGAAAAGCAAAGCTACAGTGACAGACAGCAGATTAACACTTGAGGGGTTTGTAGGATTTGGGAAAGGGACAAAGTGATGGGAATTATTTTGAATATTAATTGTAATGGAGATGGTTATGTGACTAGATACACTCTTCATTCATATTTTGAAATTTTATTATTCATAAATTATATCAAAAAATTCACAAGACGTTTTAATTTTCTCCTTCTTCCTTCCTTCCTTCCTCCCTGTCTCCCACCCTCTCTACCTCCTTCCTTCCTTCCTTCCTTCCTTCCTTCCTTCCTTCCTTCCTTCCTTCCTTTCTTTCTTTCCTTCCTTCCTTCCTTTCTTCCTCCCTCCCTCCCTCCCTCCCTCCCTCCCTCTCTCCCTCCCTCCCTCCCTCTTTTCTTTCTTTCTTTCTTTCTTTCTTTCTTTCTTTCTTTCTTTCTTTCTTTCTTTCTTTCTTTCTTTCTTTCTCTCTTTCTCTCTTTCTCTTTTCCTTTGTGTGGTGCTGCAGAATACACAGCCTACAAATGCTATTGTTATATAGTTTAATTACTTAGCCAAACAATTTTAAATTAAACAATTGTAGTGAATGGAAGGAGGATGGGTGAGCAAATGCATTTGTTATAGTCAACATTGATTTTACATGTACCATTGCACACAAGTAGTTGATTTGCTGATGTCATTATTCTGTAGGAGAAATTTATGATCTCAAATCTACTCAAAAGCAAAATTAGATATTAGAGTCTCACCAATTCATCTACCTGGACTGGCAACTGTGAGTCACCAGTGCCTGACTTACATAACATTTGATGATTAAAAAATGTTGATAAATTTCTATTACATTCCACAGCTTGAGAATGAAATTGATATCTCAACCTATTCTTTATAAATTAAGTTCTGTTGGAATAAAGCTATTTGTTATAGCTTTGTTATTCATGGTTGTTCTCATATTGCAATGTCAGAGTTGCATATCTGTGATAGAGATCATAAGATCCATGTAGCCTAAATTATCCAATAGAAAATGTTCATTCATCAGTAATTAGTTCATCACTATCATAATATAATCAGTTTCTGGAGATACTTATGGTTTTGGGAAAAGGGTGTGTATTCATCTCTAAGTTACATTATTGGGTATACTAATAATTCAAATGAATAAATACTTGCATATTTTCAGATTAGATGTGTGGCTCAAGTAGTATAGTACCTGCTTAGCAAACACAATGTCCTGAGTTATAACAATAGTATTTTCAAAAAGAAAATATTTCCAAGTTTTAAATGTTTATATAATTTTTCATTTTCCTTTATCAAATGCTAAATGTTATGATGCATTAAATTTCTGGTGTGGATGTGTTCCAATAAGTTTTTTTCTTCAAATTTATAACATATATAGAGGTAAGGACACTATATTGTTGCTATGAAAGTTGCATTGAAAATTATAGATTTTAATGAAAACCAAGTTAACTATGTCGTAAGTAATGGTTTTTCCTAAAATTCCCCTTTAGTATTGATATGGTTTGTCTTGACATTTTTATCTACATAATTACTAACTTTTATTTATATGTCTTTGGAAAAATGACACAAGATTTTAGTCACATATATAAATTTCAATAATTGGTTTTTGTCAAACCAAAGAGATTATTTGAGATTTATCGTGCTGAGCAAGACTGACTAAACTCACTACAGCCAATTTTCTCTACAAAGCACCACTAAAAACTATATACAAGACACAAAACAATACTAAAAACTGTGCAGAGTAACCAGACTGAAGGGAGAAGGGAAAACTTGAGGAATGACCACTAAAGTAATGAATTCATTGTTTATTTTTTCAGTTTTGTTTATTTGTTTGGGCTTTGACCCAAGGGCAACAACTTTCCCAGAATTGTGAAGGGAGCATGGACAGCCACAAGTTCTGACTAATCCTACTTTCTAGCCAGAGATCTGATAAAAGGAGCTGCAGAATATAAAAGAAATCCTTGTTTCTTGTCTTGATTTTTTCTCTAGGTTCTGCTTGAAATCACCACTAGTTGCAAAAGTTAGATTGCTAGAAGGACATGAAACTCACTCTAAACCCTGAATCTCTAAAACAGCCAGTACTATTTCTTAACAGATTAATCAGAAAAAGTGTCCCTACAGTGTTAGGTATTGTATTTTTTTCTTTCTTTTTCTTGCATTTTCTTTTGCTTCCAATTGAATACACAAAATACCTAGGCCTACTATGGGAGATAAACTCCCCTATATAGCCAAAGGAAGCCAAAGAAAGACATTGGCTACCCAGAGTGTATAGAGGCGGTCCAAATAGTAAAGACTAAGGAAGTGAGTTCCTCATTCTGAATATGAATGCACATAAATTCTGAACTTATCTTCAACCTATGCTTGAAGGTTAGAGACACAAACCAGCATAGAAACTGGTTTGAAAACTGAAATGTGGTATAAACTACTGCCCAAGATCAATACTCAGACTAAGCCTTGAGTAGTACACATGTGGGAATAGGCTCAAATAGCATAGCAATGATTTTTGAAATAAAACATAGAAACACTGTTTACAGATGTCTAGCAAGAACCTGTAATCTGATCTCAACTGAATTGACTGTCTGTAAAACAAATAAGAAACACAAATAGGGGGACTTTAATGACCTCCAAAGCCAAAATATTATACTCAGAATGTCAAGAATAAAATGTTTAACATATTTGGTATATGAGACCCTGCCTCAAAAAGAAGTTTAAGTTAAAAATCAATAAAATGACACTTAATGAGATAATCAAGACATGGAAATTATTAAAACCTTTAAAATAGTTAATCTTATTGTATTTAGTTATGTAAGGGTAGAAGACTCTTGAATGGAAAAATGAGAGGTTCTAGCTAAGGAAGTCAACCGATAAAAAAGAATTGAATGAATATTTACAACAGAAAAATACAAATTGCACAAAAATTTACTGAAGAAAAGAGACTGAATTTGAAGATAGAGCAATAAAAATTATCTAAAGAACAGAAAGAAAATAGATTAAAATTGATTTTAAATAACATAGTAGTTGTTTTAAGAAGGGTGAGAAAGGTGGAGAAGGAGAATGGGGCTGAATTTGTTGGGGTACATTATTTGCATGTATGGTAATGTCACAATGATTCTCCTTTGCACAACTAACGTATGTTAACAAAAATGTTAAAAAAAACAAAACAGTCATCTACTTGTTTCAAACAACACCAAATGTTTAAATACTTGAATTATGTGTGCCATGCTTTGGAATATTTTTTGCTATTGGGTATTGAACCTTGGACTTTGTGTATGCCAAGCAAGCGCTTAGCCATCCCCAACTCCTTTTCCTAGCTTTGCTTTGAGACAGGGTCTTCCTGAGTTGTCAAAGATGGCCTCTTGGCAAGTTTATGACCTTGAACTCATGATTCTCCTGCTTCAACCTCATATACCTGCAATTATAAGTGTGCACCATTACATGTAACTTGATTTGATACTTTAATGACCTTTAGATGCCTGTGTGATGAAAGCTTGGTTCTCAACACACAGTCCTAATGGGAGGTGATAGAATATTTAGGAGGTATGGCCTAGTGGAAGGAAGTTAAGTCAGAGATGTGTCCTTGAAGGGAATTTTGGAACCCTGTCTCTGTCCTCCCTTTCCTACTTTGCTTCCCATGCATCATAATTTAAGCATTATCTGTTCTAACATATACTCTCACTGTGATGTGCTACTTTTTCATAGGCCTAAAGCAACAGTACTACGTTAGAATGGACTGAAAACTCTGAAATTATAAAACAAAATAAACTTTTCTTCCCTCAAATTGATTTCCACCCCCTCCCCCCACAGTGGCTTAACACAACAGTGTTTATTTCATGGTAACACCCAATGTAAGGTAGCAGTGAAGCCTTTTCCTAATATACTCAACCAGAAATCCATGTGAACATATCAATACATGCTTCCAAAGCAGAAAGAGTTACAAAAAGCATTACTTCTGCTCTCTGCTCATCAGCTTTGGCAAAAGCTATTCATGAGACAAAGCCAATTCCTCAGCCAGGCTTAATGTTGTCCACCTGTAATCCTAAATGGTAAAAGCAAGAGAACTGGAGTTCAATATCAACTTGGGCAGGGTTAACAAGACCATATCTGAAAAAGAGAGGGGCAAAGTTCAAATGTTGGAGCACTTGCCTAGCATTTATAAGATCATGAGTTCAAGGAGGAGCCAACAATGCTTGATAAGAAATGTACTCATTACCTTGCTCGTGTGATTGTAACCCCTCTGTACAGTATTTTCACAATAAAAACCTTGAAAAAAAGATCGTGAGTTCAATCCCTAATACCTCAAAAAAATAAAAATTCTTACCATAAGCCCCAAATATAAAAGTGAGGTTGACCATTTAGAAATAGTTTAAACAAGACTCATTTGTACAGTTTTAGTACATTTTCTAGTACTGGATCAATACACAAAACATTCTGCATTGCCTGGTGCCAGTTAGTCATACCTATAATCCTAGCTACTCAGAAGGCTGAGATCTGATGATCACAGCTCAAAGCCAGCCTGGGCAGAAAAGTCCCTGTAAGACTCCTATCTCCAATTAACTACTCAAACCAGGAGTGGTGCTGTGATTCAAAGTGCTAGAGTGCTAGCCTTGAGGAAAAAGTTGAGGGACAGTGCCTAGGCCCTGAGTTCAAGCCTCATGACTGACAAGAAAACAAAAGCAAAAAATAAAACCATTCTGCATGCAATGTGTGGATATGTGGAAGTGCCAACTAGTCTGGTCTGGCCAGAGAAAGAATGGCTTCCTATGACTGTAAGCATAAGTGGTTTGGAGCTAACTCGGCCTCTGAGACCTGTTCAGTTATACCCTCAAGTTGACTTATATGAACTGTTTTGTTATAGTGATGAAAAGGTAAGTAAACAGTGTTCTTTAAATGAATGGTGTGAAATGTGAATTATAACTTAATGAAACTGATACTAATATTATCAGACCTATTCCTAGTTATTTAAATTATCAAAAATGGTATTATCACTGTCTAAAAGTTTAACCTCATGGCATTGAAATCTCAGAATGGGATCTGAGAAGTTGAGACTAGAATGGTGTACCAGAAGCTAGGAGAGTAGTGGAGAGAGAGAGCAACAAAGATTGATTATGAGGTGTTAAGTTATAATTAGGAGTAGAAGTTCTAGTGTAGTAGGGTGACTATAGATAAGTTATACACTGTATATTTAGTAAAGGTAGAAGAAAAGATTTTGACTGCTTTCATCATGAAGAAATGCCAAATATTTGAGGAGATAAAGATGCTTATCTTAATTTTAATATCAAAAATATATATATTCCATTGAATCATCACATGATACTCTGTAAATATGTCCAATATTTTAGTTAAAATAAATTTAAATTATTTAAAATTAATAAAAATGAGATATTATCAAATGTGTTGAAAGATACAAAAAGAAAATTTGAAAAAAAACTATAAATAAAAGTATTTATCAGCCAGGCACCAGTGACTCACACCTGGAATCATAGCCATTCATGAGACTGAGATATGAGGATCGTGGTTCCATTCCAGCCCAAGCAAGATAGTCTCCAATAAATTATTCAGAAAAAGCTGAAAGTGGCGCTGTGGCTCAAGTGGTAGAGCACTAGACTTGAGCATGAATTAATTCCAAAATTATGGAAGATAGAGGACAGTGAAATCTCTTTCTTTCTTCCTTTCTATTTTGTTGGTCCTGGGGCTTAAAATCCGGGCCTGGGTACTGTCCCTTGCTTTTTGCTCAAGGCTATCGCTCTATCAATTTAGCCACAGCTCCACTTCTGGTATTCTGGTATTTAATTGGAGACGAGTCTCATAGGCTTTCCTGCCCAGGCTGGCTTGAAACTGTGATGCTCAGATCTCAGCCTCCTGAGTAGCAAGGCTTACAGGTACCACTCAGAAAACTGGAAGTGGTGCAGTGGCTCAAATGGTAGAGTGCTAGCCTTGAACTGAAGAGTTGAGGGACAGACTTCAGGCCCAGAGTTCAAGCCACACGACTGACAGAAAAAAAAGAAAAAGAAAGGGGAGTTTTACAGAGGAGCATGAACTCAGCAGTTTGAAATTAAAACTAACATGGGTAAGATAGTGTTTCAAAAAGGGCAAATTCTATTAATTTATTATATCTATATTACATATCAATTTTAACAAGAAAATGAACCAGATATAATGGTGCAGGCTTGTAGTCTCAGTACTTATGAGGTAAATGTGAAAGGATAAGAAGATTAGGCCATCCTCAGCTATATAAGTAACATCTGTTCACCAAAAAAGGACCATACACATTATATATATATATATATATATATATATATGTATATACACACACACACACACACACTCCCCCCCCCACACACATATATGGGTACATATTCACATATAGTTCTACTTGTGAAGAGGTTCTTTCATTTACTACCTTCACAGCAGTGTTGTGGAATGCAGACATGAGGATATTTGCACACAGTGCATTTGAACAGATTCTCAATCTTGAACCTACTGATTATAAATCTCTTTCTCTAAGAACTAAAAATAACGGCACCTTTTTACATGCAATGTCATTTATTACATGAAATAATTGAGAGTTTGGACCCAAATTTATCTGCTTCTCAAGGTCACACTCTATTACCATACCACACTTGTCCTCACCAAGTATCAAAAGCATTTTGCAATGGAGGTAATATTGTAAAAGTGATTAAATGGAGCCCCGAGTCAGTGGCTCACTCCTGTAATCCTAGCTACTCAGTGGCTTAGATCTGAGGATCATGGTTCAAAGCCAGCCCGGGAAGGAAAGTCCGCGAGACTCTTATCTCCAATAAACTACCAGAAAACCGAAAATGGCTCTGTGGCTCAAGCGGTAGAGTGCTCGCCTTGCATTGAAGAGTGCAGGGACAGTGCCCAAGCCCAGAGTTAAAGCCCCACGACTGACAAAATAAGTGATTAAACGGCCTGGTTAATCCACAAATGTAATCTGACCGATCCCATTGGAAGCACTTGCAAGAAAGACAGAGATCAAAATACCTTAAGACTGGAAGCTGAGGTAAAATAAAAATATAGATGATACAAATGATAAAATACTCAAATCAATGTTCTGATTTTAATGTTAGTAGAAAGTATTGTCATCCATGCAGAAGTTATTTTGCATTCATGTTTTTGGAACTAGTCAAATACTCAAAACTAGGAGACTCCCTGGAGCAAAAAACTTCAGAATAACACCATGAATTTTACATATATATATATATGTATATATATATATATATTACATATATGTAAATGATAAACTTGTTTTATACCAATGACTTAACCACTTAATTCCTGAAGGCTTTTAGATAAACTCATGAGTAAGTAGACAATTTGAACTATTTGCAAAGTACAATGTGTGGAGGTAGGGAGTGATGGCTCATGAAGTCATGACACTTTTCTGGAGAACATACACTTTGGAATAGCAGAAAGGCACAGAAAACTGCTTATTTAAAATGAGCATTTTTAAATTTCTCCAACTCTTTAGTGTTCCTAACATAGGTTCTTACAAGCTGGAACACTATTGTTGTATAGAAAGATGTTTAAGTAAATTACTAGTTCACAAACAAAAAAATAAAGGTTTCTCTGGTTAAAGTTGAAAAATGTTGCATTAAACAATGGAAACAATTTAAAACAGATTGCAGTATACATTGTATAACATTTTGATAAATGGGTACACATTGAAAAATCTCTCAGTGGATGATAGATTAGTCAAGGTTTCCTAAATTTATTAGATACTGACATGGTTTTATTGTATACCAACTAACATATTTCACAATGACTAATATATAGACACTTTAAGAAATGCTATAATTCCAACACTCCAGAGCTACAAAAGGACACCCTGTCTCAACACACACACACACACACACACACACACACACACACATAGCAGAAGGGGCAAAAGGGAGGGAAAAACGCAGTCCTAATACATAGAGATCCATGAGTACAATATATACCTTCCTTGTTCTGCAAACTTGGAATGAGTAGGGGTTAGGGAACAGTGAATACCAAGCTGAAAAGATTAATTAGGCAGCAGGATAAATCATATAAGTAAAAGCAAGTGGTTAGGCAAGTCTTCTGCCTTCTTATCAGAAAATATTAATAAACCTTTAGTTAGGAAAATTCCCAAACATGAAAACTGTTCATTTGCTTTCTCATTATATTATAATACCTGATTTTTCCCTTTAAGCCAATTTGTCTACATATCAGCAATCCTAACATTGCAGATTGATTGTGTACAGTAACTTTAAACCAGGATTTATAACATGTATTTCTTTGAAGTGTCAAGAAACATGAAAATACATGCAATTCACACAGTCCTTGTTGTTAAAAGAGGAAATAATGTCATGTGTGAGATAAAACCTTGCACATATAGCCTTCTTTCTCATTTCTTGTCATTATAACCCACCAGAAGTATACAAGAATTTTTCATCTCTCCATTCAAGTACATTCCAGACCAATTTTACTCTCAGCTCTTTGGTTTCTACTATTGACTTGCCCTGGAATGACCCATTATTCCTTTCTAATCATTGGTATCTGTCTTCCTTCAAGATCTATTGGAGGCCACCATCTGTTCTTTAAAGAATTCACTTTTGTAACAAATCCTCAAAGAAACAACCACAGATTAATAAGTGGGCTAAAGGCTTAAAGAGAAACTTCTCTGAAGAGGAAATAAGAATGGCCACTAGACAAATGAAGAAATGTTCAATCTCTCTAGCCATAAAAGAAATGCAAATCAAAACAACTACCTCACCCCACTTAGAATGGCTAGAATCAAGAACTCTAATAACAACAGATGCTGGAGGGGATGTGGACAGAAGGGAACCTTACTGCATTGTTGGTAGAAGTGTAAAATTGTTCAACCACTCTGGAAAGCAGTATGGAGGTTCCTCAAAAGACTCCACATAGAGCTCCCCTATGACCCAGCAATCCCACTTTTGGGCATTTACCCAAAATACCACAAACAAGGTGATACTAAAGCTACCAGCACAACTATGTTTATTGCAGCATTATTCACCATAGCTAAGGTATGGAACCAACCCTCATGCCCCTCAGTAGATGAATGGATCAAGAAAATGTGAGATATACATATACATATATATATTCACACACACATATATACATATATATATATATATATATATATGTATATATGTGAATTCTATGCCTCCATCAGAAAGAATGACATTGACCCATTTGTAAGGAAATGGAAAGACTTGGAAAAAAATATATTATTTGAAGTAAGTGAAGTCCAAAGAAACATAGGTCCCATGGTTTCCCTTATTTGCAATAACTAGTATATGTGTAGGACAAGCAGAAAAGGTCAAAAGGTATGTGCATATCACCATATAAGATGATGCTATGCGATATGAACCCCAAGATAGGGACACAAGATGTTTTATCATTGTTGCTGTTCTTTTTAATACATTTATAATGTACTATGTGATTTTGTTATTTCTTTTGTATGTTCTTCCCCCATGGTATAAGCCCTGTTTTCACTGTATTTGATTCTGGTGCCCTACATCTTGTATATTCATTTTTCTAATTTGGGGAAGGGAAGGGAAATAACAGAATGCTGAAACAAGGATACAGGTTGACCCATTATAAAAATGAAATGTACAAGATACTTTGTTGAAAATGAACTTTACAACTTCGGGGTGGGGGAGGGAGGAGTTGGGGAGGTTAGGAAGGAAGGAATGGTAGGGGAAAAACAAAGGAGGGGGGAACAATGCTCTATAGTAAATATACTCATTACCTTACTCATATAACTGTAACCCTTCTGTATAGTATCTTTACAGTAAAAAAGAAAAATAGAACAAAAAAGAATTCCCTTTTGCCTTTCTTCCATCTCCTGTTATCCTTTGTTTCATAATGAAGTTAATTTCTTATGTGTAACTTATCTTGTCTCTTCAAATGGGTTTCAGATTCATCTAAAGGAAAAGTTATATTCTACATTAATGTTTTGTACATTGCCTAGCACAGTCCTGGAAACAGATGAAGGTGCTAAATATTAACTGTAGTGGTACACACATATCATTCCAACTACTCTGGAGATTGGAGTAGTCTTTGATGACCACAAGTTTGTGGTCAGTGTGCAAAACACAACAAGATCCATTTTTTGATTGAAACTTTAAAAAATTGTTATTCAAAAGATGATGTACAGAGGGGTTACAGTTAGTAAGTCAGGTAATGAGTACATATCTTTTTAAGCAGTGTCACCTCTTCCCTCATTTTCTCCCAGTTTTCCCTCCTGACCCCCTCCCCCACAAGTTGTATAGTTGATTTTCAACATAGTGTCTTGAGAATGTCACTACTGTATTTGTTCACCCTGTGTCCCCCCATTTCTCTGCTCTCCCTTAACCTACCCAAAACAGATAAACTTAGATACAAGACTAAAGGTACGGAAATAAAAATAGTGACACAGAAGAAGAAAACAAAATATAACAAAAATTCTCTTGTTGATAAACATAATTTTATATGATTTTATGCACATAGCTATTAAGCTTTTGTGAACCTCTCTTCAGAGTATCCTCCTTTAGTGTCACTGTGTGAATAGCAATAACCATTTTTAAAATAGTACTTACTAAATCAAGCCTAGTGACTCATCCCTGTAATGAGAGCATTTATGAAGTTAAGGCAGGAGGAAAATGAGTTCAAGGCCGATGTGGGGTAAACCATTACATAGAATCTTTCTTGCTATTGTTTCTAACGTATTTATAAGGTACCATGTGTTTTTTTTGTTGCTTTGTATGTTCCTCCCCCACGGTATAACCCCTGTTTTCACTTTATTTGATGTCAGTATAATTTGGGGAGGGAAAGGGAAAAAACAAAACGTTTAAGTAGGGATACAGGTTAACCCATTGTAACAATGAGATGTAAAAGACACTGTTGAACTTTACAGTTTAGGGGGGGTGGGAAGTGTAGTTGGGGAGGTGGGAGGGAAGGGATAGTAGGAGAAAACAAAGGAGGAGGCAACAATGCTTGATAAGAAATGTACTCATTACCTTGCTCATGTAACTGTAACCCCTCTGTACAGTATTTTCACAATAAAAAAAACATTAAAAAAAAGACTTGCTTGTGAACATTTGGGTAAATGCCCAAAAGTAGGATTGCTGAGTCATAGGGGAGCTCTATGTGGAGTCTTTTGAGGAACCTCCATACCAGCACAACTATGTTTATTGCAGCATTATTTACCATAGCTAAGATATGGAACCAACCCAGATGCCCCTCAGTAGATGAATGGATCAAGAAAATGTGGTATATATACACAATGGAATTCTATGCCTCCATCAGAAAGAATGACATTGTCCCATTTTTTAGGAAATGGAAAGACGTGGAAAAAATTATATTAAGTGAAGTAAGCCAGGCCCAAAGAAACATAGGTCCCATGCTTTCCCTTATTTGCAATAACTAGTATATGTCTGAGACAAGCAGAAAAGGTTAGATAATGTGATGTCAGGAAAATGAAAGGTCAGATAAGTTGATGTTAGGGAAATGAACCCTAAGATATGTACTCAAATTTTTTTTTTCTTTCATGCCATTGTTTCTAACACATTTATAAGATTATTTCTCTGTTACTTTGTATGTCCCTCCCCCACGGTATAACCCCTGCTTTCACTGTATTTGATGTTGGTATAATTTGTTTCTAACACATTTATAAGATTATTTCTTTGTTGCTTTGTATGTCCCTCCCCCACGGTATAACCCCTGCTTTCACTGTATTTGATGTTGTTATAATTTGTGAAGGGAAAGGGAAAAAACAAATTGTTTAAATAGGGATACAGGTGGACCCATTGCAACAATGAGACGTACAAGTCATTATGTCGAAAATGAACTTTACAACTTTACAACTTTGGTGGGGGGGGATGAGGGTTGGGTGAGGGGATAGGGTGAGGATGGGATGGGAAGGGGAAACAAAGGAGGAGGCTACAATGCTTGATAAGAAATGTACTAATTATCTTGCCCATGTCATTGTCACCCCTCTGTACAGTATTTTCACAATAAAAAAATAAAATAAAATAAGTGAAAAAATAGAAAAAAAGGAAAGAAACAAGGTAGGAACTACCAAATACCTCTCAGTCCTAACTCTCAATATTATTGGACTTACCTCTTGAACTAAGCGACATTGATTGTCTAGTTGGATCAAAAAGCAAGATCCTTGTATCAACTGCCTTCAAGAGACATACCTTGCCCACATTGTTTTATTAGTTTTTATGTCTGATCATTTGTTGTTTGTTTGTTTTTTTTTGGGGGGGGGTCCGGTCATGGGGTCTGAACTCTGGGCCTGGGCGCTGTCCCTCAGCTTCAGCTCAAGGCAAGTGCTCTACCACTTGAGCCACAGCACCACTTCCGGCTTTTTTTTTCTGCTTATGTGGTGCTGAGGAGTTGAACCCAGGGCCTCATGCATGCAAGGCAAGCGCTCTACCATTGAGCTACCTTCCCAGCCCTGTTGTTTGTTTTTTATTTCTATGTGTTATTTGTGTGCATTGTGATTTAGGATTTGCTATTTCACATCAAGCTTCTATTTTTCATTATTTGTTTTTTACTCCCACTTCCCAATTTCCTAATTTGAAAGGCTTTTTTTCTTCTTTCTTTTCCACTCTCCCCTTTTCCTTCTCTCCACATTGTACTACTACTCCATCAGAGCTACCCTGCCTGGATTTATACTCAAAGTAAGGCCATCTATGTGTGTAAACAATAATTTCAAGAGTTAACTTAGATTAAGTGACTCTCCAAAAATACCTGAATAATCTTTCTCTAATCTCAGCAAGTCTCCCAAATACACTTATATAAAACTTCTTTTACTTACCTTCATCTCGATCTCTAAGCTACTACTTACATAACCTTTCTTCAATTTTTTTCCACCTCTTATACTCGGTAACAAGGTCTTTATTCTCCTCCTACTACATATACCCCTCCCCTAAGCTGTTCTTACCCCTATACTATCATTATACCCAAGTTCTCTTCTGAACTTGAATTCAAATCTCTCCAATCTGAACCATTCACTTCTCCATCTGCTCCAGCACATTGATCCCTAACATTTTATATCTTACCCAACTTACAGTTGGTTCTATATTTGACCACAAAATTAGATCCTTTGACTACTCTGAGTACAAGGGGCCCATCTTGTTAATTCTAAGGAGCAGACTACTTATCAGCCATACCCAGGTTGTCTCAAAAGTTACAACTATACATAATCTCGACCATGAAGCCACGATATCCTGCTCCAAGCAAAGAAAAAGAGAGCTAAATAGGAAAACACCTACACATAACTTTGAAACTCTAACATCTATACATCTACACGACTCCAGGTTGGCTCTGGTCCAAAGAAAAGAGTGTCCTACTGCTGTACCAGTGTGGTTCTTGTCTCCAAATGGGTAGAATTAACCTCAGAAACACAAGGAACATGGCCAATCAATAAACACCAACACCATCTCCACATAAACAAGCTACAGAGCATGACCTAGAGGATAACGCTCAAGATAGATTGAAAGCATGGCTGGTAAACCTGCTGAATGAAAAATTGGACACCCTGCATAGGGCTATCAGAGAATGCAATGAGGCCATCCGAAACTCATAGATGACTTCATGGCCTCCACAAATAAAAAGATAAAGGAAATCCAGCAGAAGGAGAAAGAAGCTAATGAAAAGATAGGAATCCAGATTAAAGAGTGGAAAGAAAAGTCTAAGAAACAACTCCAGGAGGTAAAGAAATCTATGCAAGACTTAAAAGAAAACCTAATGGCCACCATTAAAAAAGACCAGCAAGAAGCAAACGTGACAGACACTGAAGTAAAAATCCCTCAAAGCAGAATGGAGGAGGCTGAAAAAAGAATATAAGAAGCTGAAGACAGTTTAGAATCCTTAGAGAAAGAGCACACAATTATGCATAACAAAACTAAGAATCATGACAGATCACTGCAGGAAACACAGGATACATTCAGAAAGCCTAATCTCAGAACAATAGGTATACAAGAGGAACTGGAGAGGGAAGACAATGGATTAGGAAATACATTCAGCAGAATCATAGCAGATAAATTCCTAAATATACAAAAGGACAGGCCCATCCACATACAAGAACCTTTTAGAACCCAGACCAGAACAGATCATCCCACTGCCACATTATAATCTGTACTGGATCAATACTACGAAAGAAAGAATTCTTAAAGCTGTCAGGGAGAAGAGAGCAATCACATATAAAGGTAACACAATGAGAATTACCTCAGACTTCTCAGCAGGCACCATAAAAGCAAGGATGCCACATTCTGAAGTCAAATAACTACCAACAAAGAATAATCTACCCAGCTAAGCTCTCATTCAAAGCAGAAGGACAAATAAAAACCTTCCCAGCAAGAAAAATCTGAAGCCATATATGTCTACCAAACCAGCTCTCCAAAAAATTCTCAAAGATGTAGAATACATATAGAAAACCAACAAGAACAGAATATAGACAATGAAGCAGTCCATAAACAGAGAAATATGTAATCACAACAAGAACAGCGAAGGCACAGTTTTTTCCCCCAAATATGGATAAAAACGTAGGGGCAGAAAAACACCTTTCAGTCCTAACCCTTAATATTAATGGTCTTCACTGTCCTATTAAGTGACATAGATTGTCCAGTTGGATCAACAAGCAAGATCCTTCTAACTGCTGGCTTTGAGACAAACTTTGCCAACAAAAATAAACATATTCTGAAAGTGAAGGCAAATGGCCCCCGTAAACAGGTGGGAGTTGCTATCTTAATATCAGATAAAATAGACTTCAAATTAAAATCAATGAGAACTGATAAAGAAGGTCACTACATACTAATTAAGGGATTTCTCCTTCAAGAGGATATTACGATTCTAAACATCTACTCACCAAACAACGGTGCACCGAAGTTTATCCAAGAAACATTACTTTCCCTCAAATCTCACATAGACCCAAAGAATTAATTGTGGGGGACTTTAACACACCACTACCCCCACTAGATAGATCAACCTGGCAAAAATTCAACAGAGAAACCTTGGCTATTAAAATGTGCACAGATCAACTAGACTTAACGGACATGTACTGAATATTTCACCCAGCAGTATCAGATTACCCCTTCTTCTTAGGAGCACATGGGACAAACTCCAAAATAGACCACATTCTAGGTCACAAAGGAAATCTGTCCAAATTCAGAACATCGAAATTATACCCTGCATTCTCTCAGAGCAAAAGGGAATAAAATTAGAATTCAACAACAAAAGCCACCAAAGGAAATCCTATAACACATGGAGGCTGAACAACACACTGTTGAACCACCAGTGGGTCTTGGAAGAGATTAGAAAGGAAACTCAAATGTTCATGATATTCAACAAAAATGATCACACAAATTATCAGCTCCTCTGGGAGACAGCAAAGGCAGTACTCAGAGGCAAGTTTATAGCTCTGAGTTCCTACATCAACAAATTGGAGAGATCTGCAAGCAACAATTTAATGAGATAACTGAACTCCTTGAAAAAGAGCAGCAAGCTAAACCCCAATCCAGCAGATGGAAAGAAATAATTAAAATTAAGACAGAATTAAATGAATTAGAATCCCCAAAAAAACCAGAGAAAGAATCAACAAAACAAAGACTTGGTTCTTCAAAAAAATTAACAAGATTGACAGATCCTTAGCAAATCTTATTTTTAAAAAAATAGAACACACCTAAATAAACTCAGAGATGAGAATGGAAATATCACCACAGAAACAACCGAGATTCAGAACATTATAAGGGAATACTTCTCAAAACTTTATGCTAATAAGTTTGAGAACCTGGAAGAAATGGACACAACTATGTTTACTGCAGCATTATTTACTATAGCTAAGATATGGAACCAACCCAGATGCCCCTCAGTAGATGAATGGATCAAGAAAATGTGATATATCTACATAATGGAATTCTATGCCTCCATCAGAAAGAATGGCATTGCCCCATTTGTTAGGAAATGGAAAGACTTGGAAAAATATATATTAAGTAAAGTAAGCCAGGCCCAAAAGAAACATAGGTCCCATGGTTTCCCTTATTTACAATAAGTAGCATATGTCTGAGACAAGCAGAAATGGTCAGATAAGTTGATGTTAAGCGAAATCAATCCCAAGATAAGGAGTCAAATGGTTTTTCCTTCTTGCTATTGGGTCTAACATATTTATAAGATATTTCTTTGTTGCTTTGGATGTCTCTCTCCTACGGTATAACTCCTCTTTTCTCTGTATTTGATGTTGGTATAATTTGTGTAGGGGAAGGGAAAAAACAAATTGTTTAAATAGGGATATAGGTGGACTCATTGCAACAATGAGATGTACAAGTCATTATGTCGAAAAATGAACTTTACAACTTTGGCAGGGGTGGGGGAAGGGCATGGGGAGGGGGGATCGGAAGGGATGGAAAGAGGAAACAAAGGATGAGGCAATAATGCTTGATAAGAAATGTACTCATTACCTTGCCCATGTAATGTAACCCTTTTCTACACTAATTTTACAATAATAAACATATGTTTATTGCAGCATTATTTACCATAGCTAAAATATGGAACCAACCCAGATGCCCCTCCCCTCAGTAGATGAATGGATCAAGAAAATGTGGTATATATACACAATGGAATTCTATGCCTCCATCAGAAAGAATGACATTGTCCCATTTGTTAGGAAATTGAAAGACTTGGAAAAAATTATATTAAGTGAAGTAAGCCAGGCCCAAAGAAACATAGGTCCCATGGTTTCCCTTATTTGCAATATCTAGTATATGTATGAGTCATGCAGAAAAGGTCAGATAAGATGATGTTAGCAAAATGAACCCTAAGATATGTATTTAAATGTTTTTTTTTCTTTCATGCACTTGTTTCTAACACATTTATAAGATGATTTCTTTGTTGCTTTGTATGTCCCTCCCCCACAGTATAACCCCTGCTTTCACTGTATTTGATGTCGGTATAATTTGTGGAGGGGAAGGGGAAAAACAAGTCGTTTAAATAAGGATACAGGTGGACCCGTTGCAACAAGAGAAGTACACGTTGTCATGTCGAAAACGAACTTTACAACTTTGGTGGGGGGCGGGGAAGATTGGGTGGGGGGACGGGGAGGGGGGGGGCCCGGAGGCCGGGGAGGGATGGGAAGGGTAAACAAAGGAGGAGGCTACAATGCTGGATAAGAAATGTACTCACTATCTTGCCCATGTAATTGTAACTCCTCTTTACAGTATTTTCACAATAAAAAAAAAGAAAAAAAAAGAAAAAAAAAGGAAGGAGATATCATAGTAACTAAAATAGTAATTTTGTAGTGGTCTTAAATAAATAGATTGTTTCCTTTTTATTTAACATATTAGTGCTCCCCATAAAATCATCCCATATTGTGATTGATGTACATTAACTGAAGTAACACTTAAAATTTCATATGCTTTCAGAATGGAATCAATTTTAAGCTTTTAATATTTTTTTTTCAGATAGGTCTCACTATTTGATCTAAGCTAGTCTGAATTTTTCTAAGTAGCCCAGCATGGCATTAAACTCATAATCCTCCTGCCTCCATCTTCTGAAAACTTGGCAATCATAATAAAATAGGCTATATTGATTACTCTGGATGTAGGATACATTATTTTTTCACTATCATTTGCTCTTGTAAATAATAATTTAGTTCAATTAGTGTGGCTCATTCCCGTATGTCATTAAATCAATATTATTGGTCTAACAACTGATTATTTATCTTTTTCAACTCTGTAAGTCACATTATATAAATTATACTAGAATAAAACCTTGATTCACCCCTGAATCTAAAAAAAAAAATCCTCTACTTGGGCTGGGAAGGTGGCTCAGTGGTAGAGTGCTTGCTTTGCATGCATGAGGCCCTGGGTTCAATTCCTCAACACCACATAAGCAGAAAAAAGCCAGAAGTGGTGCTGTGGATCAAGTGGTAGAGCACTAGCCTTGAGCAGAAGAACTGAGGGACAGCGCCCAGGCCCAGAGTTCAGGCCTCATAACTGACCAAAAAAAAAGCACAATAAAAACCTCTACTTTTGATCAGGAGAATAATTTTCCATTCTTGAATTTAAAAAGAATAAAGTAAATAACACAATCATTTTATAAACAATGTTGTTCACAGTTACTTATCGTAGATTATAGAAATTGCTTATCCTTATTTTTTTAATTGTGAGAATACTGTACAGAGGAGTTACAATTACATGGGCAAGATAATGAGTACATTTCTTATCAAGCATTGTTGCCTCCTCTTTGTTTCCCCTTCCCATCCCTTCCCATACTCCCTCCCTCCCCCCACCTAATCCTCCACCCCACTCCCCACCAAAGTTGTAAAGTTCGTTTTTCAACATAACAACTTGTACATCTCATTGTTGCAATGGGTCCAACTGTATCCCTATTTAAAGGATTTGTTTTTTCCCTTACCCTCCACAAATTATACCAACATCAAATACAGTGAAAACATGGGTTGGTTGTACCGTGGGGGAGGGATATACAAAGCAACATAGAAATCATCTTATAAATATGTTAGAAAATATTGCATGAAAGAAAAATAAATAACATTTGGCTTATCCCTATTTATTATGTCTTAAGGAATACCTGAAAAATCTGTAACCACTCAGACAACATCCAGTAAGTAATACCTGGAGCTTTACCTTTGGTATTAACCTTTGATTTAAAGAGTAGAAAAGGACAATGACCTTCGAATGAAGAATTATATAATTTAATGTGTAAGTTATCCCCTATCAATGAGGAGTTTAGAATGTATTTGAAAGTCCATTCAGAGGCCAACAAAATACAAATTTTGATGTAACAAAGATGTATTAAAGACCAAAGACATGATAGTGTCCAAGGAAGCAGATCTATTATGGCTACGTAAGATATTCTGGTAATATGGTAGGGCAGCATGGGGGTGGTATGGCAAAGAAGGATATACCAGAAAGATACCAGAGTGAATTTGAGCCAGCAAATTAAGTGGAAAGACAGAGGATCGTAACTTTTATGATCATAGTGAGTGTATACTTGGGCTCCCAATAGCTACTTGAAGGCTAGCCTGGATTATGTAACAAGACCTTACAACAAAGCAGAACAATTAGATTCACTTCATAAGTCTAATGTGGGCTTTACTTAGCCAAAATTATTTGTTTGCTTAACTTATTTATTTATTTATTTATTTATGGTGATGAGGGATTTAACTCAGAGACTTAAGCATGCTACAAAAGAGCTCTGCCATTGAGCTACAGCCTCAGCCCATTTTTTTCCCCAAATGATCTCACTATAATTAGCTCAGGCTGGCTCTTATCTCTCTATCCTCTTGCCTCAGTCTACTGAGTTCTGTCCACATAATGGATGTTTACACCACGATACCTGACCCTTGTAGAAATTTAGAAGAAGGTTCTTATTATGGTGTCTTGTTATTTCTTAAAGATTTTGTTTGCTAAATGAAGATGTTTGAATTCCAATATAATTCATGGTAATAAACATCTTGGAAATATATTTTTGAATTGGCATTTGTTTTTGGTAAATTCTTGGACACAGTAATTCTACTCCCGGGGCCCTCCAAAAAAATCCATGAGTTCTTAGAGATCATATACCAGAGCCAAGCTACATATAAGCCTTTGATTCAGAAAATACATTTGTCTGTCAACCTCACTTCAAGGAAAAGAAATGCTAGATAAAATCAGTCATAGTAAAACCAGAAATTTCATTAACTCCAGTCATCTTCAGTCAAATTAGAAACAATATTTACATGTATCCAATTGGTATATTGGCTTGTTCTTTCCTTTCTTTCCCTTTTATTTGGTCAGTAATGGGGCTTGAACTCAGGTCCTAGGAGGTGTCGCTGAGCTCTTCTGCTTAAGGTTAGTGCTCTACCACTTTGAGCCACAGTTCCATTTCTGCTTCTCAGATCTCACCCTTCTGAATAGCTAGGATTACAGGCACAAGCCACCAGTGCTTGGATGGCTTGTTCTTTGCATTGTAAAATCTGAGCTTTGCCGGTTTCATTTAGAAGTTCCTTATGTGGTGAAGGTAAACATATAATTAGGTTAAGACTTTGTCAGATTAGAGGTGTTGAATTCATAGATTCAACATAAAACTTTATAGAATCTGAGAATTATTTCTTTTTGTTTTTGTAGTAATGTTCAAATTCCAAATGGATAGGATAAAACAAATGTGCATATAGGTTAAATTGTGCTTACAATTAGAAAAGAGCATTCTGAGGAAAGGCAAGTTATGTTGCACAAGGTTAAAATAATATTGTCAGCTAACTAATTAATTGAACAAGTACTGCGCATCCATTCTGTGGCCTCAAATATTCTAAGTTGGTGATTTAGAATATTTTTCTTTGATTTTTTTGTTCTCTGCTTTGTTAGAACTTCCAAGGATGAAAGAAGCTTAGATGCTTAAATAACAGAGTTTATTCTGAGAGCAACACGTTTAAGCATGAAAATGATTTGACAAACACTACAAGGGAAAAGAGATTTACAATCTGTTGGGGGGGACAACCAATTGAATGTGGGAATAAGTAACATGTTGCAACAATCTAAAGGAAATATTAAAGGAGCCTGAAATATGGCAGTATCACAAAAATTTAGAAGAGAAGACAGTAAAATTGCTGCATTGATTGATTAGAGATGGAGAGTGGGCAATACAAGACAGAGGGAAATAAGCATTGATGTCTAATATGTAGTTTGCAGAATTTAGTACATGTTGATGATACTGAGAGCCGTGTTGTTTGTCCTCTGCAGCAAACACTGTGTTTTCGGAATACTGTTAGGAACTGCCATAATATATAGAGGATTCTGTACTCCAATGCAAAAATGATACATCACTCCTAGCATTCCTTTAGGGTTGTGTAATCCTGTAGAGGGTGACTATTTTACAACTCTCTAAATTGAAGATCACTGCTATCTCCATAATGTAAAATAATTTTTGTATTTCACAATAGTGCTCCTCTAAACACAGGTAAAAAAATGTTTTCCCCGAGGTGAAAAACTCAGTTTTGCCTCCCCTTTGCACATTTATTTCATGGTTCTCCATTACAGATATGTCTTCTTTAGCTTCTTTGAATTTGTTGTAATGCTTACCAATTTCATTATCAGTGAGTTAAATAAAATGCACAATTTTGCCATTTTGAGACAATCATCTTTTAATATGGGTGAACTGCAGCATAAGAAAGTAAATTAGTACAGATGTATAACACATTTTTTCTATTAATAAAGACTCTGATAGAAAATATAGCAAGGAAATGGGATAGGATTTGGGAATTAATTAGATGAGGTGAATTATAAGTAAATAGGGTATTATAGGAAGGTTGTGATGAGAAAGTGCTCTACAACGTATCTTTGCTTTTGGACAACTCCTGAACCTCTCAAAGTCATTTGAAAGTAGAAGCCACATAAGCATTTGTTCATCTAGTCACATCAGGAGGAATGGAAGGGTTTGTTGTCCAATCTCTAGGCTTTGTTTTTCCTTTTTTTCTTGCAAAACATACTCCAACCTTATCCCCTCCTTGCAGATCAGTATCTTATCTTCATGAAATGCAAGCTGAGAGACAACAAAACTTGTAGTAAGCAAGTCAGCTAGGTTCAGAGATAGGATTATAAATTTCCAAAACAAAGTTGAGAGGAAAATTTCAGTTCATACCAGAATTTTTTGTAAAAGATTGGGATCTCTCCCAAAACACACCAATGAATGGGAGAATGTGTTGTCAAATTTCTCTTTGTAATGAAAGGTTGCATATGTCGAATTATATAATATACAAAAAAGCAAGACACTACAGAAGTAAATGTCACTGTATTTGATTTTGGTACCTTGCATCTTGTATATACATTTACCTAATTTGGGAAGGGGAAGGGGAATAACAAAATTCCGAAACAAGGACACAGGATGACCTATTGCAACAATGATACTCACAAGAAACTATGTTGTAAATAAGCCTTACAACTTTGGGGGCAGTGAATGGTGGAGGTAGGGGAGGGAAGGAATAGTGGGAGAAAAACAAAGGAGGGGGTAACAATGCCGGACAAGAAATGTAGTCATTACCTTACTGATGTAACTGCAACCTCTCTCTTTTCTTTACAAGAAAACAAAATTTAAAAAACAAACAACTGGACTGTAGAACACTTCAAGTCATTTGAAAAAATTTAGAAGATTTTGGACGCATATAGCTTTCCCTTCTGGACTTGAGTAGTTTGGAAACACAAAGAGAAACTTCACAGGTCATTATTTTTGTGTGTGTCTTTTCCTAATAACTTCCCATTCCTTTTGGCTCTGGCTAAGAGCCACTGCCCTCAGGAGTGTTTTAGAGTACCTTTTTGAAAATTCAACTCCTAAATTTTGATTTTAGAGCTGCAACCCAAGGAAATTGTGTGTAATTGTTGAATATACCATCTGGATATTTGAAACAGACTTAATTAAAAAGCTATTAATTAAAAAGTCATTAATTGTACTTCCAATGTATTCAAAGGGAAATAATGGCAGACATTTTTGAGGGAGTATTTACCAATCAAGGCTTCATCCATAATATTATCAGCTTATGTACTCACCACTGGAATAAATTCTTATACGTGGGGATTCATGGGGACCCATTCTATGGTTATGTGCTTGATTTGACAGTATATTAGTGACTCCGTCCCTGCCTCATTCACTATCTACCATTTAGTTATTGATCCTGTTATAGTGTACCTTGAAGATACTGCTTTTAGACCTTTCCCTGAGCTTTTCTGTCTGTGCTAAATCATGTTAGGTCACTGGAGTCAGTTAAGGTTCCAGAAAATTAATGCAGAAAGATTCCACTGCTTGGCTTTTCAAATGTGTTGATTTGGTCTCACCTGTTAAATTATAAAGCCCTTCAAACTGAAGAATCTAGATTTTTAAGAAACATGTTTATAAATATGTGTCACATTCCTTGTGCCCATTATTCATTTCTTTTATATAGTCAAATTGCAAAATATTGCTGTGATGAGATTGTGGACACAGTATAGATTCCTAAGTGGGGAAAAGACAAAAAAGAGGTTAGAGGAAAAATCAAGTCTAATGTTTTGAAAGTCCCATTGAAATGCAGCTATGCAATCTGGTATGGGTAATACTTTAGATCTCTAGTGTCATTAACATTTTTTGCTAGATGAAATTGATCAAGTAAGTTTAGTAAGAGTTGTAAAGCAAAGAATAAGAGGGTGGAACAAGATTTGATCTGAGTGATAAGGATGCTATGAAAACTGAAATAAGATATTGTGAAAGAGGAGCCTGTGTCACATTGGGATGGTTTGACATACATTTATTCAACAAGTATTGAGCATTGAGTGGAGGAATAAAATAAAAGGTGAGTGCAGAGGGAGTAAGAGAGAAAACTGGTGACTTCCTCACAATTAAGTCAAAAGCTAGCCCTTTGGACATCCAAAGGTTGTGTTTCTGAAAATACCTTATCTGTTCATTGTTAGTTTGTTTTAGACTATAGTGGAAATTCCCTTATCTTCTTGTTTCTTATCTGTTCTTGACTCCTTCGCTTGTTCATTGACAGCAAGGCTGAAAGCAGTATGTGAGATCTCTGACTTCCTGGAAACTTTTCATCCCTACACTCACAGAAGATGTTTGCTTTGTCTTCTAAATTGCTTTGGCTGGTCTCTAGGGATTTACATCAGGACATATTGGAGGCCAAAAAAAATGGAGGTCCAGTTTATTTTGTGCTTTTCTGAGTTGATGAAGGGGTTATCTTTTTTGCCTACCAAGGTTATAAGGAAAAAAGCTGTCTTCTGAGACATAGTAACATTAACTGGAGAACTAACCTTATAAATGCAAAGGGACCTTTGAGCTTTCATAGTCAAACTGATCTGAATCAGCAAAAAAAAAAAAATTAAGTAAGAAGGCTATTGTAAGGGAAAGCTCAATTCGTGCATTCCTTCTGAAGAAATGCCCCCTTGCTCCTTCCAGGAAGAAACCTCGTGTAATTTATCCGATTCAAAAAGCTATTAATGGAAAAGTGGCACAGTATCAGAAAGGCTGAACATAGGCTTTGGGACTGAAAGACGTGTTTGAAAATCAGTGCACTACTTAACAACAGGGTGTCCTGAACCAAGGACCCACAACCCCATTGTCTTGGTTTTCCAGCTGTAAAATAGGGACTCTAACGCCTATCTCACAGGGGTTTCAAGAGTTAAAAAAAAAAAAAAAAGGAACAATGGAAAAACTTATCCTGGTGTTTTCACAAAGGAGGTGTTCAGTCAATGTTAAGCCATATTATCATAATATGAACAATAAAGAGATAGGTTCTATGATCTTCCCACAGCTGAGGAAGAAGGTATTCTTTTTTATTATATTTTTTTTTACTGCAAAGATACTGTACAGAGGGGTTACAGTTACATGAGTAAGGTAATGAGCACATTTCCTATTGATCATTGTTACCCTCTCTTTGTTTTTCCCCTACCATCCCTTCTTCCCTACTTCTCCAACTCCTTCCTCCACCCCCCAAAGTTGTAAAGTTCGTTTTCAACCTAGTGTATTGTACATCTCATTATTACAAAGGGTCAACTTGTATCCTTATTTCAGCTTTTTGTTCTTTCCCCTCCCCTCCCCAAATTAGAAAAAATGTATACAAGATTCAGGGCACCGGAATCAAATACAGTGAAGACAGGGGTTATACCATAGGGGAAGATCATACAAGAGAAACAAAAAAAATCATGACCAAGCTAACCCACTTTTGGGCATTTACCCAAACGTTCACAAACTCAGCCATACTAGAGCTACCAGCACAACTGTGTTTGTTGTGGCATTATTCACCATAGCTAAGATATGGAACCAACCCAGATGCCCCTCAGTAGATGAATGGAACAAGAAAATGGTACATATATACAAAGTTATTCTATGCCCCTATCAGAAAGAATGACACCTCCCCATTTTTCTAGGAAATGGAAAAACTTGGAAAAAATTATATTAAGTGAGGTAAGCCAGGTCCCCCCCAAAATAGGTCCTTTGGTTTCCCTTATCTGTGATAACTAGTATATGTCTAGGACAAGCAGATGGAGGCATTCTTGTTCCTCTGCAATGATTAGATAATTTTTTGAGAGCTATAAGATACTTTGTCATGCCAGAGAAGCAACAAAACAGTTTCAGATAAATAAGAAGAGACCACAAAATAAAGAAAACAATCTTCTAATGAGCTGCCCTAAATGTTGAATTTATGTCAAGTCTGACTTTTAAACAATCATTTTTAATTAGTGATATGCAGACTACGGATGTACTGAAAAACTTCAAATTTGTTTTGTCACAAAATAAAATTATAACTATTTTCTTTTAGAGATTGTCACTGGCTGCATTTTGTGATTGTAGAATTGAGTGACATTTTGTTCCATAAAACAGAGTAACTGTTCCCATGGGCTGAGTAAAAGTAGTTGGCTTTGTGGAATGGGAAGCGCTGAAAAAGCAGAAGCAATGAATAATAACAACTACAACAACAAAAAACAATTGGTTATTTCAAAGATCCTGTCCTTGTAAAACTGGGACAAGGAGACAGAACAATAAAAAAATAATTGGTAGTGTAACAGCATATCACTTCATGTTATTTTTTTGTAAGGATGAAAACACAAGGAACATCACTATCTCACTGATTGAAAATGGCACATTTATCTCTTCTGATGTCACAAAAAGTGAGATTAACAAGTTTTACTTTGTTGACATGAGACCTGAACATAAATGACTCCCTTTTGATTTATTTGGGTTTTGTTTTTGTTTTTTTGGGGGGGTCCGGTCATGGGGCCTGAACTCTGGGCCTAGGCGCTGTTCCTCAGCTCTTCAGCTCAAGGCTAGCACTCTACCACTTGAGCCACAGCACCACTTCTGGCTTTTTTCTTTTTGCTTATGTGGTGCTGAGGAATCGAACCCAGGGCCTCATGCATGCACGGCAAGCACTCTACCACTGAGTCATCTTCCCAGTCCCTGGGTTTTATTTAAAAAAAAAAACCACCTATTTTTTGTCTTTTATTTTATTTTTTTTGGATCAAACCCAGGATGTTGCATTTGCTACATCCCAGCCCTCCATTTCATTTTTTAATCTAATTTATTGGAGCACAATGTAGAAGTTCTCTCCAAAACAATGCCCTCTTATGTTTTTAATTTATAATATTATATTCTATGAAATCTATTATATCTGCCTCTTTTTTTATATTGATGAGATAGATGCACTGAAACAGCAATAATCTGAAATAACTTAAAGTGTGACTTAATGGGTTTGTGATGCAGTCACATAAAGTTCTATTTTTCCTTTATTGCAAATCTCTTGCTCAATGGCATTCTGACATTTCAATTGAGGCACTCTCTATTCTTTCCTTAATAGCAAAGGCACATGAGCATTCTTGGGCAGGGAAGGTAGCTCAGTGGTAGAGTGCTTGCCTTGCGTGCTTGAGGCCCTGGGTTCGATTCCTCAGCACCACATAAGAAGAAAAAAAAGCTGGAAGTGGCACTGTGGCTCAAGTGGTAGAGTGCTAGCCTTGAGCTGAAGAGCTGAGGGACAGTGCCCAGGCCCAGAGTTCAATCCCCACGACTGGACCCCCCCCAAAAAAGGTTTTTTTAAAAAAAAATTGTGGTAGGTATATATAACAAACCAGCATCATAATCCTTTTTAAAGCATTAATACATTTACATTGCTGTATCTCCATCACAATAACCCATTTTCAGATTTTATCTACCCAAACTGAAATGCTACACTTGATAGCCAAACACTTGATAGCCACTATTCTACTTTCTCTTTCTGTGGATATAACTACTCTAGACATCTTAAGTGAGTGGAATAATGTGTTATTTGCCTCGTTTTGCCAGTTCTCGGACTTGATTTCAAGGCCTGGCACTGTCCCTGAGCTGCTTTTGCTCAAGGATTGCACTTTACCACTTGAGCCACAGCACCACTTACTGCTTTTTCTGTGTATGTGGTACTGAGGAATTGAACCCAGGGTGTTATGCATGCTAGGCAAACATGCTACCACAAAGCCACATTCCCAGGCCACATTTGTCCCCTTGAACCAGACTTATTTTATTGAGCATAGTGTCTTTAAGTCTCATCTACACTGGTAGGATGGTGGAAATGTACATTAGTCTAGTCACTATGGAAATCAGTATGGAGGTTTCTCAAAAGACTAGCAATAGAAGTGTCATGTGACTGTGCTATTCCATACCTTGGTATATACCTGATGATATCAAATTTAACTTGCTATAGACATATCTGTATATAGTTGTTTATTGCTGCAGTAGTTTAGAAACCAAATTATGGTTAAGTGCCCATCAACAGATGAATGGATAAAGAAAATATGGTATGTATACACAATGGAGTATTACTCAGCTGTTAAAACGAGTAAAATTATTTTACTGAAAATGAAGATCATAATGTAAATGAAGTAAGCCAGTTCTACAAAGACAAACATCAGAGGTTTTTTTTATTTGTAGAAACTAGGGTAAAACAAAATGGCCCAGGTCATGAAATAATAGAGGGACTACTTAAACAGTTAGGAGGGGGAGAAAAAATGAAGGAGAAGGGATAAGAAAGAGTAATAAAAATGTAATAAGTTCAAAGTATTTTATATGTATATGTGGAAAAAGTATATTATATGTACGTGTGGAATTGTACAATTAAATATAAATTGTACAATTAAATATAAATCAACACATGATGTAGCATGTATGGGAATTTGAATACTTCTTATAGCAAGATATTGTTTGTATACATATATATATATGTATGTATATCACAAATATCAATACAACCTTATTTTCTGTTTGTACATATAATATCAGATTTTGCTACACATTTACAGAAAGAAACTGGGGTTGTACTACCTTTAGGTTATTATAAATAATGCTGCTATGAACATCGTTTACAGGTATCTGTTCTAGTCTCTGCTTACAAGTTATTGGTGTGACCATATGAGTAACACTGTGGATCACATAATAAATCTATATTAAACTTTTTGAGGAATCACCAAACTTTTTAAAATAGCAGGTGCAATATTTTATGTTGCCTTTAGTAAGGTATAAAAGCTCTAGTTTTTCTTATCACTAACATTTAATTTCATTTTTTTGGATTATGGATATCCTAATGGGCATGAGGAAGAATCTCATAATGCTTCTGATTTGTATTTCCCTACTGGCTAATATTGAGCATCTTTTATACTCACTGCTGGCACTCTACCCTGTGATCTATCTCCACTTTCAAGTTAAGCATATTCTCATAAGCCATTTGTATATCTTTTCTGGAGAAATATATACTCATATCCTTTGCCAATTTTTAATTGATTTGTTAAGGGGAAGAGGTGTCAGACAAATGGAGAGAGGAGTGATGGTCAAATACAGTAATAATATTCAATGTACCTATGTAGAAATTGAACCAGGTAACTTGAAGGGATAGGTAAAGTTTGACATATTTTTATATTACTGCTTTTGCTAAAGTTCAGTCAGTTCTAGCAATGGAACTGTGTACATTCTTCTCAACAAGAAAAATAAAATTAATTAAAAAATCAATTGAGCCGGGCGCTGGTGGCTCACGCCTGTAATCCTAGCTACTCAGGAGGCTGAGATCTGAGGATCGCAGTTCAAAGCCAGCCCGGGCAGGAGAGACCGTGAGACTCCTATCTCCAATAAACCACCAGAAAACCGGAAGTGGCGCGCTGTAGCTCAAGTGGTAGATCGCTCGCCTTGAGCTGAAGAGCTGAGGGACAGTGCCCAGGCCCAGAGTTCAAGCCCCACAGCCGACAAAAAAAAAAAAAAAAAATATCAATTGACTAGCCTGAAGAAAATTCTTCTAGGAATTGTGGGAAATAAATCTGTTTTAAGAGTGAATGGAAAAACAAGGAGTAAAATGGAAGATTTAGAAAGTTGAAGGTAGTTGAAGAGACCATAAGAAATAGATTCCTTTTCATAACCTTGAGTTTCCTTGGATAAGTAGGCTATAGAATGCTTAGTAAGTCAAAAGCATGTATGTGTATGCATGTGTATGTATGTGTGCTTGTGATGTGCATGTGTGCATGTGTACACAGAACAAGAGCATAAATTGAAAACAAAAATTGGGAAAAAGAGTTCAGTCCAAGTAATTATAGATTTGACAATTTGCATTCTAAGGAATCACTGCTACATTGTTGAGGTAATATAGATTATGTGCTAACATTTAAAAATGCTGAATAAAATTCATCTTGGAGTTCATGTGTTTTACAGTTTCTCTAAAGTATTTTCAGATTTAGTTTTTATTTAGCTTTTCAATGTGCTTTGTGATATATGAAAGTGGAAAATAAATTTTACCTTAAGCATCGCTCAGAAAGGCCTTATAGCTGAAACTGGGGGCTGTGGCATGCAACTGCCATCTGGTGACAAAATGCAGGCATAGCAAGGTTGACTACGTGTGTGTGTGTGTGTGTGTGTGTGTGTGTGTGTGTGTGTGTGTGTGTGTGTTTGTGTGTGTAAATATTATTTGAAAAATGAAAGAGATGAAGTTGAACAAAAATCTCCCGAGTCTAAATTAATGACAACTTACACACATTCCTACTCACACGTAGAGGTAAAAAACAACTTCTAAAAATATTTCCTTATTAAATTCAGAGTCATGCAAATACTTCCATTAATTACTGGTAAAATGGAACTTTTTGAAAGATATAGATGGCTTATTAATTGTGAATGGTTTCATTGTCTTGGTGATCTGGTTTCCACTTGAATATGATGTAAGATGTACACAGCTGAGAAATTTATTTGAAAATGAGAGTATCTGAGGAGACATTTTGTAATGTCTCAATGTCTCATTCTATATGTTATAGCTTTTAATAAATAAATAAAGAAGCATTGTTTTTCCAATGTTGTCTTGTTCATTCTACATACTACGCACCTGTCGAGAAAAAGAATGATATTGTCTAAAGGTAATGCAATTTGTTGGTGGCAAAACTAGAATTAGAATAATTGCTAGAATATTAAATAGGCTGACTGCTAGTGTTTTAAGCATATGATTATAGCAAGGACATAAAAAGTTTTGTACTCATTACCTTGCTCATGTAACTGCAACCTCTCTGTACAGTATTTCCACAATAAAAAACTTATTTTAAAAAGTTTTAAAAGAATTTGGCTTACTATTTTTCCTCCTTTGGCAATTTTTTTTATTGTGAAAATACCATACAGAGGGGTTACAATTACATGGGCAAGATAGTGAGTACATTTCTTATCAAGCATTGTTGCCTCCTCCTTTGTTTCCCCATACCATCCCTTCCTCTCTCCAACGCTCACCCCCACACCCCCCTACCACCACCTTCCCCCACCCCCACCCCTACCCCACCAAAGTTGTGAAGTTCGTTTTTTGACATAACGTCTTGTACATCTCATTGTTGTAATGGGTCTACCTGTAAGAAGGACATTATGATTTATTATTTTGGAATTCTTATATTGCTTTTCTGTGAGATATTCACTCTAGTTGAACATTTATGTTTCCCACCCACCCAAACCACTCTCAGCAGTGACCTCCAACAAGCCATGTCTCCACACTATTTCCACACTTTCATCCCCATGTAGCCAATAAATTATGTCAGAATTAAAGCTACTTGACTTCCAAAATTAAGTTGTAAGAAACTTTGCAGCCTCCCCTTTAAATCATTCAAGTTCTTGTTTTGGAATTCGGAGACAACATACATGAATTCACTTATGGCCAGATGTTGATGGCTCATACCTATTATCTTAGCTACTCAGGAGGCTGAGAATTAAGGGTTAAGGTTTGAAGACAGCTTGGGCAGGAAAGTCCATGGGACTATTATCTCCAATTAGCCAGAAAAAAAACTGGAAGTGGAGCTGTGGAAACTGGAAGTGGAGCTGTGGCTCAAGTAGAATCCACTTACTTGCCTGAGCTTTCTTTGTCCCAAGGTAATAGACATGCTTGTAAAAATCCACTAGATCATAAATACAAGTTTAGCTGCTAAGTGACTACCATGGAGTAACCTCAAGGAAGGAATATGGGAATGACTTAAGTTAGCCCTGTCTCTATTCCTGACCCACAAAGTAGAGACAAATCAACATAAATAATACAGAAAAGTTCTCTAAAGAATAATGACATTTACTTGGGAAGAGTAGAATAATAAAATGGGAATAGGAATGCTATAGTAAATGATACCTATATTCAAAGGGTTGTAGACAAAGAAAAGCTTTTAAAGGCAAAAGGAACAATGTATTCAAATTACTTGGGCTCCAGTTCCTTTCTATTGGAGACCTGAGGCAGGAGTTGGTGTCAGCTCATTGTTGGAGGTTCTGTTTCTGGGCAGGTATTCTGCATCTTGTTCGGATTGCTGCACTCTTGAAGCATACAAAGGATAAAATTGGTCACAGAAATCTGTGCATACATTTGAGGTATGTAAAGTATGGAGTAAATATAGAAGGAAAAGGAATTTCTTAAAGTGTTTCAGAAGGTCCTTAAGAGAATACTTATCTCAGACAGGTTCAAAATGGGTTCAACTCTTTTACTTTTTCTGAATCTAACAAGGAAAACTTCAGCAACTTTCACAGACATAGTGAAATATTTATTATATTTAAGTGTGAGGGATGATTTGTTCCTCTGCAATAGATTAAGTAAAACCTTACTAAATTTTATTTTTTCTTCAACCATTTGTTTACTAGTTACACATCAAGAAACTTTTCTTCTCCTCCACCTATACCTCCTCCTCCTCCTCCCCTCTTCCTTCTCCTTTTTCTTATTCATTTTATTTTGCCAGTATCAGGATTTGAATTCAGACCCGCACACTCACCCAACTCATTTGCTTAACTGGTCCTCCATCACTTGAGAAACACCTCCAGCCCTGTTTCAGAGTTAGAGCCTCTCAGACTATTCTGCCTGACTTCAAAGCATGATGCTATGGATCTCAGCCTCCAGAGTAGCTGGGATTACAAGTATGAGACACTGGCACTGGGCTGTCTCTTTCCCAATTCTAAGAGCTCACTTCAGATATAGACACATAATGGTACTTAAACTAAATCATTGAATCTTAATATTGGAGAGACTTTAGATGTCATTTAAAACTACCCAACAGCCAGGTGCCAGTGGCTCACACCTATCTATAATCCTATCTACTCAGGAGGGTGAGATCTGAGGATAGAAGTTCAAAGCCAGCCCAGGCAGAAAAGTCCACATGAGACTTTTATCTCCAATTAGTTACTCAAAAACTGAAAGTGGCACTGAGCTCAAAGTGGTAGTGCTAGCTTTGAACTCAGGGACAGCGCCCAGTTCCTGAGTTCAAGCCCCATATCTGACAAAAAGAAAAGAATAAATAAAACAACTCAATTTGACCTAACAAGAATTTGCTCATTGAGCTTATAGAGTAAGCCCCTATTGTGATGGGAAATTACTGTTTTCGAGTGCAGCTTATCCTGTCTTTAAACAGCTCAGACTTGTTAGATGGCTTGTCAGCTTGTCTCCCCCTCCAATCACTTTTCATTTCAGCTCATCTCAGACTCATGTATCTGTTAATGTTCATTTCTGCTCACTGACTTACTATAATCATACTTAAATCTTTTAATATTGTGCCTTGTGTACTTAACTTTATTACAAGGTTGAAAATATGGGAGCTGTCTTAGACCTATTTTACTTTCTGCTCTTGGAATATGTTGAACTAACCTGTAACTTAATGTATGGTCTTAGCTGATAGACCAATGGAATGAATTAGCTAAGAATATGGCCTTTGGAATCAGACATGTTAGGTCCAAATCTTGATATTTCCATCTACTGGTGGTTATAAGGAAATTGATGTTACTTGACCTAAATAACTGTCAATTTGTCCATCTGGAAAAAGGAAACTCTTATACACACATAACACCTTAGTATATAGTACTATATATAGCAAACTGCTGAAACTAAAATAAAATTCTCAACTTGTTCAGGACTCTAATTACTATTATAGAAACACAGAGCCAACTGACCAAATTAAGTTTTTGTTTTTGTACTGAATCCTGAATAACTGCTGGGTTTTATTCTGTCTTCCTTATCTCTCAGCCTCACCTTTGCTCAGCTACTTTCTCTATAAATCTTTACTTTGGTGACATTAAATATTTTTTTTAAAGCTTATCTGATTTTGCGTTTTGCCTTTGAAATATTTGATTACCAATGCTTGAAGAAAAGTAGATGATTTGAATGTATATATAATCCCATTTATATAACCAGGTAAGTAGGAAAGGCTTTTGTTACAACCTTAGTCACAAAATGATTTGCAATCAAAGCCTATGTGTCACTTGCAAAACAATGTGGATTCTATAGACAAATTTACCATCTGATTCATTAATTTAAAAACAGCAAATTCATACCATAAAGCCTTGAGAGCCTATTAATCTTGGTTTCAACATTGCTATGTGACGTTTTTAGATCTCAGTTTCCTCTAGTACAAGTCAAGTAAACTGAGTTAATTTGCTGAATGGACTTAAAGACCTCACGAGAAATTTATTATTATTATTATTATTATTATTATTATTATTATTATTGTGAAAATACTGTACAAAGGGGTTACAATTACATGAGCAAGGTAATGAGCACATTTCTTATCAAGCATTGTTCCATCCTCCTTTGTTTCCCCTTCCCATCCCTTCCCATCCCTCCCCCCACCCTGCCCCATACCCCCTTCCCCTTTCCCAGCCCCGCCCCCTCCCCCCTCCTCCCCAGCCAAAGTTCTTTTTTCGACATAACGTCTTGTACGTCTCATTGTTGCAATGGGTCACCTGTATCTCTATTTAAACAATATGTTTTTTCCCTTCCCCTCCCCAAATTATACCAACATACAGTGAAAAACAGGGGTTATACCATGGGGGAGGGACATAAAAAGCAACAAAGAAATCCTCTTATAAATATGTTAGAAACAATAGCAAAAAAGAAAAACCATTTGAGTCCTTATCTTGGGGTTCATTTGAGAATTGGGTTTTAACCATCTTTTTCGTTCTGACACATATAACATAATATGGTACACAGCAGATACTCAATGAATGTTTTTTGCATTGGAGTCTTTTTCAAAAATATAAAGTACTATGTAAATACATGTTATTATTTATTAAGAAAAACAGAACTGTGGTCAGTTGGTGGGAGTGTAAACTTGTTCAACCACTTTGGAAAGCAGTATGGAGGTTCCTCAAAAGACTCCACATAGAGCTCCCCTAAGACCCAGCAATCCCACTTTTGAGCATTTACCCAAATGATCACAAGCAAGGCCACACTAAAGCTACCAGCACGACTATGTTTATTGTAGCATTATTTACCATAGCTAAGATATGGAACCAATCAATTTTTGATGGTGTGGTAAGTACATGCAATCACAAAATTCTGTGGTAAAGAATTAACTATAGTGTTTCCTAGTTTTAGCTTTGACATGACTCTTGTAAAAATGTACATTGCCATAAAATATTATTTTGTTGGTGATGGGGCTGGAACTCAGGGTCTTGGCACTGTCCCTTAGATATTTTACTCAA
Organism: Dipodomys merriami; assembly: GCF_024711535.1. Lineage (NCBI taxonomy): Eukaryota > Metazoa > Chordata > Mammalia > Rodentia > Heteromyidae > Dipodomys > Dipodomys merriami. The sequence goes on along the minus strand of NW_027204492.1, from coordinate 33,564,403 downwards.
GGCTAGCACTCTACCACTTTGAGTCATAGCACCACTTCTGATTTTCTGGTGGTTACTCAGAAATAAGAATCTCCTGGGACTTTCCAGTTTTGCTTTTTGATGGTTATTTTCAAACTGTTATCATCCAGATCTCAGTTTCCTGAGTAGCTAGGATTAGAGACATGAGCCACCATCATGTTGGTAATAGTTGTTAGACTTCACTCTTCATCAAAATCTTCGGAATAGTTTGCAAGAAATGCAAATTCTGATTGATAAAATAGGTAACATACTGATAAATATCACTGTGGACATTAAACGAGTTCCTGTCTTATTCTCATCATTAAGGGAAGGCCTATAAGTGAATGTTACTATCTATTTTTCATATTAACTAGTTGTGAAGTTAAGCAATTTGTACCTATTTTGTCTAGCTTCGATCCATCATATCTTCTCTTTTGGGCATGGCTACTCAAATATAAATACTTTAATTAATAAGTTCAAAGGTAATTACTTTTTTTTTGTCGGTCGTGGGGCTTGAACTCTTGGTCTGGGCGCTGTCCCACAGCTCTTCAGCGCTCTACCACTTGAGCCACAGTGCCACTTCTGTTTTTTAGTGGTTAATTGGAGATAAGAATCTCATGGATTTTCCTGCCCTGGCTGGCTTTGAACATGATTCTAAGCTCTCAGCCTCCTGAGTAGCTAGAATTACAGGTGTGAGCCACTGGTGCTTGGTGATAATTACAATTTTTTAAAAAAAATTAGTTGTGGTGTTTGAACTCTTGGCTTGGGCGGTGTCCCTCACCTCTTCAGCTCACGGTGAGTGCTCTACCACTTGAGCCACAGCACCACTTCTGGTTTTCTGGTGGTTTATTGGAGATAAGAGTCTCATGGACTTTCCTACCTGGGCTGGATTTGAACCATGATCCTCAGATCTACAGCTCCTGCGTAGCTATGATTACAAGTATGAGCCACTGGCGCCCGGTGGTCATTAATTTTTTTATTCTCTATAAACTCTTCAGTTTTTCCATTCATGTGCATAAATTTTGATGTATAAGCTCATACACAAAAGCTCAGGCCAATCTATTGCTCCATTCTAGCTGGTTCAATTTGTGCTATCAGTATTCAACATTTCTCTGTACTTCATCTATTGTTTATGAAGGTCATGAAACCAGAATAGACTTCTCAGGCAAAGCTGTATTTGGGCTCAGCATTGATGAAGCATCAGAATTTCCAAAGATATGTTCAGAAAAGGCATATACAAAACAGGCAATAGTGTAAGCAAATACATGAGATGGTAGAGTATTTGCATATATTTATATATTCCATGGAACATTACTCAGCTATAAAGAAAATTTAAAAATTGTATGTGCAGTAAATTGGATGAAACTGGAAAATCTTAGTTTAAAGCCAGCCTGGGCAGAAAAATCCACAAGACTCCTATGGCTCTGGTAGTAGAGTGCCAACCAGGAGAAAAAAACTAACAAACAAATGAGAGTGTGAAGCCCTGAGCTCAAGGTAGAACATGTTGTATTAGTTCGATCAATTCCTGAGTTTTGAAATTTCTCTTCGTGCATTCTACACTACAGTAAAAGTTTTGGTACATCCTCTTTGGCTCTTATGGCCAACTGTCATTGGTCAACTACTTGGTCAACATCAATACACAGTCTCTGCACAGATTGGTCTTTTTATTCTTGAGATTTTCCATTGCAAGCTTGGCATATGCCAGTTTCAAACATTTTCCAAATTTTTAAAAATTTTTATTTTATTGTAAGATGCTGTACAGAGAAGTTACAATTACATGAGTAAGGGAATGAGTACATTTCTTGTCCATCAGTGTTACCCCTTCCTTTGTTTTCCCACTATTCCTTCCCACACTGCCCCCTCCCCACACACTTGAAGCTGTAAAGTTAGTTTCCAATATACTGTCCTGTGGGTACTATGGGTATCATTGTTGCAATGGGTCATCCTGAAACACTTTCCAAATTTAAGTTGTAGCACATTGGGAAGATTCATCAAGATTCAGTGATATTTGATGCCATTTCTCAGCATGTCTTATATATCAAGAGCTTGAGCTCCTTTTTATAGAGGAGGACATGGAGGGAAAAGAATAGTAAAGAGGTAGAATATTAAGAGTTTGAAGGATAGAAATAGAGGCGTATGGTAAATGTTCAAAGTTGGATCAAGTGCACTGGTGGCTAGACAAGTGAATTTTTATTTTTAGGTAAAGGTGTTTTATTTTTAAACATGCTGCTTAGTTATAGCATTTTTGTATAATCAATGGGAACAAGTTTGCAGTAATTATTTTCTGTTTGCTAAAATGTTTGAAAACACGAAAATGGCCATTTTCAGGTGATATCTTAATCACCTTTTATCAGGTGTAATTTTTCAATCATGCATTTGAAGTGCAATCTTTTACTTGAAACTTCTTAATCATTAAACACTGGCAAAATGAAATATGTTACTGGAGTACCAGGGAAGGTCATTTTTCCAACCACCAACTTTTAAAACTGTTTTGTTATTCAAAACTTTTGTTTCAAACCATGGAAAAGTGTGTTTTTCTTTTCTAAAATAGTACAGTTTATTATCAGAAGAACTTTGAAAATATGAATTTTTAGAAAAGATAATGCATAGGATCCTTATCCTATAACAGGGACACAAAAAATCACAAGTAATTACAGGACTTTTCATGTAGAAGATGATGCTTTGTATATACTTTTGTATTCTAATTTTTACTCTAACATATTTTGTTGAATATTTTATTGTGCAAAAATATTTTTTCTAAAATATAGTTATAATTGCTGTATAAAGTATGTCAAATAGCTCCACTATGCTTTAATTTACCATTTCTCTACTGCAGGAATTCTGGTGATTCTATGTACAAGATATTTCAAACCATAAGGCTACAACCAAAACTAACTTGTCAGTAATTTTTGTTATCCATATCAGGATTTGAAGTCATGATCTCACATTCTTGTTTGGCTTTCTTGCTCCTGCTGGCACTCTGCCATTTCAGTCACACTTCCAATCTGGCTTTTTCTACTTAATGTTGGAGACTTTTTTGCCCAGGCTCAGATCGGCAGGCTGAGAACCTCCAATCCTCAGATCTCAATCTCCTGAGTACCCAGAATTAGGTAGGAGACACTGGTTCTCAACTGTTTTACTGTATTTCTGATCATACCTGTATATTAGAATTATTGGGTTCAACTATATGAATATGTGGGATAGTTTGTTTTTACATTCTATTTATTCTGAAATGTTATATCTATCTGAACAGTCATTGAAATAACATATAAGCATATGTATTTCACAGTATTCTCAAGAGAAAGAAGTATTAGCACAATGTAGAAATAGCATTTTCTTTTGTTTACAGTACACTGATAGAACAGGTATTCAGAAAACTCTTTACATTAATAGTAAGACAAAACAAAGCATAATAAAAATACAAGTATCTTTTTATTTTGGCTGGTCTGGGGGCTTGAACACAGCCTGGCTGCTGTTTCTGAGCTTCTTTTGCTCGGGCCTAGTGCTATACCACTCCAACCACAGCATCACTTCTAGCTTTTTTGAGTAGTTTATTGGCGTTAAGAGTATCATAGAATGTCTTGCCGGGCCTGGTTTTGAGCCATGATCCTCAGATTTCAGTCTCCTGAGTAGCTAGGATTGCAGACATTAGCCACCAGTGTTTGGCTTGTATATCTTTTTGAATACATCTGTAAACAAGAAATCATTATCCAGCTAGATAGAATGACTCATTGTTACAATCCTACCCTGGCAGCTATCAGGAAAATTATGTTTAAGGACAGCCCAATAAAAAAATTAATAAGACCTATTTCAAGCAATAGCTGGGCATGGTGCCATGTGCCTGTTATCCCAGCTGCAAAAAAGGCTGTGATCAGGAAGACTGAGATTTTAGGTCAGTCCAGGCTCTCATCTCAATTGAAAAAATAACCTGGGCTTATTCTCACATATATAATCCCAGACTTAAGGCAGGAAGCATGAACAGGAGGATTTTGTTCATACTGGCCCAGAAAAAGAAATACAACAATCTACTTAGAAACAACCGTATCAAAAGGGCCATATATATATATGTATATGTGGCCTAAGCAGTAAAGAACTTGCTTAGCAAGCATGAAGCAGCACTGAGTTTGAAAGTCCAGCATTGAACTTAAAAGTCTTGAACTTTGTTTTTCTCAGTTGTATGATTCAAAGAACATGAAACAAAAGCTTATGGTTTAGAAGTGGAGGTGTGCCTCAAGTGGTAGAATGCTAGCTAGCCTTGAGTGAAAAAAAAACACAAAATACAGTGCCTAGACCCTAAATTCGACAGTACGATTACACACACACACACACACACACACACACACACACACACACACACACACACACACACACACACACACACGCTTGTGGTTCACCTATGATGGAAGATCTAGCAGGAGATAATTCCATAAAAATTGTCTTAAATGAATCGCAGAAGAGTTTATAAGTTAGTTGGAAATAAATCTGTAAAGCCTAAATCTCTACTATTTTGTCTGTAACCCTAATGTTGAATTTCATTTCAAAGAAACTCAGGCTAATGGTTCGCCCAAGTGCTTGAAAAAGCCAAAGTTAAATTTTATTTTTATGGAACTCATCTTCATCACAAGCCCAAGAATTTTTTACTGAGAGTAATTAAAGAAAAAAATGTGAAGATAATGTATTCCACTGTAGAAAATTAGTTAACTTCAAGCAGAATAAATAACATTTATTCTTATATCCAACTGCAGAAAATAAAAGACAAAGAGAAATCAGATGAACATTTACCTGTAGAGGAGCAAGTATTAGAATTCCATTGAATTTCTTATTATAGCTTTGTAAACAAGAAGAAAGTGAAGTGTCTAAAAACTCCACTTATCTAGAATTCTGTATCCAAAATCTATCTTTTTAATGTAAGGTGAATTACTGGGCATGATGGCTCATACTGATAATCAAATCTATACTAGAGGGAGAGGCAGACCAAGGCCAGCTTTACGAAAAAGTATCATAACTTGTCAAAACCAAACTAAAGCAAAAATGGTTGGGGTGTGGCTTAAGTAGTAAACACCTTGAGTTAAAACTGTAGTATTACCAAAGAGGAAAAAGGAGAAATAAATTCTTTATCAGAAAAACAAAAATTGAAGGGATTCATTGCCTTTAGACTTTCCTTGCAAAAACAATGTAGTTTTCAAAACAGAATCTTGCTACATAGTCCAGGCTGGTCCTGAACTTGAGGAATTTCTGCTTTAACTTCATGAGTGCAGGGATTACATGTATGTTGACAACACCTGGTACAAAAACTGTTAAAAGTTGTTTAGAAAGAAGCAAATTGATATAGGTCAGAGCTAGAATTAACATGAAGAATTAAATTAGAGCGGGAATAAATGAATATTATAGGAAAATATTTTATCCTTCTATTTTAATCATTATAACAGATAACATTCATTAAACATAATATCATAAGGTATCTTATGAATGAGTGAAATGAGTTACACTAATGTTTTGAGGGGCAGGAAGGAGGAGTTGGTAATATTCCATTATATGGTACTGCATATCTATGAAGTATTATTTTGTCATCTAAAAGTGGGCTTGGATTTGTTCTAAATGTTTAGTGTAAACTCAAGGACAAGTAATTTAAAATTTTTAAATAAATGAGATATGCGATATTTCTCTAGAAATAAGGAGCAATAGGAGATATAAGCATTTACAGTGTGGAAATGGCTCAAGTGATTTTTGAGGCTGGAAAGTCCCGTAGCATATTTTTGCCAAATAGAAACCTGGATTCAGTTCACTTCCAAAGCATTTAGAACTAGGGAAACTGATTATATAAAGCATAGTTCAAGAGCTGAAGATTGATGTTGGATCTCCCATACTAGGCATGAAGCATATGGAACAAATCTCTCATTTCTATTTTTTTCCAAGCCCTCGACAGGAAAGACTGAATGATGATCACTTGCATTCAGCAGAGCAATTTAATTTTTTAAGCCCACTATTCTGAATTCTAATGTCATCTGTAAACTACATCATTGATATGCTAGCAAATAATGTTTAATCTGTGCAAACTATGGGACACATAAAATTTACCATTATGGAGTAGAATAGATTGGCTGAGAGGAAAAACAAGAAATAATGTAAAATGCATACTTTAAACCACAGAAGGCCCTAAGTTTCAACCATAGAAGTGCCAAACAACAACAACCCTCCTAAAAGTAAAGAGGAAGTAAGAGTAGAAGGCAAAAGGGAAAGCTCAGAGAATAAATAGGGATGGCAAAAAGAAACAGTAACAAATATTAATTATTAACATATTAATTTAACTATATTAATAATTATTTTAAAAGTCAATGATCTACATATACAAACTAAAAGCCTGAGAATATCTGAGTGGAAACAAAAATATAACCCAACTATAGTTGTCTCTTAATATGTATGGAAATTTGAATCCAGGATAGGCTCCCCCCAACCATACACAAGTTCTCAGATACTCAAGTCCCTTCCAGATACTCAAATCCCTTACATAAATGACATTTAACTTCATATGACTTATTCACCTCTTCCTGTATACTTTACCACATCTCCAGAGTACTTATAATACTAAACATAATGTGAATGCTATGTTAATACACTTGTATTTCATTGTTTTGTGAGGAGTGCTGAGAAAAATAGATATATATGTTCAGTTGCAGATGCATATTTTTCTTTAAAGTAGTTGTACAAAGGAATTGCCATTAAACCAAGAAATTTATGAATACAATGTATCTTGATCAATGTCACCACATGCACTTAAAAAAACATTTTTGATTCCTGCTTGGTTGATACCATGTATGTAGAACTCAAAGATTCAAGGGGTAACTGTGCATGTTGTCTCTAAGAAACCTGAATGAAAATAATGATACAGAAATTTGAATATAAAAGGAAGAAGTATGGTAAATCATATTAAATAATAAAAAGGAAATTAGACTAGCTATGGTAATATTATATATTACATGATATCCAAACCAGAGCAACAAAAAGTATCAAGGATGAAGAGGAGAATAATAATAAGGGTTTAGTTCTCTATGAGGGCAAAACAATACTGAATGCACTTAATCCTAGCAAAGTATGTTAACACGTATCAGCATATATTAATTATAATATAATATTATAATTTCACTGCTCCATAAGGTATCCAGATTAAATATTTGGGGCATGCCTGTGAGGTAGTTTCCAGATGACATTAGAATTCAAATTAGTGGGCTCAGAAAATTAGATTGACCAATGTTGGTAAGTATCCAGTGTAGATATCTATCTATCTATCTATCTATCTATCTATCTATCTATCTATCTATCTATCTATCTATCTATCTATCTATCTATCTATCTATCTAATGTATATGTATAACATATACATTATATTATGTATAACATAATATAAAAATGATATATACCATACTATGATTGTATTAGTAAAACCTAACACAATGTCAAAGAGAATCCACTATTACATTTGAATACTTAAATATCCCTCTATCAGAAATTGTGGACCTAGTTAACTGAAAATCAGTTCAGGACGTGGGCAAATACAATCAATGGTATCAAATTGACATTTACACAACCCTTCATCCAATAGCAACAAATGCCTGCTCTTCTCAAGTCACACAGACTATTCACTAAAATGAAGTATATTCTGAGCCATACAACACAACTAAGGAATTTATAATTAGAACTCACACACATGAAAATAGAAAGAGGACTATTTGGAAAGAGAAAGCAGACCAGCTAAAGGAGGGCAAGAGATAGTAATGGAGAGAAGATATAATCAAAGCACGTTTTGTGGTTGTATGAAAAATGTCACAATGGAACCCAGTATTTTGTGAAATTATTACACATTAAGGAAATAGGAAAAATGAAGTTACACAAGTATATACTCAGATGTCAATAAATTAAACATGATCAATATAGAAATATTTCAAAAGTTCAAATCTTGAGATTAAACACTAAACTTCTTCAGAACACATGAGTCAAAGAAGAAAGTGTAAGAGAGCAAATTTAAAAAGTGTTTTGAGCTTGTGGCTGAGGGTATACCTCAGTGGTAGAGCACTTGCCTAGCATTCATAAGGCCATTGACTTGATCCCCAATCTTCTCTTGCAAACTCCTCCCTAAGACAAAATTTAATATCTTGAGAAAATAAAAATTAAAATACAAAGTGAGATGCCATGGCTCAAGGAGGCTGAGATCTGAGGACTGTAGTTTGAAGACAGCCCAGGCAGGAAAATCCATGAGACTTACCTCAATTTACCACCAGACCACCAGAAGTGATGACGTGGCTCCAAGTGGTAGTCTTGAGAGTAACAGCTTGGGGATAGTGGCCAGGCACTGAGTTAAAGGCCCACAACCAACAACAACTTCAAAAAGAAAAAACCCCACCCCCCTAAAAAAACCCAGTGTATCAAATTTCTGAGATACAATTAAAGAAATACTTAGATAACAATTAGTGGCATTAAAGGTATATATTAGAAAAAAAACAAGGTTTTAAATTAGGAATCTAGGTTTCCACTTTGGGAAACTAATAAAAAATATTTCCTGACAAAGCAGAAGAAAATAAAGACTAAATACTATTTCTGTTGAAATTTCTTTCAGAAAACTAAAACAGAAAAAAATACTCAATTTTTGAGACCAGTACAACTAGAAAACCAAAACCAAAGATGCAGTATCATAAGAAAGAAAAACCGCACACCAATATGAGCATGAAAACAGATAAAAATTCCTCAATAAAATACTGTTTTATCAGATTCAATAATATATGAAAAATTATTAATAGTATATTTTATTGTAAAGATAATGTACAGAGGAGTTACAGTTACATGAGTAACTGTAAATGAGTACACATCCTATCGAGCATTGGTACACCATCCTTTCTTTTTCCCCTACCATCTCTTCTCTCCCAACCTTCCCAATTCCACCCTCCCCCACATGAAGTTGTAAAGTTGGTTTTCAACATAGTGTCTTGTACATCTCATTGTTACAATGGGTTGACCTGTATCCTTATTTCAGCATTTTGTTATTTCCCTTCCCCTTCCCAAATTAGAAAAATGTATATACAAGATGCAGAGCACCAGAATAAAATACAGTGAAAACAGGGGTTATACCATGGAGGAAGAACGTACAAAAGAAACAACAAAAGCATTTTAAGTGCATTAAAAACAACAGGAAGTGGAAAACCTCCCATGCTCCTGGATTGGAAGGATCAACATCATGAAAATGGCAATACTTCCCAAGGCTATCTCCAAATTCAATGTGATACCTATCAATATTCTAACCTCATTCTTCAATGAAATAGAAGAAGCAACCCCAAAATTCATATGGAACAATGAAAGACCCCCTGATAGCAAAAAACGATCCTTAACAGAAAGAAGAGTGCTGGAGTAATATCAATACCAAATTTCAAACTCTACTATAAAGCCATAGTAATTAAAACAGCTTGGTACTGGCACAAGAAGAGACCTGAGGACCAATCGAACAGAATTGAAAACCCAGAAATAAACCCACAGGCCTATAGCTACCTAATCTTCAATAAAGGTACTAAAAAAATAGAATGGAAGAAAGCCTCCCCTGGATCATTTTTAGTGATCAGAAATAAGAAGATTTTTTCACACATCATGCATAAACCAAGATTCTCTACTGCTCATGACTTTAATTCCATATTTTACTGTCCCCATAAATGTTAGATCAAGAAAAGTAAATAAAAATAAATTAAAATAAGAAAGAAGACCTTATTTGGAATATGTCATGATTGTAAATGTATAAAATCCCAAGGAACCAACAAAAACCTCTGGATTTTAATTATAGTAACATAATCTTAAAATATAAGTCCCTGCATGTCTTTTCATGGCTGGAAATCTAATTTATTTATTTATTCATTCATTTGCTAGGCAATCCAAGCAAGCCTCAAGTTCCTGATCTTACTTCTGCCTCCCTATACCTTTAATTGCAAGCCTGTCTACAACACTTGATATAGTTATGGGTTGTGTGTGTGTGTGTGTGTGTGTGTGTGTGTGTGTGTGTGTGTGTGTGTGCGCACGCGTGCATATGTCTGCCAGTCCTGGGGCTTGAACTCAGTGTCCACGTGCTCAAGACTAGTGCTCTACCACTTAGGCCACAGTTCTACTTCTGTGGTTTTGTTGAAATCGAACTTTACTGTTTTGGCGGGGAGAATGGGGAAATTGGGGAGGTGGGGAGGGAAGGGATGGTAGGGGAAAAACAAAGGATGCGGTAACAATGGGGAAGGGGAAGAAGGGATGATAAGGGGAAACAAAGGAGGAGGCAAAAATGCTTGATAAGAAATGTACTCAATACCTTGCTCATGTAATTGTAATCCCTCTGTACGGTATTTTCACAATAAAAAATGTTCGATAATACGTGTACTCATTTCCTTACTCATGTAAATGTATCCTCTCTGTACATTGTCTTTACAATAAAAATATATATTAAAATACATATTATTAAAGACATATTAAAATATCTGCATGTTAATTTTTTATTACATTGTGACATTCCCATACATGTACACAAAATACTTCCATCAAACTCATTATGCTTAGAATTTTGAGAAGCTAAACAATGGTTTTACCATTTTCCTATCCTCAGTAGTAATGATTAAAATTCCTGTTGTTCCACAGTCTTGCGAACGTTTGGTGCTGCCAAGGTTTTGGATTTTTCCATTCTAATAGGTTTGTAAGCAACATTTTACATGTCATTATTAGTTATTTGCATTTCACATTTGGTGTGTCATCTAGCCAGAACCTAAGATTTCATAGGAGACACATATAAAACCTCCATGTTTCACACTAAGTGGAATTCATTAGTAAGTTCTTATTTTGTTTACAAAAATAAATGAATATCACAGCACAGTTTTTGCATTAAATTCATGCTGGAATTTAAAAAATCCTTTATACAAAAATTTGCAATGAAGGGAAATTCATGTTGTCACCATAAATATTACTAGTATTTTCAGAAAATTATGTTTGTTTACTTAAACCAATGCTATTTGAGTAATTCTTCTGATATGTTGTCTCTTAGTAAGAAGACTTCCAACTATAAATACAGTATATGACTTTTCATCCTTATATTTCTTTCAAGTGAATCTGGTTTCGTGTAGAACCTGAACTGTGTTACACTGAAGCAACATTTTAGATGAGTAATATTTAGTTAAAAAATAAGTTTTTAATTTAATTTTGTGCATTTATTAACATCATGGTTGTAAAAGAATCATGAGGGCTGGGATGTAGCTCAGTGGCAAAGCGCTTGCCTAGCAAGTGCAACGTCCTGGGTTCGATCCCCAGTGCCAAAAAAGAAAAGACAAAAAAACACAGTTAAAAAAAAAAAAGAATCATGAATACATTTTGGAGTCCAAAGTTGTTACTTCATGTTTTGTGGTATCACATTATAATCAATTACCAGTAATTGAATCCCCAATATTTTCATTATTTGCCTTTTTTGTCTGCATACCACAGTCCAAACTTTCATTTTCTTCTAACAGTGACCCTTCCTGTTTTCTTTTTAATGTGAACTACATCTCATTTCCCCACACAAAAAGAGCTATAAAAGTGAGCCAGCGTTAATTGGCAGTTCTGTGTAGACCATTGATTTGTACAAAGGATAGTAAACTTTCCTGAAAGCTAAAAATGATCTGTAGACAATGTAGCCTATACATTCCTGAAGGATTATCTTTAAATAATTCTTCCCCTAGAGGCCCTAAATCATTACCCCTTATGTGTTATGGAACTCCCGAGAGAGCTTTTGAGACAATCTTAACTGTTAATGTTTAATGTTCCATAAACTACTGTCAGGATAAAATTCTCTTTTCTGTCTTACCTACTGTTTTAGCCTATTTCCATGTAAATTTTCTCTGAAGGCAGCTACTGTGCCTCAAGTTCAATCATATTCTGACAACTGATATTAAAAAAGAGCATGAAGCCTATGTTTTGACTCATGTGGTCAATTTTTTTGTTTTTATTTTGTTGTTTTGCCTTGCAGAAGGAACTGATTTTTTAAATTGGTACATAACAATTGTACCTGTTTATAGGACACAGAGTGGTGTGTGGATAACATTTAAAACATGTAGAAGCACTGTGAGAAGAATTCTTATTTTTTGAAACATTCAGTATATGGCACTTTGTTATGGCAGCCAAAGCTGACTAGAGTACTGCATCAAAATATACCAAGAACCCTGAATGCATCTAAGGCATTGTCAAAATGAAATTCTCCTTGTACTATTAATTTATGCTAATACAATTTAGAAGAGACATATACATTTGATTATGTATTTACCTTAAATGCTATATACTTTGAAAAACATTCTGTCTTATTTAGAATACAACTTAAAAGTATTGCTATGACTTGTGACAGTTTGGGTGGTCGGCATTCTTGTTATTGCTCTGACTACATCGTTTTCCAACTCCCATGATTCAGTCAGTTCCACTCCCTCTGCCTTTGAAAAAATATTGTTGCTAGTTTGTTTTCAATCTCCATTCTGGAAGTTTATTCATCTCTCCTCAATAACAATATTATTCACTCCACCTTTACATTTCCCCTCATCTTCTAAAGGTAACTTTCTATTTACAATATCCGCATCTCTACTCAATTGATTTGCATTTTTCTGTGGTGCTGAGGATAGAAATCAAGGCCTCACACATTGTTGGCAAGCTCTGTACCAATGAGGCTTGTCTTTTGACTCGTCATATACGTATCACTAGCTGATATTTCCCCTCCTCTGTCTCATTTATTGTCCCCTTACTAGATAGGAAGTGTCAGATGAACAGGGTCTCTGTCTCTTTTGCTCAGTATTTTAGTGTTCTTTGTCTTGTATATGTAGTGTTTGGTACATATTTGTTTAACAAATAATGAAATGAACTTGATTTCCTAATTATTTTCTTTCTATCTGGTTTTGTTCAACTCTGAAAATTATGTTTAACAAATGATAACCTGGAGTACCTTAAAATAAAATAGGACAAATACGCTTAGGAATTTTCTTTCAGTGTAATAGAATACAAATTTTAAAAAAAGTTTTCCTAACATAGCTCTGCTTTTTACTCTGATATCTGTAGCAGTGGATTAGTTTCATATTTAACTTTCCTATTTAGGTTTGTGACTCATTCATTTGTCAAGTACTCTGTATTTGGAATAACAAGTAGGATGGAAAACAAAGCTGCATAAAGTAATTTTAATGCCGCTGGGGGACTCACACCCTTAAGGGACAGGTACATAGTAAGATATTTTTAACAGAGTGTGGTCAATGTTAGGGTGGAATTTTACATATCACTTGGGTACTTAAAGGAAAGGAAGTCTACAGCTTCCTGAATATGTGAGAAAATAATGCATTATAGAAGAAGCAGCAATTGAGCTGAGAGACGGACAAATAGATGAAAGAGGCATACTGCTAGAGAAAACATGCTGAGGTTTCCTGAAGGATGTGGTGCTTTAGGGAGGTCATGACAAAAGGCTTGAAAAGGGAATCATTTATGATTGCTCTTAGGGATATTTACATTTTGGGATAGTATACAGAGAGGCATTAGATAATAGAAATCTTGAAACAAATTACATTCAACTTAAACTGAGAAGTATAAAAAAAGTTTTCCAGCACTTAAAAATATTGTATTATCATGGTTTCTATTTACCATGCCTACTCATTCTATTACAGATTTTCTTTCTTCCTATAGTACTCTTATCTAGAAGGGAAAAAATGTAGTTTTAAAGGATATAAGATAATCATTCCTCTTGATTGGAATTTCAAAGAAACAAGAGATAAAAAGAAATAGTTTTGTGTAGAAAATATTTAGTTAAACAAGGAATTACAGCAGCTGTTCTTTACCTGTCAAAGTAAACAATCATATATAAAGGAAAAAATTCCATATGTTTTGAGTCATGAAATCATCCTAGAGGCTTCATAGAGAGTTTACATTCAAGTGGGAGTGAAAGTGGTTCTCACTGTGAAACTCTATTCTGAAGAACAGAATCTTTTCTGCCAGGCTTCCGGCTGGGAAAGATTTTCTCCTTTTATCAGTCTGGGTTACTGAGCTAGAAATATGTATAAAGGTTAAATTGCTACACCTAAGTTGGAACATTTAAGGCCTGTTGATTGTTCATGCCTTCAAATGAAAATTGGACAAAAGGGTAAGTTTACAAAAATAGAAAATGTTTCTTTTTAAAAAATAAAATAAAATAAATGAGTTTGATGTTGAAGAATGAAGAAAGTAAAGGATTTGATTATGTGGCTTTATACCTGTTTTCAAGGCAAACATTTTTAATATGCCTTCATTTCCATGTCTAATTAGCCCTAAATTGCCTTTAAAACCAGATAGTTTTCCATTTATTAGTAAGATACACATATTTTGCTGCACCAAAAAATTTTTGTTTTAGTTTTAAGACAAGGTTTAGCTATATAACCCAAACTTCCCTTTCTTTTGTAATCCTCTAGCTTCTACCCCTCTAGTGGGGAGAGTACAGGTATGCATGACCCATTTCCACTAGTGGAGGAACACCAACCCTTTTTACTTTGGTTAATTTTAAGACAGGGTCTTCCTTTTTGCAAGGGTCAGATTGAATCTCTCCTATCATCTTTCCCACCATCACTGGGATGGCAGGTGCATACTGACATGTCCAGTTTATTTTTTCTGTTTTCATGAGCTATCATGAATGTTTTTCTTAGAATGGCCTTGAAATATGATCCTCCACATCTCCAGCTCCAAAGTAATTAAGATTAGTGGTATGAACCACAGGCACTCAGCTAATGCAACAAATATTTTACAAAAAATGTGTGGCTCTTCAGCAGTGTCTAAAATGAGGTTCATAGTGACAATACAACCCTTTGAGCTTTAGTTAGCATCTAATTACAGAATCAAGTCATATACTTTAAGACATTAAAGTACTTAAAGAAGTCGTTTGGTATACACATATATATTCATAATGTTTCTGTTTAAACAAAGGGAATGCTTATTGTGGAATTGTGCTGGCTGGGATTCCTTTAACCCCTTCCCAGCACTTAATAGTCTATCTTCTTCATTGAGGTCTAGAAAGTGAATCATGAGCCTACAGCTTCCAAGAAAGAACTGTTGGGTTGGGAACGGTGGAGTGGAAGGAAAGAAATCATGTTAGACACAGGGAAGAGAGAATGAGTGAAGACATAAAACAGGAATGCAGCATGTGTTTATAAGGAGGCCAATATGATAGAACCGTGGCCAGTAATCAGGTTGAGGATTAGTGAGAGTTTAGGATGAATAGCTGAGGTGGACTAGTTGATGGAACTGGAATGTCAGGTTGATTAGTTTGGACTTGATCCTATGGGGAAATAGATGGCCTTTGAGGCTAGTGGCATGCTGAAATCAGAGCCTTAAGTTTAATTTGCCAGTGGTGTTTAGGCAGGATTTGCTTGTCTCTGTGTGGTAAGGGATGGATGAGGTGTGATCACGGAAAGAATTAATTTACTTCATTAAAGCTTATTAGAAACAAATCTTTCAATTCTCTCCACAATGACTGATAACAGGGAATGAAACCATGCTGCTTTTCTTTTCCTCTTCTATTTTTCATCTTTTTTGCCAACATTGTCATAATTTATTATCACTCCCCGCTTTCATAATACTACATAGAGAAGCTAGATAGGAGTTAATTTTCAAAGTTTTCCACTTTCCAAACTCCTAGCTCCTTGACCCTCAAACATCTATGCTCAGTGACCAAGAGATGTATTTTAAAATATGCTTGTGATTTATTCCATTCTTCAACTCCTTAGGGATTATATGAGTCATTCAGCCTGTAAATGTCCAAAGCTCTTAAGTCTGGCCTTAATGTTGTGCCTTTCTCCTCACCACGAGTATATGCTGGGTTGTTTTCCATTTTCTTCAGAAATCACTTCTTTCCTGTGTGACTTCATTATCTGAAATTATGCAAAGTATTGATATCCTAGACAGTTCTCTATTAAAATGTAAATCCTTAGAAATACACGTGTGTGTGTGTGTGTGTGTGTGTGTGTGTGTGTGTGTGTGTGTGCCCAGTAGTGATGAATTGGGGATAATCTCTCTATTGGTTTGCCCAGTACAATTCAGGTCAGCTCAATCATTACTTAATGAATATCCACACTAGCTATTTATGGACTACATTGTGACACAATTGTATCCATATGCCATAAATGTTATTACCCCATAGTGACACAAGTTAATAGAAAGAATAGGTAGATATGATTAACAGCGAAAATACATGTCCCAGACAATTCTAAGACTTAACTTCAGAGATAGGCTTGATGGTACACTCCTGTAATCCCAGTTCTTGCAGAGTGTGAATCAGGAAAATTTTGAGTTTGAGGGTGACCTGGTTTTCATAGCAAGAATTTGCCTCAGAAATAAAACAATCAATATGTCACTCATCTTTGTGCAATTAATATACACTAAAAGCCTAAAGGCAATCATTTCTTTTTTTAAAAAAGAAAAACTCATGGACCCAAGTGGCTTATACAGTTATGTATGTTAAATTGATTTCTTAGTCTCATCTTTATATCTCTCAAATCTGGTATGATCACAGATAAAAACTGATGACTAACTCCTTATGGAAATATTATATTAAGTGGGATTTCTCTCTTTGTGTTTAAATATCACCGTTATAATACTTTTCCCAAGTCATAAAATTGTCCTTTGTTGAACACTAGTTTTAACCTTGAAAGTAGATCAGTTTCTCATTGAAAATATTCTGGGTGCTGGTATGCAAAGCCCCTCTTTTTTCAAAGGATAGATGGAATGGTTATGAAGGAAGACAATTTGTATCTAGAGATTACTAAAACAGACCTAAGATCTCTCATGGTGTGAAAATCACATCTGGTGATGAAATCTGTTTTTCATGCCACAGATATCTTCAGGATGTAGAGAAATTTTGTTCGCAGATTTAAGAATGAGGGATAAATTACGGTAAATTACTAAAGACAACTGTGCCTTCCAATTATTCTGACAAGAAAGGAGTGTGTTGGAATAGTGAGAGGGGCTGGTTTTTGAAAAGTGTTAAAATATATTCTCTTTTCTGGTCCACTACCTTCTAAGTGCTATTAAGATGAGCTCCAGGCTTGGCATGGTGGTGCTCGCCTATAATCCCAGCATTTAAGAGGCTGAGACAGCAGGGTTATTATTTTGAGGACAGGCTAGACAAGACCATATGAATTCTATGGGGTTTTCCTGGTTAACAACAATGGTCTGAAGGAAGAAGACAAAAAGATAATGAGAATAATGAGAGAAAAAAGACTTATGCCTGGGTTTAGGCTATTGGTAAGTTAGATAATATAAATTTCCAGATGTTTCATGGGAGTTATAATTCAAAAGACACATGTGTTACAGCATATATGGATGACAAGCAAAAAATTATCTCATGGGGCTGGGAAGTTGGCTCAGTGTTAGAGCGCTTGCCTTGCATGCCTGAGGCCTTGGGTTCAATTCGTCAGCACCACATAAACAAAAAGAAAAAAGCCAGAAGTGGCGCTGTGACTCAAGTGGTAGAACGCTAGCCCTGAGCTGAAGAGCTGAGGGACAGCGCCCAGGCCCAGAGTTCAGGCCCCACGACCGGACCCCAAAAAAAGAAAAATTATCTCATTAGGCTGCTAAAGTATGTCTAAAATCCTGTCTTCTTTTTACATGCCTGGTATGTCAAATACTCAAATTTCATAAAAGGAGAATATATTGTTCAGGAATGCATTTTAACCCTAGCTGTTTCAAAGTAACAATTGTGGAAGCTATACAAACTTACAAAAACAGTGTTATTTGAAATAATTGAATACTTCTGAATAGTTATTGTTCAGTAATGGTATTTTGAACTCTACATTTTCTTTATTATTTTTTTCAGTCATGGGGCTTGAACTCAGGGCCTGGGAGCTGTCCCTGAGCTTTTTTTTTTTTTCTCAAGGCTAGTGCTCCACCACTTTCGGTTTTGGGGCTGGTTAATTGGAGATAAGAGTCTCAAAGATTTTTTTCTGCCTGGGCTGGCTACAAACTCAGATGTTGTCTTCCTGAGTAGCTAGGATTACAAGTGTGACCCACCAGTGCCCAGGGAATATTTTAAGCAAGCACTGGGTCACTGAAATATTCTCACACTAGAAATATTAAAGTTTTGAATAATGTCAAATTTCCTTACCCTTAAATTATTTTTTATGATTCTGAGGGAAGCTTCCTTTCTTACCCTACCTATGATCTCTTTTTGATTGCTTCTTTTAACTAAGCTCTTATAAACCAAGCAGCAGTGTAATGGGAGGTGGGGAAAAGAAGGTAATTCAATCAAGTCTGAATTTTCCTATTCCCCTGCTTCTAGAGAAGGTTTTATTGGCGAAATCTTGGTTAATTGTGTGGATTTAATAATTAGTTTTTTGTTTAGTATAAATGAATAATTACTTTACTAGCTTTGTGTGGCATAAACTCATGCTAAAATAAGACTGTGATTGTTTCCAAATATTACTTATATACCATTAGAGTAGCTATCTTGGCTACTTGATCTTATGTCCTAGTTGTTGTACCATGGCAGGTCACTATTTGAGAGCCCTTAACTAAAAATCCTTCAAATTGCACCAATGTGAGATAAGCCTTAAGTCATGTAAACCACCTGAGGGATGTGTAAGCTAGGCAGTTAACACTGATACATACCCACTAGGATGAATGCAACACATCTAACATAAGTCAACATTAAAATGCTCACTTTTCAGAATTTGAAACACTAGAAAAAGACTTTTCTGCATTTTGATGTTCTTTTTCTTGCTGTTTCTTTTTATATAATAGGTGTAGCATGATTGCCAGGATTCACACAGACCTCTGGCACCTTCAGGAACACTAAGGGGCGACCTGGATTTACATTTCTCTATTTTCATAAGAACCTTCTATGAAAGCTGAAGGTAATGATTTTTATTACTTCCAAGAAAATCTTTTCCAAGGGTTTAATGAGACAGATGGTAAAAAATAAATTTTCAGAATAGCAAGGTAAGGGACTATTTTCTATCACAATTGTCTCAACATGATACAAAATGAAAGAAAAGTTCTGAAATAAGCCCTGAACAAGAAGTAATTATCACATCTTGTTGATCAAGTTTCATCAATTAATTCTCTTTTCTTTACTTCTTCTAGTCAAAGAAGCATTTACTAAGAAAGTGTAATAAGCATTCCCTTTCTGGCCCTGAAGCCAATGTAAGCTGCTTTACATTATGTTTTCAGAATTTCAAAGCAACAAGTTCATCTTTGAATCTCCAGGAAAAGTTGTATTCATTCATCAAAAAGTAAAGGTGATAAAGACTCATAAAGTACTATACATACTGCTCTGCTTGCCAGAATGAATAATCTCTCCTTAATTTTTTCCTTAATTTTGAACTGTATTTTATTAACTGAAATGTTCCTGGGATAATTGCAAGAGTTAGACTATAAAACATTTATTGTTGACT
The DNA here is from genome assembly GCF_024711535.1 of Dipodomys merriami. Classification (NCBI taxonomy): domain Eukaryota; kingdom Metazoa; phylum Chordata; class Mammalia; order Rodentia; family Heteromyidae; genus Dipodomys; species Dipodomys merriami. The sequence goes on along the minus strand of NW_027204492.1, from coordinate 33,544,988 downwards.
ATCCCTTGCAGAAATCAGGAGGACACTGCTTCTAGGCAGTAGCTCAACTTTTTATATTTTTTCCTCCACATTTGTATTAGCATCAATTATTTGTACATGGGGTTTGTTTTGACATATTCATGTATTTACATTCTTCATTATATCTTCAAGGACACATTTTCTTAATTGTGATAGAGCCCAGAATATCATTTTCAAAGTATTTAATGTTTAATTATCATTTTAAAGAACTTTTAGTTAACTTATGTAACAAAGACTTTCTTTGTTTTTCTCTATGAATTTAGCTATTTTAATAAACCTTTGCAGATAGTGAGCAATGAGTCAAGGTTCATTTATTTCTTACATAGCTAGTTAGACATGTGTCTCAGCAGTCTTTATAGAAATCTATCTTTTTTCCCCATGAATTACCTTCACCCATTTCTCAAACATCAGCTGATTGTATACACATAGAAAGAACTAGTACATGTCTAGGGCAAGCAGAAAAAGTAAAAAACTATGCACATGTGACCATATAAGATGATGCTAAGTGAAATGAGCCCCATGATAGGGACATAAGAGTTTTTATCTTGGTTGCTGTTGTTTTTAATGTATTTATAATGTATTATGTGTTTTTTTTGTTTCTTTTGTATGTTCTTTCCCCATGGTATAACCCCTGTTTTCACTGTATTTTATTCTGGTGTCCTGCATAGTGTTTATACATTTTTCTAATTTGGGAAGGGAAGGGAAGGAAGGGAAATAAAACACTGAAATAGGGATACAGGTTGACCCATTGTAACAATGAGATGTACAAGACACTATGCTGAAAAAGAACTTTACAACTTCAGGGGGAGAGAGGAATTGGGGAAGTGGGAGGGAAGGGATGGTAGGGGAAAAACAAAGGAGGAGGTAACAATGTTTGATAAGAAATGTACTCATTATCTTACTCTTGTAACTGTAACCTCTCTGTACAATATTTTTACAATAAAAATATATAAAAAAAGAAAGGTAGTAAATCACTTGAAAAATATGCAGTCACTCATGTGTGTTTTGTGAATATTAATTATTTTGAACTGGTTGAAAGTTTTGTTTATATGTAAATTTCTGATGTGTTTTTCAATTTATGAAAGATTGTAGAAAAATAAGACTAGGTACAGTAGTGTTAGATTATAAGAAGCCTTAAATGATGAGAGTAATAGTTGAAAGGCAATTTAAACAGTATGAAAAATTGATCAAAGATTACACAAAACATGCACAGTTTAAAATGAAGGTCTCTTAATTGTGTTAACAGTCCTGTGCAATTCATGTATGTATACATAGCATTTACACTCTGGTTTAGATTGTACATAATTTTATAATTTTTAATAGAAACAATGTATCATAGGACTTATCTTCTTTCCTTTAGTGATGTTTTTGAAAAAAATGTTCTCTGTAGAACTATAAACATTGTTCTATATAAAAACTATAAATTCAAGCCATAGACATGACCCCTGCTATCAGGCTTTAATTCAAGAACTCTGGATCTTTCATGGAGTCCTTTGAACTCTTTGGCAATTAGGTATTCTCCACAAGAGCAGCAAAACTTATTTCTTAAGTTGGCATTCATCTTTCTTTAGCTCCAGCTCATTAAACTATTGTGAAATGAGTTTGTATGTCATTATATTGAGTTTCAATACTTCTATTATAAAATTTTTGTGCAGTGGCATTGTATTCTCTAGAAAATATTTCAGATCTAATAGTTTGATTTTGGATAACCTTATTCAAGGAAAGTATTTTCCAAATTTTGAGTTCAATTAATTTAAGGTTCTTAAAGTTTCATTCTATGTTTTATTTGTTAGAAAATATTAACCTAAAACTGCTTGCTTGTTCCAAAATCAAAACTGTACTTTTAATATATCTGTTAGGAATTATATCACCAAATATTTTCTATGCTACAAATAAAAAAATACACAAATTTCTACCTATTGTATATAGTTTTATGATGTACATTAGAAATAAAACCTGAACTTCTGGTTTCAGTGCCTTGTCTTTATAATTGTATCTTTGAACTATTCAAATTCAGTGGATATAAATACAGTTTGTGTTATGATGATAATTGTGTTTAATAGAAGATATGAAATTGTATATAGTGCTTGAAAGAGCAGATAGGAGGTCATATGTTCAGCAACATGTTCTTCAAATTCTAAGTGAAGTACTTTTATTTTCTTTTTTAAAAATGCTTTTATTTTTAACTGATTATATGATAATTATAGGTATTTATGAAGTACAGTGTTATATTTCAGTATAAACATTCAATATGTAATGACCATCAGTGTAATTGATATATTAATATACCAAAATTTCATGATTTCTTTGTATTTAGAGCATTCATAATCCTCTCTACTTTTTAGTTTAAAATATGCAATAAAAATCTTGACAACTGCTTATCCTACTGTGCTATAGCAGATTAGAGATTTCTCCTATCCAACTGCAACCCTGTATGCCTTAATTATCCTCTATCCCCCATCCCACATACCCTCTAAGGCTCAGGTAATCACTGTTTAATTAATTCTCTAAAAAAAAATTCTCTACTTTTTGAGATCAACATTTTAGATTCCAAATGTGAAATTAACATCATTTTCATAAGGAATTAAACTTTTGAAAGTTACTGTTTTGAACATCAACAAATGACAAATCACTAACTTTATATAAAGCTCTTTACCTTCATATATTGATTTATATAGACACATAGCTTTCCTTTATTTTTACCTATATATAATTAACAACAAAATATGTTACTGATTATAGCAGCATTAATAAGAAGAAATGGGGAATAGAAGGAATATATTTCAACATAATAAGAAGCTATACATCAAAAAGAGAATCATACTAAATAGAGAAAATGAAACTATTACTTCCAGAATTAATAATGAGACAAGGATGTCTACTCCACCCACTCTTACTCAATATAGTGCTAGAATTCATTAACTAGAGCAATTAGACAAGAGACAGAAAAGAATGGATACAAATAGGAAAGGAAGAAGTACAACTATCCATATTTTTAGAAGATATCCTAAACTTAAAGGCCCTAAAAACTGCACCAAAAATATCCTTAGAGCTAATAAGCAATTTTGGCAGTGTAGAAGGAAGAAAATAAAACACAGTAGATTAATATAATTTTTTGCAAGTCTTTCCATTTCCTAATAAATGGGGCCATCTTTCTGATGGAAGCACAAAATTCCATTATATATGTATATATGTGTACATATATATATATATATATATATATATATGTGTGTGTGTGTGTGTGTGTGTGTGTGTGTGTGTGTATACTACATTTTCTTGATCCACTCATCTACTGACGGACATATCTTAGCTATGGCAAATAATGCTGCAATGAACATGGTTGTGCTGTAGCTTTAGTATGGCCTTTTTTGTGTTCTACTGGATACATTTCCAGGAGTGGAATTGATGGGTTTAGTCTTCTGAGGAACTTCCATATTGCTTTCCTAAATGGTTGAACAAGTTTACATTCCCATCAACAGTGTAACAGAGTTCCTTTTTGGCTATATCCACATCAGCATTTTTTATTGCTAGTTTTGGTGAGAAAATTACTTTGCTAACATTAAGTGGACAATTAATATTTCTCATTCAGTCAAATAATGAAGAATTAGAGCTCAATGTTCATATTCAAGCATAGAATAAAAGAGTAAAGGTAACCATTTTTTCGGTGAACATTCTAATACAGATTAGTATTTATTACTTGGAAAAAGCATTGAAAATAAGCTGTCATTAACTAGTCTTTTCACTGCATATAAGGAGGTACTTATAGTCCCACCTACTCAAGAGTCTAAGGCACAAAGAAAACTTGAGCCAAGGAATTTAAGTCCACCCTATGCAACTTAGTGAAATCCCATCTCAATAATAAATGAATTAATGAACAAGCAAATAATTAGAAAAATGTTTATTTTTCATTATTATATTATATTTTGGCCTCCAAATTATTATTATTATTGTTGTTGTTGTTGTTATACAACTTGATCATTTTAAGCATGATAATAAGACTGATCAATAAAATTAAAAAGAACATGTACAAAAAGATGAGTGAATTCAAAGAGTGGATAAGTAAACAGCTGATTTTTAAAGTGCATTTTATAAACATGCTACTTGTCTGGTAGGGTGCATTGCACAATGGAATGTGAAAGAAGTCAGATATACTGTAGACAGACATACTGTGATATAAGGCCTTGTATACCTGAAATTTAGCATCATGCTTTCTTTGCTTTTATCACCATCTTGATTTTTTGTTTGCCTGTCATGAGGCCTGAACTCGGCCTGGGCACTGTCCCTGAGCTCTTCAGCTCAAGCCTAGTGTTCTACCATTTGAGCCACAGCACCACTTCCGGCTTTTTATGGTTATGTGATGCTGAGGAATTGAACTCAAGGCCTCATGCATGCAAGGCAAGCACTCTACCACTGAGCCACCTTCCAAGCCCCTATCATCTTAAGATTTTTGGCAGAGCTTCTGGTAATGAGGCAAAAGGGAAAGCTAGAGAAACAATGAAAAATGATATAGCCATGGGTTTCCAACTAAAATTCTGTTGTTTCAAAGAACACTGGAGTCTTCAATTTCCTTCATTAATTTTGTATAGTTTTATAAATATTTTTAAAATTTATTGTAAAGATGATAAATGGGGGGCTGCAGTTACATAAATAAAGTAATAAGTAAGGTAATTTAAACACTGTTATCTCCTCCCTCATTTTCTCCTGCTTACCACTCTCTACTCCAGCCCCCAAGTTGTATAGTTCATTTCCAACATAGTGTCTAGTGAGTATCATTGTTGCATTAGTTCATCCTTTTTCCTGCTGTTTCTGTAAGTTCCTTTCTTTTTTAAGTTTTCTCTATAGAAGTCCTTCACATTTTTGGTTAATTCCTAAGTATTTCTTTGAGGTTATTGCAAATGAAATTGCTTTCCTCATTTCAGTCTTTGTCATCTCATTGTTGGAATACAGAAAGGCTACTGATTTTTGTGGGTTAATTTTGTATACCGTGCTCCTTGACAAAATTCTGGTTAAGATCAAGTAATGTGGGAGAGGAATCTATCTTTAAATACAGGATCATGTCATCTGCAAGAGGGATAGTTTTAATTCTTACTTCCCTATTTGGATCCCCTTTATGGTTTTCTTTTGCCTTATTGCTCTAGCTCGGACTTCTAGTACTATATTGCAGAGCAGTGGAGAAAGCAGATATCCTTGTCTCATTCTTGATTTTAGAGGGAATTTTTTTTGTTTTCACCATTAAGTATAATGTTGGCTGTAGGTTTGTCATATACAGCTTTTATTTCATTGAGAAATGTTCCATATATTCCTAGCTTCTCCAGAACTTTTATCATAAAGCGGTGTTGAATCTAGTTAAAAGATTTTTCTGCATCTATTGAGATGATCATGTGATTCTTGACCTTACTTCTGTTGATTTGTTGTATTACATCTATTGATTTACATATGGTGAACCAGCTTTGTATCTCTGGGATAATAGTGTATGAATTTTTTGGTTAGTTGTTAAATTTGGTTGACTGAATTTTATTGACAAATTTCGTATCTATGTTTATCTGAAATACATCTGTCACAGGGCTAAAGTATAAATGTTTATTGTAGAAAATATATGAAAAAAGAAATACATATTTAGTTTTACAGAATTAAATGTACCGTATTGTATCTTCACTGAATAACTATCAAAGATCTACTATCACATCTAGTATGTTCAGTGATAAAACCCAGTCACTATTGGACAAAGCACACTTAACATATTTCACCAAATTTGTTAAAAATCTGGTAGATATTATAAGGCATCTTCTTAAAATGTGAGTATCATCAGGCCCAGAAAACTATGTTTTTAACTTCTTTTTCTAAACCTGTCTTTAGCTCAACTAGTACAATAATGCTTGCCAGTCTATACTTTACCCAATGATCCATTTTCAATTCCCATACTAGTTCTCAAATGAGGATACTCACATGAACACTCAAATCTTGTCTCTTTAACATTTCCTATAGCTCTGTCATGCATTTCCATACCTAGATATGTCTAATCATTTATACTGTCTTTGTTAAGTTGCTTAACAAAGCATAAAATATTATGATAGCATAAAATATTTTTCTCGCATTGATGTAGCTATCAAGACTAGTCAACAAAGTTTTAATATTGCCCCAATGACTCTCTTTCTCTAGCTTCCAAGGCTGTTCCTTCCATACATCACTTTCAGGCCATCACTTTTCCCATCACTGTCACCTCAATATATTAAAATTATTTTAAGTCCCATAACATAGAAGACAAAGGACTACTATGATTCTCCCTCTCTTCTTTATTCAAATTATAATTAGTTCTACCCATTTCTTTTCTACTCACACTTTACCAATGCTTGTTTGTGTCCTTTCCCTTATCTCTTCTCTGCAACTCAGTCACTTTATTCTTCCACCATTATCTGCATCTATCCATTTTTCAAATTATCTATAATACTACTAGTCTTCTCATTCTATTGCTTGTTTTATTTGCAAAAGCAAAGGAATTCAAGTTAGTTATTCACTGTTCAGGTCCCAATATGAACAATAAAGAATGACTGCCTGTTATCAACGTAAACTCCAATACATGGAAATAAGAGGTTATTACTATATCCTGTGGTAGTTTTTTTTTTCCTTTTTTGTCTAGTTTCTCTTGGTTTTTGGTACCATATATTTTGTAAGATTGTTTGAAAGGGGATCACAGAAACAGCAGGACAGAAGTTGAACCAATACAACATTGATACTCACTTGACATTATGTGGGATAAGAACCTTAAAACCTAGGGGGTAAAGGAATAGGAAGGGGTAAGTGGGAGATAATGAGGGACTGGGTTACAATGATTAAAAACAAATGTATTCATTACCTTAGTTATGTAACTGTAGCCCCCTGTTCATCACCTTTTCAATAAAATAATTACTGCCCGATCCACCTTATAGCTTAGACAACAGCGTTTATTTCTCTTGTATACTTTTTGAGACCTTATACAACACTCCATCCATTTTGTTACTATTGATTCATCCTTTCACTTCCTGAATTTTTTTTCTTCTTGTAACATTTTCTGCAATCACACCAGTTAAAGACACTGTAAGTGCCTAATGCAAATGATCCCGGAGAACTCTGGGAAAACAGTATGGATATCACATTATTCATTCCTACCTTTTGTGACTAAATTCAATTGGATTGATTTACTTATAATACTCAGCAGCTGTTCTGAGAGCTTTCCTTTATTTGATTAGAGGGCAGTAATGATTATGGTAATAAAGATAATAGGTGAAGGAAAAAAATCTAAATGAGATTTCACATCAATGGTGATGAGGTATTTACTGAAGCACTTAAAGTGCAGTATGAGGGCAGGGAGTCCCTGTGTAACTCAAAACGTTTAGCAGGAAACTGAGAAAACCAAATGAAGGTGAGTGGGACGCCTTAGGAAAAAAGTTGTTCTTATTTAACAATTTATGTAGTTTAATCCCACCTGAAGGGAAAATCAGTGCAGAACCACACTGTGAAAAGTATTAGGATTTTGTGGGGTTTGTGACATACTTTTCCTCTGACTTCTGGTACATTGGGTTTATCCAACAGGTAAAAGACCATTAAACATGACATGATAGTTACCTGTGTCTCTACTTCTGCTTAGAAGTATGGACAATTGAGTGTTTATTTCCTCAGGCAAATTATGGAGCAGTATAGATATATAATAGAGAATGTTTTAGAAACTAGGAAAACAACATGAAGTAATTATTTATCATACTTAGCATATAATAGTAAACCTTAACATCAGTAGTCAGATGCTGGTGGCTTATGACTATAATCATAGCTATTTGAAAGGTTAAGAAAAGGAGAGCATGGTTCAAGGCTAGTCTTGAAGGTGGGAGGTAAGGGATGGTAGGAGTAAATTCAAATTTTTTTTAGAAAAAGTTCCTGATACCCCTTCTCAACTCTTAGCTAAATGCATGGCATGGGCCTATCATCCCAAGCTTCATGGGGGGATAATTGCACCAGACAAGTCCAGGCACAAAAGTCTACCTGCCTTGTCTCCTTGGAAGAGAAGCTAGATCCCAGTGACCACAGAAAACCAATAGGCAGATCGTGGCTCATGGTTCCGGGGTGGCAAGAAAGGCACTATCTTAAAAATAACCAGTGTAAAACAAGGAGAGGAGCATGGATTAGCAATATAGCACTGACCTCATAAACACAAGGCCCTGAGTTCAAATCCCAGTAACTGTCAATAAATAAATAAACCACCAACAAGAAAATAATAGTTAGATTAATACTCGGGAAGGAAAATATTTCTTCAATTTTTTAGGTTCAATATTAGGGATACTAATAAATATACTGCCATATAGGATTGATTTGAAAAAAGCACATGATGTTATTAATATGTTATTAATATTTTACAAAAAAGTATTTAAACTTAGAGAAGAGCCAGGCATTTTGATACATGACTATA